>NC_135502.1:2500-308750 GCF_052857255.1 Amblyomma americanum | reverse complement strand
TTTGCCACCCAGACCCCCGCGTCGCATCCGGCAAGCTCCCAAGGCCTGTCCCGTACACTGCCTTCGGACGCGCGGCATACTCTTTACTCCTGCACATCAGGATTGGTTGTGTCTTCACGGCAGACCGACGCCACCGCCTCATGGGAGAGGCCGACACAAACTGTATTGACTGCGTAGAGACAGAAACAGTTGAGCACCTGCTCTGTGAGTGCCCCGTTCATGCTAACGTGCGCTCCATAATGCGCGCCGAATACAGCAAGCTCGGCCTGCCCTCTGCCACTGCCGGCGACTCAGTCTTCCCTTAGGCATCGCCACACAAAAGGAAACCTGCCCTGTCCGCTCTCGTCTCCTTCGTCGATGAGGCAGGCCTTCGCAGGCGCATCTAGTGTCACCCAAGTGCTTTGTGCTGCGTGATGTGAACACAAACCTTCTGTGCTTTGTGCCCCAGTGTGCTGAATTTTCACCATCGCGCGCTACATTGTGTGCCCGCAAACTTCTTTCCAGAGACTCTTTGGCGTCTCCACTTCCCCTCCTCCTGCACTAAGAAACATACTGTGATCAATGAGTGCATGGACGTCTTCTGACTCACACCAGTGCGCGCTTCGCAATGTGTGCCCGCCCACTGTTTCTCGTGCCTGTGTATCGCGCTTTTCGTGCCGCATTCTGCCGTGCACTTGCCGCCCTTTCCGCCTTCTGACCCGTCCTCTATTCTATATCTTTAACTCCCCTCCCCCAACCCTGTGCAGTGCAGTGAAGGTGTTCTCCAAGAAACAGTTGCACGCCCTGCACACAAATTTTTCGCCAACAACCAGAACCACTTACGACAGTTAAAAGGCAGAGCCTGGTGACACTCCCGTGTCAGCGTGTCAGCAGGCACTGCAGTGTTAAAAATGTGGTGGAAGTAACGCCAAAATTTAGGCTTAGAAAGTCGGGCCATTAGCAACGTTGTCGTTTTTGCTATGAAAAATCGGGCCACTAACAACAGCGTACTGCGTCATTATTGCAAAGAGCCAGAGAGCGGTGGGTGCGAGTAGCCCGAGTTTTTTTCTTGGTGGCGGCGAGTGGGCTTTCGAGGTGATGTGCTCGGCTTTGCCTTGCGTCTGAAAGTCGCCTCGCCTCGCCTCGCAGCGGTACACACTCATTGACGATTTCTTCTGGATGTGTCGAATCGCCGTTTAGCGGAAATTGTTCTCTTCAAAGCTAGTGCAGTGATGCGGAGCGATCGGGCTGTGCGGCACCGAGCCGTCGTTTTCTGCAGCAGTCTACTGCATCCTTTCGAACTATGCAGACACGCAGAGGCTTTCAGCGTTTTCCACGTTGCCCTGCTGTGTGTCAAAAGGAAGTTTGCGTAGCAGGCATAGAATAACACCGAGCGGCACGCTTTTGCGATCGTATTCCTCGGCGTCGGAAGGGCTGCCGGGCTCTACGCCCGTGCGAGGGGAACGACTGCGGCGGGCTGCGCGGTTTCGAGACACCTTATTTCTCGAAACCCTTAAAATAACGGTCGTCCGGCCACTGCAGCCCGCAACGGCTCAGCGCTCTGCACTTGATCCCATTGCATTAGCTCGATCTTGTGTGTCTGAAATGGATCACCTTGCGCTTTGGTGTATATATTAATTGCGCAGTACCGACTGCTGCAACGCTAAACGCTCACCGTAAAATGCTTCTCTCTGTTACGCTCGCTTATTCTCGCTGGAATTTCACTCAGAGATGTTATACGACAGTATATACCAAGCTTATAAATCCGCGTCGTCCGGAGCGCAGGTGCCCCCCCCCCCCAAGTAGTATTCGCACAGTGCGAGTTTAGCACTGCAAAACTATGTATATATAGATTAAGTGAAAAACCTCTCTGAATGCGCCGCTGCCATGCGCGCGAGAGCAGATGAACCCTGTACAATACGCGCGCATGCAACTCAGCTTCAGTAGCATGGGGCTATTAATTGTTAACCCCGCAGCTTCGCGGTCGGACCAAACCTAGCTCTGTCATACAGTTATTCTGCAGCATAACTTCAACGGTGCTCACCTAGTCGGTATTCTCAGTCACCCGATAAATATCAACTTGGCTAACATATATGCACTTCAGAATAAACGATACAGCGTAGCCGATACGACCTAGCTGTGCAAGTTGCACCACCTTTCTCAACCTTGTTTACAAATCCCCAAAATATTGCTGCAGGAACTAAGGTGGAAATGGTTCTTCTTGGTCATATAAGCAAGAGGCCCCGTGTACCTACCTTAGTCTCCACCTCTTGTTGAAAGGATTTCATCAGTTCGTGCTGGCCTGCAGGGCCTGTTTACACAGTTTTGTGCATGTCCAAATGTATAATAGTGAAAGTAGAGCAGTGACACTATGTTGCATAGTCAGAAACATTTATTTGGGCTCTTGACCAACCAATACGGCCAGTAAGCAAATATAGGAGGCATTATTTACATTATCAGCGTGCAATCAAACAATAGTTAAATATACATGCTAAATGCTATGCACAAAAAAAGGGGGGATTCAGGGTTTACTAACCAGTCATTGACGAGTGTGAGCTGACCAAAACATTTATCTGCAAAAACTAGCAGAGGATTCAGACTGAGGACTTATGACTATTGCAAGATTAAACTACTGGCCGCAGTACATAGCCAGAACCCTCCTGAAATGATGATAACCCCTTCCCCCTCTCTCCCAAATGATGCTCCACTGGACATGCATTCTTTTGCCTCACAGTTTCGGAAAGAAACTCGGTAGCTATATGCCCGCTACTGGCCCTTAAACTGGGTAAGCTTCCTAAAAATTTGTCGCACATGGCTATCCTGGAAGCTTTCTGTGACCTTCTTGCCTACGTGATAGAGCCTATGTTTAAAAAGCACCCTGCAATGCTCTGCACTAGAAGGACATAATGATTCTCAAGCGGAAACATGTGGCCATGAAGCTCCAGAAACAGATCTTTGCTGGAATGAAACCAAAACTTCATGCACAAGGTTAGTTAACAAAGTTCTTGATGACAGGCTTTTACCGTGCAATGGCAATCGAACTAGAGACTCAGATTTACGACAGATTTTAATTACACTCTCTCTCTGATGGGTAGCTCAGACCTCCGCTACTTTTTCTCTGAATGAAAGAGTATGTGTCACCCTGTGGTCGAGATGCAAACAACGCTACCGCGCACTGGTCACACATCAGCTTAGTATGCAACTTGATTGAAACGTAACCAGCCAGGTACGTCACTACTCTGTCTCCCCATTCAGTATTATGCTCTGGATTTGAGATACAGTCGTGATCTCTGGCTATTTGGTGCTACGCAGCAGTGTCCGCATTCAAGATGCGCCTCCTGCCTTTTGACGCGTTTAGTGTCTCAGTTGCTGAAGCAATAATAGCACTACCGCACGACAAGATTGCTGCAGTTTCTAAAGGCAAGCAGTTCCCTGTTGCTACATCACCGAGCTCATTGTGAACTACTACTGTTCTGAAAGCAGCACGAAATTGTACAATAGTTGGGTGGTCGTTGTGGCCTCTGTGGGACCTGATAAGTCCGAAAAAAACTTCCACGCAGTCTTGACAAATTTTGTGTGCCTATATATATTTGAGGACTTTCTTTTCCATGACAGTGAAATTGTAGAGTGCAAGTAAGCTTTTCATACATGTGGTGAAATCTGAAAATCCCGTTTTTTGTGCCGTCTCAATCATGCTGTGGCCACTGGTAGACTTGCTCAGTGATGACAGGTAAATGATGGAGTCTCTAAACATGGCTTCAACATCTTTGAAATTTCAATCATTTAAAACTTTCTTGAATCCCTTTTGCTGTATGGACCTTCAATTCAACGCATCAAAGGTATTGTTAATGCACCTCAAAAATTCTTCACTTGGCTGTGAGTCGGCAAAACCTTCTACTTTGAGCACTCGACATTCAGCAAGTGCTGTGACCACAGAAGTGCTCATAACTTGGGCCGCACACCTGACCTTCCTCGGCTGCCTCTGCCATTGAATATGCGCTCTGTGCAGCTTGTTGGCCAAGTGAAGCCCTTCTTTTTGTTGCAAACTATGTAGCCGCTCAATATGCTGCCATGCCACCGTGTTTCCCTTGTTGATTTTTTGTGCTCTAGAGCATTTGTGACAAGTTTTAACATATGACAAGGGTCAAGAAATGCTGCCGCTGGTTTTTGGGTGGCAGGATGAGAGAATGTCGTCTTCAGTTGGTCTACATTTTTGAAGCTGCAGCCCAGCTCCTCTGACATGGCTGTATTTGCTGGAGCTCCATCGCCTGTTAGAGCTACAACCATTGCCCCAGCATCGTGGGCAAGAAGCAGGCTTTGTGTATATAACTAGATCAGCTCGCTGCTCGCCGAGAAGACCTTCTACTAAAAAGTATCCGAGCGGCAGCTTCCACCGTCCGTTAATGGCTACTGCCATTACAACAAAAAGCAGCTTTTGCCTGTGGCAGGCAGTCACCATCAACTCCTGTGCCCTTGTCAGCAAACCCCTCAGAATTGCCCCTGTTCCACTGAACCTGCTGCCTGACTGACATTTCATCAGTCATCAGACTGCATACAGTTTGGTGGCCTCGGGTGCTGATCTCGGTGCATTTCATTTTTAGAGCATTGAATGCCTCAGTTGAAAAGCCAGCATTGCCATCTACAGTCTGATACCACTCTCGCAGTGTTCTTTGGTGGGGCAAGCAGGTGTCGAAGACCTGTCTCACGTAATTGTATGCTTGTGGCGAGTAGAAATTGAGTGACAGCGCAAAGGCCGTGAGCTCAGGTGAAAACTGCCTCGGCACATCCCGGCCAGGGCGCTTGGATATCTGTTTTTTAGGGAGGTGTTGATTGGCTATTCCAAGGTTTGTCAAGCACAGCCACCTGATCCTTCAGCACGATATTTTGCCTCTGTAGCATTTGAATCACAGCCTTCAATTCTTCAAGCGTTTTTTTTTTTTCTGGGGTCTTCTAGACTGCTGCAGACGCTTGATCCGCTTTCGAGTCTTTATGTGCTCCGAGGCAAACTTTGCTGCACGTGCTCTCAAGAAAGCTTTCTCTGGAGTGTCAACCTATAAAGCAGAATCATAATTTAGTCACCTTCTACAATCACAAGCTGCTCGGTTCCAGCCACGTGTACTTTCTTCAAGAAACAAAAATGCAGGAGGTTCGCACTGAGGTGTAGGAAAAAAAATTTCCTTTGCACTCGCCGTTGCTTGTGTTGCTGGACAACCATTTCCAAGCCGAGAGATCTGGCAGGGGCTCTCTCAGCTTGATGTGGAGGACACACACACTAAAAAATTTATTGGTTTATTGATAAAAAAAAGGCATACAAATGTTTTAAGTGTGTTAGCAAGAGTCATGGGTGTAAAATCAAGCTGATCCAGTCACTCAAGACCCCTTACCTATGCGCTGTAGATAGGTTGCAGTAATAAAAACATGCCAGAAATAAGCCATTCACATACATATGTGAAAGCTCTGGTGTTGTATGTTGTTTTCAGGTTAACCTTGCCTGCCTGCCTTACTTACCACCGCTTGTTTTCTCTTTTCTCGTGTTTGAACAGAACTCGAAGTTTGTGGAGGCAACTTTCCCTGCACAGATTGATATTCAAAGGGCATTATTTGATTGCCAAGATATCCTTTGCCAGATTAAGAGAAGTATACGGTATACAGAAGATTATATTGTAGTGACAGCTTGCAATTTTGCTCACATCGTGTCCATTGTCCGAAGTTTCATTTTCCTACTGAAGCTTACCTAACAGAAAAGAAATGTCACAGTATATCAGCCATAATTGACTGCCAAGATATCCTTTGCCAGATTAAGAGAAGTATACGGTATACAGAAGATTATTTTGTAGTGACAGCTTGTAATTTTGCTCACATCGTGTCCATTGTCTGAAGATTAATTTTCCTATTGAAGCTTATCTAACAGAAAAGAAATGTCACAGTATATCAGCCATATTCAGCACGCATATAATTTAAAGAATGGCAGTTAGCTTCCCCAGACAGCACATGGAAACCAAAAAGAGATAATTCTGTTGGGGTACAAACAGCAATTACCCATGTGAAAAGGTTTTTTACTTTAACAACATCTCAAACATTTTGAAACAAATTAACACCGTGGAAAAAAGAAGAATGTATAATTCACTGTGCAACTCGCAAACAGATATTCTTTTACCTCTGCAAGGCCTCTCTGCCTTGATGGGAAGCAACACTGATATTACATTCTGAATCTACTGGATATTTCTAAAGACCCCACAAAACAAAGCACTTATTTTAGTACTTTCTTTTTTATCTACGTAATGTAGCAACCAGCATTGGGAATTCAAAAACGGGAATTCTTAACATTCAGAGCAGCAACGGATATACATATGGCATGGAATGTTCCGCACCACCGTGCAGGCTCTGAAATGAATTGCAGTGCATATTTATGTTTGTTTAATTCTGCGTGTGTGTGAGCAAGGTTCTCATACATGCAATAAACCTTCAGTAAGTGGACATTGGCATAGTTGCTGTGTCACTTGCCCATAAGGCCCTGGACGCGCATTAGTAGAGGTTTTCAGCCACATAGTCTCGGTGCATGCTCGCTGAGGCATAACATGTGCAATCAGGAAGAAAACAGTAGCACTGAAAATGCAAGACATTTGTCATGCAGTTGCATTTTTGTATTACAGCCGCATTGAAATTTAGTAGCTTGAGACAGTTGTTTATCATGGAAGATTCTGCACTAAATATGCCCTAAGCCAAAGCAAATATTGAACAAAAGCAGTTAATTCTGACAGGGGCATGTACCGACAGGAAAGCAGACTGTGTGCCTAGGAAAGGTCGTGAAGCTGGTAAGCACACAAAACTTTCAAGAGGAAGAATTCAACGTGCCGCATGTGCCAATTTTAGCACAGAATCTAGAATGCGGTGTACCAATGGCTTGCAGCCAAAGGCAGCTCACGTGATACCGCGCGGCAAGAAACCCTTGCAGCTCCGATGCAGTGCACATGAAAGCTCTACAAAGACTAGAAAATGTGAAAAAAATTGTAAATTGTGGGACACGTCACGAAGCGACACATTGTCGGTGAGGGACGCCGTAGTGAAGGGACCTGGATTAATTTCGACCACCCGTAAGTCTGATATTTCACAGCACACTCCTGCCTTTCGCCTTCATCGAATGGCGCGGCCGCGTTATTGAACCCGAGTCGTCGGCTCAGTCGCCTCGAGCGCTCCTACGTACCACTGAACCGGCGCAACAGGTGTTGAAAAACTACCGATATTCCTCCAAGGATTTGCATGATATAAGCTCTCTTCGCAGCCATTCTGTTACAAAAAGCGGTCGCTCGTAATGGGCAGCGGTTGCTGGTACCGTACTGTACATCAAATATTCAGCTCCGCGCTGTAGCAGTCGCGCTGCGACAATATATAACAGGCCAACCTGCAGCGAGTGAATGAAGCGTCCTAAACCACTGCCCAAACTTAAGCGCGAACAGACGACGCACTCCGAAAAGCTCGCACTTGAATTTTTAATCAAGAATTACCCCGCATTGCTCGAAGGTGTTATAGCAGTATAGCAGGGTCCCGGATTCACGGATTGGCAAAAAAAAAAAAAAACGTCTTCGTTTACAGCGCACACTTGAACCTCCGAAAGTCGATTCCACTGTTGCACAGTTTCAACAAAAAATGAATTCGCGAACAAGTTCGTCCTTGGACGGTACTCGCAAATTTTACAAGAATGGTCATGTCGTTTAGAAGCAGCAAGACTTTCCCACGTCAATAATAATAATAATAATAATAATAATAATAATAATAATAATTGGTTTAGGGGAAAGGAAATGGCGCAGTATCTGTCTCATATATCGTTAGACACCTGAACAGCGCTGTAAGGGAAGGGATAAGGAGGGAGTGAAAGAAGAAATGAAGAATGAGGTGCTCTAGTGGAGGGCTCCGGAATAATTTCGTCCACCTGGGGATCTTTAACGTGCACTGACATCGCACAGCACACGGGCGCCTTAGCGTTTTGCCTCCATAAAAACGCAGCCGGCACGGTCGGGTTCGAAACCGGGAACTCCGGATCAGTAGTCGAGCGCCCTAACCGCTGAGCCACCGCGGCGGGGCTTCCACGTCAAGACATTATTCATTTCTGTACAACTATCCCTGCGCTCGGCCGGACCTGCCCGAGACGAATCTTGCTGCCCTGTTGTGAATTTGCTCCAATTGCTGTGCAGTGTCCCATTCAGTAGAGGCGTATTAAATAAAGGGACGAACACAGGACAGAGAAAGTTTTGTTGAGATTTGGCCGTGAAAATTCATTAGCGGGAATTGAAACAGCTTGGCAGCGTCGTAGTTACAAGCGCACATAACCGAAAGACCCGGAATACAGATTGAAGTACTCTATTCAATCCATGCGCCAACATGAGTAAGTGTTGCGTTTAATTTTGCGATTAGTTTCTTTTTATAATGCAAATTAAAATGCAATTTTTGCGGGCATGTTGCTTCAGGGAATTTAGCATGTCATCTCTCTTGCATAAAAGTTTGTATAACAGGTGGAGAAACCTCTATGCCTAAAATAGACGTTAGCAAGAAGTTGCTGCGTTGCAAGTGCCCCCTGGTAAATGTTGCATAGGTACGAATATTTTTTAATAAAGTGTGCCACACTAACTAATGTTGGTTTTTAATTGCGATTAGTTTAATTTATTTCAAATAAATTAGATTTTAAGCAGGCAGAATACGAGTAAAGCTTGGACCCCTGCAGTCAGTAGGGCTTTTTCAGACAATTCAAGTTGTCATCCATCTTGCATACTACTTTGTAAAATACATGGAGAGACAAACAGGACTTAGCACATGGCAAGAAGTTGTTGCTTTGCATGTGCCCTCTGTTCAAAGTTGCAAAGGAAAGTATTTTTTAGATACAATCCGCCAACGCAAATAGTGTTTGACTTTGCTATTAATCTTTTTTTTATTACTGCAAATAAATCGTCCCTTTCGCAGGTAGATTGCTTAAGGCAATTTGGCTTGTCATCTCTCTTGAAGAGAAATTTGTATAACATATGGAGAAACAAAACAAATATAACCCTTAGGAAGAAGTTGTAGTCCTGCTAGTGGCCTCTGATAAAAGTTGCAAAGGTACGTATTACCGAAAATATTGTCTGTTTTTATGTTACTATTAGTTTGTTTTTACTTGTGGAAACTAAAAAAGAATTTAGGCAGATAGATACGTGGGACGTTTGTACTCCTGCTGTTAGCTGGGTTGCTTCAGACAATTAAACATCTCATATCTCTTGCATTCAACTTAATATACCAATGGAAAAACAAACAACATAGCACATTGCAAGAAGTTGTTGCTTTGGAAGTGCCCTCTGTTCAAAGTTGCAAAGGTAAGTTTTTTTTACATCAAATCCGCCAAAGTAAATAATGCTTGCGCTTCAAAGTGCTTTAACTTGAATGGCATTTTGCAATGATAGCTACACTGGGCTACCAGTCGAGCATTTTGCGGTACATGGCAGAGGACAGTTGGGATTCAATATGGCGGAGTCTCTTAAGTTGTCTCCACCCGGCGCTGGATTTGAGACACCTTAGGCCTTCTGGTTGTGTGCCGCCATCTATCAGCACGCTGCAAAACTGCGAGATTCCTCGCGCAACGTCCGGAGCATAAGACAAGCGGCGCCGTTGGTACACCTATCTATTCTTACACCGTGCTCTCGGCTGTCACCGCGCGCTGTTGCCTAATATTTATAACGCGTAATCTTTAAGCAGCGACACCACAAACTGTGTACGCTCAGTGCGCGCGGCTGTGATATTTTGTTGCAGTGGGTGCCATCCCGTGTGGGAGTGCCAAGAAACGAAGCTGCTGACCGACTCGCCAAGGCAGTCCACTCCAACCCAGCAGCTCCAGTTTGTGAGGCTATCTCGGCCTTTGACGCAGCGCGTCACATACTGCGCCACAAGATTGCACTTTGCCACCCAGACCCCCGCGTCGCATCCCGCAAGCTCCCAAGGCCTGTCCCGTACACTGCCTTCGGACGCGCGGCATACTCTTTACTCCTGCACATCAGGATTGGTTGTGTCTTCACGGCAGACCGACGCCACCGCCTCATGGGAGAGGCCGACACAAACTGTATTGACTGCGGAGAGACAGAAACAGTTGAGCACCTGCTCTGTGAGTGCCCCGTTCATGCTAACGTGCGCTCCATAATGCGCGCCGAATACAGCAAGCTCGGCCTGCCCTCTGCCACTGCCGGCGACCCAGTCTTCCCTGAGGCATCGCCACACAAAAGGAAAGCTGCCCTGTCCGCTCTCGTCTCCTTCGTCGATGAGGCAGGCCTTCGCAGGCGCATCTAGTGTCACCCAAGTGCTTTGTGCTGCGTGCTGTGAACACAAACCTTCTGTGCATTGTGCCCCAGTGTGCTGAATTTTCACCATCGCGCGCTACATTGTGTGTGCCCGCTAACCCCTTTCCAGAGACTCTTTGGCGTCTCCACTTCCCCTCCTCCTGCACTAAGAAACATACTGTGATCAATGAGTGCATGGGCATCTTCTGACTCACACCAGTGCGCGCTTCGCAATGTGTGCCCGCCCACTGTTTCTCGTGCCTGTGTATCGCGCTTTTCGTGCCGCATTCTGCCGTGCACTTGCCGCCCTTTCCGCCTTCTGACCAGTCCTCTATTCTATATCTTTAACTCCCCTCCCCTAACCCTGTGCAGTGCAGTGAAGGTGTTCTCCAAGAAACAGTTGCACGCCCTGCACACAAATTTTTCGCCAACAACCAGAACCACTTACGACAGTTAAAAGGCAGAGCCTGATGACACTCTCGTGTCAGCGTGTCAGCAGGCACTGCAGTGTTAAAAATGTGGTGGAAGTAACGCCAAAATTTAGGCTTAGAAAGTCGGGCCATTAGCAACGTTGTCGTTTTTGCTATGAAAAATCGGGCCACTAGCAACTGCGTACTGCGTCATTATTGCAAAGGTCCAGAGAGCGGTGGGTGCGAGTAGCCCGAGTTTTTTTCTCGGTGGCGGCGAGTGGGCTTTCGAGGTGATGTGCTCGGCTTTGCCTTGCGTCTGAAAGTCGCCTCGCCTCGCCTCGCAGCGGTACGCACTCATTGACGATTTCTTCTGGATGTGTCGAATCAAGTCGAACTGCCGGCTGACATGCTCGACGAGCCGCTGGGCCTGCCACTACGCGTTGCTACGTTACCATTGAATCGCCGTTTAGCGGACATTTTTCTCTCCAAAGCTAGTGCAGTGATGCGGAGCGATCGGGCTGTGCGGCACCGAGCCGTCGTTTTCTGCAGAAGCCTACTGCATCCTTTCGAACTATGCAGACACGCAGAGGCTTTCAGCGTTTTCCGCGTTGCCCTGCTGTGTGTCAAAAGGAAGTTTGCGTAGCAGGCGTAGAATAACACCGAGCGGCACGCTTTTGCGATCGTATTCCTCGGCGTCGGAAGGGCTGCCGGGCTCTACGCCCGTGCGAGGGGGAACGACTGCGGCGGGCTGCACGGTTTCGAGACACCTTATTTCTCGAAACCCTTAAAATAACGGTCGTCCGGCCACTGCAGCCCGCAACGGCTCAGCGCTCTGCACTTGATCCCATTGCAGTCGCTCGATCTTGTGTGTCCGAAATGGATCACCTTGCGCTTTGGTGTATATATTAATTGCGCTGTACCGACTGCTGCAACGCTAAACGCTCACCGTAAAATGCTTCTCTCTGTTACGCTCGCTTATTCTCGCTGGAATTTCACACAGAGATGTTATACGACAGTATATACCAAGCTTATAAATCCGCGTCGTCCGGAGCGCAGGTGCCCCCCCCCCCCCATGTAGTATTCGCACAGTGCGAGTTTAGCACTGCAAAACTATGTATATATAGATTAAGTGAAAAACCTCTCTGAATGAGCCGCTGCCATGCGCGCGAGAGCACATGAACCCTGTACAATACGCGCGCATGCAACTCAGCTTCAGTAGCATGGGGCTATTAATTGTTAACCCCGCAGCTACGCGGTCGGACCAAAGCTAGCTCTGTCATACAGTTATTCTGCAGCATAACTTCAACGGTGCTCACCTAGTCGGTATTCTCAGTCACCCGATAAATATCAACTTGGCTAACATATATGCACGTTCAGAATAAACGATACAGTGTAGCCGATACGACCTAGCTGTGCAACTTGCACCACCTTTCTCAACCTTGTTTACAAATCCCCAAGATATTGCTGCAGGAACTAAGGTGGAAATGGTTCTTCTTGGTCATATAAGCAAGAGGCCCCGTTGACCTACCTTAGTCTCCACCTCTTGTTGAAAGGATTTCATCAGTTCGTGCTGGCCTGCAGGGCCTGTTTACACAGTTTTGTGCATGTCCAAATGTATAATAGTGAAAGTAGAGCAGTGACACCATGTTGCATAGTCAGAAACATTTATTTGGGCTCTTGACCAACCAATACGGCCAGTAAGCAAATATAGGAGGCATTATTTACATTATCAGCGTGCAATCAAACAATAGTTAAATATACATGCTAAATGCTATGCACAAAAAAAGGGGGGATTCAGGGTTTACTAACCAGTCATTGACGAGTGTGAGCTGACCAAAACATTTATCTGCAAAAACTAGCAGAGGATTCAGACTGAGGACTTATGACTATTGCAAGATTAAACTACTGGCCGCAGTACATAGCCAGAACCCTCCTGAAATGATAACCCCTTCCCCCTCTCTCCCAAATGATGCTCCACTGGACATGCATTCTTTTGCCTCACAGTTTCGGAAAGAAACTCGGTAGCTATATGCCCGCTACTGGCCCTTAAACTGGGTAAGCTTCCTAAAAATTTGTCGCACATGGCTATCCTTGAAGCTTTCTGTGACCTTCTTGCCTACGTGATAGAGCCTATGTTTAAAAAGCTCCCTGCAATGCTCTGCACTAGAAGGACATAATGATTCTCAAGCGGAAACATGTGGCCATGAAGCTCCAGAAACAGATATCTTTGCTGGAATGAAACCAAAACTTCATGCACAAGGTTAGTTAACAAAGTTCTTGGTGACAGGCTTTTACCGTGCAATGGCAATCGAACAAGAGACTCAGATTTACGACAGATTTTAATTACACTCTCTCTCTGATGGGTAGCTCAGCCCTCCGCTACTTTTTCTCTGAATGAAAGAGTATGTGTCACCCTGTGGTCGAGATGCAAACAACGCTACCGCACACTGGTCACACATCAGCTTAGTATGCAACTTGTGTGAAACGTAACCTGCCAGGTACGTCACTACTCTGTCTCCCCATTCAGTATTATGCTCTGGATGTGAGATACAGTCGCGATCTCTGGCTATTTGGTGCTGCGCAGCAGTGTCCGCATTCAAGATGCGCCTCCTGCCTTTTGACGCGTTTAGTGTCTCAGTTGCTGAAGCAATAATAGCACTACCGCACGACAAGATTGCTGCAGTTTCTAAAGGCAGGCAGTTCCCTGTTGCTACATCACCGAGCTCATTGTGAACTACTACTTTTCTGAAAGCAGCACGAAATTGTACAATAGTTGGGTGGTCGTTGTGGCCACTGTGGGACCTGATAAGTCCGAAAAAAAGTTCCAGGCAGTCTTGACAAATTTTGTGTGCCTATATATATTTGAGGACTTTCTTTTCCATGACAGTGAAATTGTAGAGTGCAAGTAAGCTTTTCATACATGTGGTGAAATCTGAAAATCCCGTTTTTTGTGCCGTCTCAATCATGCTGTGGCCACTGGTAGACTTGCTCAGTGATGACAGGTAAATGATGGAGGCTCTAAACATGGCTTCAACATCTTTGAAATTTCAATCATTTAAAACTTTCTTGAATCCCTTTTGCTGTATGGACCTTCAATTCAACGCATCAAAGGTATTGTTAATGCACCTCAAAAATTCCTCACTTGGCTGTGAGTCGGCAAAACCTTCTACTTTGAGCACTCGACATTCAGCATGTGCTGTGACCACAGAAGGGCTCATAACTTGGGCCGCACACCTGACCTTCCTCGGCTGCCTCTGCCATTGAATATGCGCTCTGTGCAGCTTGTTGGCCAAGTGAAGCCCTTCTTTTTGTTGCAAACTATGTAGCCGCTCAATATGCTGCCATGCCACCGTGTTTCCCTTGTTGATTTTTTGTGCGCTAGAGCATTTGTGACAAGTTTTAAAATATGACAAGGGTCAAGAAATGCTGCCGCTGGTTTTTGGGTGGCAGGATGAGAGAATGTCGTCTTCAGTTGATCTACATTTTTGAAGCTGCAGCCCAGCTCCTCTGACATGGCTGTATTTGCTGGAGCTCCATCGCCTGTTAGAGCTACAATCATTGCCCCAGCATCGTGGGCAAGAAGCAGGCTTTGTGTATATAACTAGATCAGCTCGCTGCTCGCCGAGAAGACCATCTACTAAAAAGTATCCGAGCGGCAGCTTCCACCGTCCGTTAATGGCTACTGCCATTACAACAAAAAGCAGCTTTTGCCTGTGGCAGGCAGTCACCATCAACTCCTGTGCCCTTGTCAGCAAACCCCTCAGAATTGCCCCTGTTCCACTGAACCTGCTGCCTGACTGACATTTCATCAGTCATCAGACTGCATACAGTTTGGTGGCCTCGGCTGCTCATCTCGGTGCATTTCATTTTTAGAGCATTGAATGCCTCAGTTGAAAAGCCAGCATTGCCATCTACAGTCTGATACCACTCTCGCAGTGTTCTTTGGTGGGGCAAGCAGGTGTCGAAGACCTGTCTCACGTAATTGTATGCTTGTGGCGAGTAGAAATTGAGTGACAGCGCAAAGGCCCTGAGCTCAGGTGAAAACTGCCTCGGCACATCCCGGCCAGGGAGCTTGGATATCTGTTTTTTAGGGAGGTGTTGATTGGCTGTTCCAAGGTTTGTCAAGCACAGCCACCTGATCCTTCAGCACGATATTTTGCCTCTGTAGCATTTGAATCACAGCCTTCAATTCTTCAAGCGTTTTTTTTTTTCTGGGGTCTTCTAGACTGCTGCAGCCGCTTGAACCGCTTTCGAGCCTTTATGTGCTCCGAGGCAAACTTTGCTGCATGTGCTCTCAAGAAAGCTTTCTCCGGAGTGTCAACCTATAAAGCAGAATCAAAATTTAGTCACCTTCTACAATCACAAGCTGCTCGGTTCCAGCCACGTGTACTTTCTTCAGGGGTAACAAAAATGCAGGAGGTTCGCACTGAGGTGTAGGAAAAAAAATTTCCTTTGCACTCGCCGTTGCTTGTGTTGCTGGACACCCATTTCCAAGCCGAGAGATCTGGCAGGGGCTCTCTCAGCTTGATGTGAAGGACACACACACTAAAAAATTGATTGGTTTATTGATAAAAAAAAGGCATACAAATGTTTTAAGTGTGTTAGCAAGAGTCATGGGTGTAAAATCAAGCTGATCCAGTCACTCAAGACCCCTTACCTATGCGCTGTAAATAGGTTGCAGTAATAAAAACATGCCAGAATTAAGCCATTCACATACACATGTGAAAGCTCTGGTGTTGTATGTTGTTTTCAGGTTAACCTTGCCTGCCTGCCTTACTTACCACCGCTTGTTTTCTCTTTTCTGGTGTTTGAACAGAACTCGAAGTTTGTGGAGGCAACATTCCCTGCACAGATTGATATTCAAAGGGCATTATTTGATTGCCAAGATATCCTTTGCCAGATTAAGAGAAGTATACGGTATACAGAAGATTATTTTGTAGTGACAGCTTGTAATTTTGCTCACATCGTGTCCATTGTCTGAAGATTAATTTTCCTATTGAAATTACCTAAAAGAAAAGAAATGTCACAGTATATCAGCCATAATCAGCATGCATAGAATTTAAAGAATGGCAGTTAGCTTCCCTAGACAGCACATGGAAACCAAAAAGAGATAATTCTGTTGGGGTACAAACAGCAATTACCCATGTGAAAAAGGTTTTTTACTTTAACAACATCTCAAACATTTTCAAACAATTTAACACCGTGGAAAAAAGAAGAATGTATAATTCACTGTGCAACTCGCAAACCGATATTCTTTTACCTCTGCAAGGCCTCTCTGCCTTGATGGGAAGCAACACTGATATTACATTCTGAATCTACTGGATATTTCGAAAGACCCCACAAAACAAAGCACTTATTTTAGTACTTTCTCTTTTATCTACGTAATGTAGCAACCAGCATTGGGAATTCAAGAACGGGAATTCTTAACATTCAGAGCTGCAATGGATATACATATGGCATGCAATGTTCCGCACCACCATGCAGGCTCTGAAATGAATTGCAGTGCATATTTATGTTTGTTTACTTCTGCGTGTGTGTGAGCAAGGTTCTCATACATGCAATAAAGCTTCAGTAAGTGGACATTGGCATAGTTGCTGTGTCACTTGCCCATAAGGCCCTGGACGCGCATTAGTAGAGGTTTTCAGCCACATAGTCTCGGTGCATGCTCGCTGAGGCATAACATGTGCAATCAGGAAGAAAACAGTAGCACTGAAAATGCAAGACATTTGTCATGCAGTTGCATTTTTGTATTACAGCCGCATTGAAATTTAGTAGCTTGAGACAGTTGTTTATCATGGAAGTTTCTGCACTAAATATGCCCTAAGCCATAGCAAATATTGAACAAAAGCAGTTAATTCAGACAGGGGCATGTACCGACAGGAAAGCAGACTGTGTGCCTAGGAAAGGTCGTGAAGCTGGTAAGCACACAAAACTTTCAAGAGGAAGAATTCAACGTGCCGCATGTGCCAATTTTAGCACAGAAACTAAAATGCGGTGTACCAATTGCTTGCAGCCAAAGGCAGCTCACGTGATACCGCGCGGCAAGAAACCCTTGCAGCTCCGATGCAGTGCACATGAAAGCTCTACAAAGACTAGAAAATGTGAAAAAAATTGTAAATTGTGGGACACGTCACGAAGCGACACATTGTCGGTGAGGGACGCGGTAGTGAAGGGATCTGGATTAATTTCGACCACCCGTAAGTCTGATATTTCACAGCACACTCCTGCGTTTCGCCTTCATCGAAAGTCGCGGCCGCGTTATTGAACCCGAGTCGTCGGCTCAGTCGCCTCGAGCGCTCGATCCTACGTACCACTGAACCGGCGCAACAGGTGTTGAAAAACTACCGATATTCCTCCAAGGATTTGCATGATATAAGCTCTCTTCGCAGCCATTCTGTTGCAAAAAGCGTTCGCTCGTAATGGGCAGCGGTTGCTGGTGAATTTTTAGTCAAGAATTACCCCGCATTGCCCGAAGGTGTTATAGCAGTATAGCAGGGTCCCGGATTCACGGATTGGCAAAAAAAAAAAAAAAACGTGTTCGTTTACAGCGCACACTTGAACCTCCGAAAGTCGATTCCACTGTTGCACAGTTTCAACAAAAAATGAATTCGCGAACAAGTTCGTCCTGGGACGGTACTCGCAAATTTTACAAGAATGGTCATGTCGTTTAGAAGGAGCAAGACTTTCCCACGTCAATAATAATAATAATAATAATAATAATAATTGGTTTAGGGGAAAGGAAATGGCGCAGTATCTGTCTCATATATCGTTAGACACCTGAACAGCGCTGTAAGGGAAGGGATAAGGAGGGAGCGAAAGAAGAAATGAAGAATGAGGTGGTCTAGTGGAGGGCTCCGGAATAATTTCGACCACCTGGGGATCTTTAACGTGCACTGACATCGCACAGCACACGGGCGCCTTAGCGTTTTGCCTCCATAAAAACGCAGCCGGCACGGTCGGGTTCGAAACCGGGAACTCCGGATCAGTAGTCGAGCGCCCTAACCGCTGAGCCACCGCGGCGGGGCTTCCACGTCAAGACATTATTCATTTCTGTACAACTATCCCTGCGCCCGGCCGTACCTGCCCGAGACGAATCTTGCTGCCCTGTTGCGAATTTGCTCCAATTGCTGTGCAGTGTCCCAAACAGTAGAGGCGTATTAAATAAAGGGACGAACATAGGACAGAGAAAGTTTTGTTGAGATTTGGCCGTGGAAAATCATTAGCGGGAATTGAAAGAGCTTGGCAGCGCCGTAGTTACAAGCGCACATAACCGAAAGACCCGGAATACAGATTGAAGTACTCTATTCAATCCATGCGCCAACATGAGTAATGGTTGCGTTTAATTTTGCGATTAGTTTCTTTTTATAATGCAAATTAAAATGCAATTTTTGCGGGCATGTTGCTTCAGGGAATTTAGCATGTCATCTCTCTTGCATAAAAGTTTGTATAACAAGTGGAGAAACCTCTATGCCTAAAATAGACGTTAGCAAGAAGTTGCAGCGTTGCAAGTGCCCCCTGTTAAATGTTGCATAGGTACGAATTTTGTTTAATAAAGTGTGCCACACTAACAAATGTTAGTTTTTATTTGCGATCAGTTTAAATTACTTCAAATAAATTAGATTTTAGCCAGGCAGAATACGAGTAAAGCTTGGACCCCTGCAGTCAGTAGGGCTGCTTCAGACAATTCAAGTTGTCATCAATCTTGCATACTACTTTGTAAAATACATGGAGAGACAAACAAGACATAGCACATGGCAAGAAGTTCTTGCTTTGCATGTGCCCTCTGTTCAAAGTTGCAAAGGTAAGTATTTTTTAAATACAATCCGCCAACGCAAATAGTGTTTGAGTTTGCTATTAATAGTTTTTTTTTTACTGCAAATAAATCGTCCCTTTCGCAGGTAGATTGCTTAAGGCAATTTGGCTTGTCATCTCTCTTGCAGAGAAATATGTATAACATATGGATAAACAAAACAAAAATAACCCTTAGTAAGAAGTTGTAGTCCTGCTAGTGGCCTCTGATAAAAGTTGCAAAGGTACGTATTACCGAAAATATTGTCTGTTTTTATGTTACTATTAGTTTGTTTTTACTTATGGAAACTAAAAAAGAATTTAGGCAGATAGATACGTGGGACGTTTGTACTCCTGCTGTTAGCTGGGTTGCTTCAAACAATTAAACGTCTCATATCTCTTGCATTCAACTTATTATACCAATGGAAAAACAAACACAACATTGCACATTGCAAGAAGTTGTTGTTTTGGAAGTGCCCTCTGTTCAAAGTTGCAAAGGTAAGTTTTTTTTACATCAAATCCGCCAAAGTAAATAATGCTTGCGCTTCAAAGTGCTTTAACTTGAATGGCATTTTGCAATCATAGCTACACTGGGCTACCAGTCGAGCATTTTCGGTACATGGCAGAGGCCAGTTGGGATTCAATATGTCGGAGTCTCTTAAGTTGTCTCCTCCCGGCGCTGGTTTTTAGACACCCACGGCCTTGTTGTGTGCCGCCATCTATCAGCACGCTGCAAAACTGCGAGATTCCTCGCGCAACGTCCGGAGCATAAGACAAGCGGCGCCGTTGGTACACCTACCTATTCTTACACCGTGCTCTCGGCCGTCACCGCGCTCTGTTGCCTAATATTTATAACGCGTAATCTTTAAGCAGCGACACCACAAACTGTGTACGCTCAGTGCGCGCGGCTGTGATATTTTGTTGCAGTGGGTGCCATCCCGTGTGGGAGTGCCAGGAAACGAAGCTGCTGACCGACTCGCCTAGGCAGTCCACTCCAACCCAGCAGCTCCAGTTTGTGAGGCTATCTCGGCCTTTGACGCAGCGCGTCACATACTACGCCACAAGGTTGCACTTTGCCACCCAGACCCCCGCGTCGCATCCGGCAAGCTCCCAAGGCCTGTCCCGTACACTGCCTTCGGACGCGCGGCATACTCTTTACTCCTGCACATCAGGATTGGTTGTGTCTTCACGGCAGACCGACGCCACCGCCTCATGGGAGAGGCCGACACAAACTGTATTGACTGCGTAGAGACAGAAACAGTTGAGCACCTGCTCTGTGAGTGCCCCGTTCATGCTAACGTGCGCTCCATAATGCGCGCCGAATACAGCAAGCTCGGCCTGCCCTCTGCCACTGCCGGCGACTCAGTCTTCCCTTAGGCATCGCCACACAAAAGGAAACCTGCCCTGTCCGCTCTCGTCTCCTTCGTCGATGAGGCAGGCCTTCGCAGGCGCATCTAGTGTCACCCAAGTGCTTTGTGCTGCGTGATGTGAACACAAACCTTCTGTGCTTTGTGCCCCAGTGTGCTGAATTTTCACCATCGCGCGCTACATTGTGTGCCCGCAAACTTCTTTCCAGAGACTCTTTGGCGTCTCCACTTCCCCTCCTCCTGCACTAAGAAACATACTGTGATCAATGAGTGCATGGACGTCTTCTGACTCACACCAGTGCGCGCTTCGCAATGTGTGCCCGCCCACTGTTTCTCGTGCCTGTGTATCGCGCTTTTCGTGCCGCATTCTGCCGTGCACTTGCCGCCCTTTCCGCCTTCTGACCCGTCCTCTATTCTATATCTTTAACTCCCCTCCCCCAACCCTGTGCAGTGCAGTGAAGGTGTTCTCCAAGAAACAGTTGCACGCCCTGCACACAAATTTTTCGCCAACAACCAGAACCACTTACGACAGTTAAAAGGCAGAGCCTGGTGACACTCCCGTGTCAGCGTGTCAGCAGGCACTGCAGTGTTAAAAATGTGGTGGAAGTAACGCCAAAATTTAGGCTTAGAAAGTCGGGCCATTAGCAACGTTGTCGTTTTTGCTATGAAAAATCGGGCCACTAACAACAGCGTACTGCGTCATTATTGCAAAGAGCCAGAGAGCGGTGGGTGCGAGTAGCCCGAGTTTTTTTCTTGGTGGCGGCGAGTGGGCTTTCGAGGTGATGTGCTCGGCTTTGCCTTGCGTCTGAAAGTCGCCTCGCCTCGCCTCGCAGCGGTACACACTCATTGACGATTTCTTCTGGATGTGTCGAATCGCCGTTTAGCGGAAATTTTTCTCTTCAAAGCTAGTGCAGTGATGCGGAGCGATCGGGCTGTGCGGCACCGAGCCGTCGTTTTCTGCAGCAGCCTACTGCATCCTTTCGAACTATGCAGACACGCAGAGGCTTTCAGCGTTTTCCACGTTGCCCTGCTGTGTGTCAAAAGGAAGTTTGCGTAGCAGGCATAGAATAACACCGAGCGGCACGCTTTTGCGATCGTATTCCTCGGCGTCGGAAGGGCTGCCGGGCTCTACGCCCGTGCGAGGGGAACGACTGCGGCGGGCTGCGCGGTTTCGAGACACCTTATTTCTCGAAACCCTTAAAATAACGGTCGTCCGGCCACTGCAGCCCGCAACGGCTCAGCGCTCTGCACTTGATCCCATTGCATTCGCTCGATCTTGTGTGTCTGAAATGGATCACCTTGCGCTTTGGTGTATATATTAATTGCGCAGTACCGACTGCTGCAACGCTAAACGCTCACCGTAAAATGCTTCTCTCTGTTACGCTCGCTTATTCTCGCTGGAATTTCACTCAGAGATGTTATACGACAGTATATACCAAGCTTATAAATCCGCGTCGTCCGGAGCGCAGGTGCCCCCCCCCCAAGTAGTATTCGCACAGTGCGAGTTTAGCACTGCAAAACTATGTATATATAGATTAAGTGAAAAACCTCTCTGAATGCGCCGCTGCCATGCGCGCGAGAGCAGATGAACCCTGTACAATACGCGCGCATGCAACTCAGCTTCAGTAGCATGGGGCTATTAATTGTTAACCCCGCAGCTTCGCGGTCGGACCAAACCTAGCTCTGTCATACAGTTATTCTGCAGCATAACTTCAACGGTGCTCACCTAGTCGGTATTCTCAGTCACCCGATAAATATCAACTTGGCTAACATATATGCACTTCAGAATAAACGATACAGCGTAGCCGATACGACCTAGCTGTGCAAGTTGCACCACCTTTCTCAACCTTGTTTACAAATCCCCAAAATATTGCTGCAGGAACTAAGGTGGAAATGGTTCTTCTTGGTCATATAAGCAAGAGGCCCCGTTGACCTACCTTAGTCTCCACCTCTTGTTGAAAGGATTTCATCAGTTCGTGCTGGCCTGCAGGGCCTGTTTACACAGTTTTGTGCATGTCCAAATGTATAATAGTGAAAGTAGAGCAGTGACACTATGTTGCATAGTCAGAAACATTTATTTGGGCTCTTGACCAACCAATACGGCCAGTAAGCAAATATAGGAGGCATTATTTACATTATCAGCGTGCAATCAAACAATAGTTAAATATACATGCTAAATGCTATGCACAAAAAAAGGGGGGATTCAGGGTTTACTAACCAGTCATTGACGAGTGTGAGCTGACCAAAACATTTATCTGCAAAAACTAGCAGAGGATTCAGACTGAGGACTTATGACTATTGCAAGATTAAACTACTGGCCGCAGTACATAGCCAGAACCCTCCTGAAATGATAACCCCTTCCCCCGCTCTCCCAAATGATGCTCCACTGGACATGCATTCTTTTGCCTCACAGTTTCGGAAAGAAACTCGGTAGCTATATGCCCGCTACTGGCCCTTAAACTGGGTAAGCTTCCTAAAAATTTGTCGCACATGGCTATCCTGGAAGCTTTCTGTGACCTTTTTGCCTACGTGATAGAGCCTATGTTTAAAAAGCACCCTGCAATGCTCTGCACTAGAAGGACATAATGATTCTCAAGCGGAAACATGTGGCCATGAAGCTCCAGAAACAGATCGTTGCTGGAATGAAACCAAAACTTCATGCACAAGGTTAGTTAACAAAGTTCTTGATGACAGGCTTTTACCGTGCAATGGCAATCGAACAAGAGACTCAGATTTACGACAGATTTTAATTACACTCTCTCTCTGATGGGTAGCTCAGCCCTCCGCTACTTTTTCTCTGAATGAAAGAGTATGTGTCACCCTGTGGTCGAGATGCAAACAACGCTACCGCGCACTGGTCACACATCAGCTTAGTATGCAACTTGTGTGAAACGTAACCAGCCAGGTACGTCACTACTCTGTCTCCCCATTCAGTATTATGCTCTGGATGTGAGATACAGTCGTGATCTCTGGCTATTTGGTGCTGCGCAGCAGTGTCCGCATTCAAGATGCGCCTTTTGCCTTTTGACGCGTTTAGTGTCTCAGTTGCTGAAGCAATAATAGCACTACCGCACGACAAGATTGCTGCAGTTTCTAAAGGCAGGCAGTTCCCTGTTGCTACATCACCGAGCTCATTGTGAACTACTACTTTTCTGAAAGCAGCACGAAATTGTACAATAGTTGGGTGGTCGTTGTGGCCTCTGTGGGACCTGATAAGTCCGAAAAAAACTTCCAGGCAGTCTTGACAAACTTTGTGTGCCTATATATATTTGAGGACTTTCTTTTCCATGACAGTGAAATTGTAGAGTGCAAGTAAGCTTTTCATACATGTGGTGAAATCTGAAAATCCCGTTTTTTGTGCCGTCTCAATCATGCTGTGGCCACTGGTAGACTTGCTCAGTGATGACAGGTAACTGATGGAGGCTCTAAACATGGCTTCAACATCGTTGAAATTTCACTCATTTAAAACTTTCTTGAATCCCTTTTGCTGTATGGACCTTCAATTCAACGCATCAAAGGTATTGTTAATGCACCTCAAAAATTCTTCACTTGGCTGTGAGTCGGCAAAACCTTCTACTTTGAGCACTCGACATTCAGCAAGTGCTGTGACCACAGAAGGGCTCATAACTTGGGCCGCACACCTGACCTTCCTCGGCTGCCTCTGCCATTGAATATGCGCTCTGTGCAGCTTGTTGGCCAAGTGAAGCCCTTCTTTTTGTTGCAAACTATGTAGCCGCTCAATATGCTGCCATGCCACCGTGTTTCCCTTGTTGATTTTTTGTGCGCTAGAGCATTTGTGACAAGTTTTAACATATGACAAGGGTCAAGAAATGCTGCCGCTGGTTTTTGGGTGGCAGGATGAGAGAATGTCGTCTTCAGTTGGTCTACATTTTTGAAGCTGCAGCCCAGCTCCTCTGACATGGCTGTATTTGCTGGAGCTCCATCGCCTGTTAGAGCTACAACCATTGCCCCAGCATCGTGGGCAAGAAGCAGGCTTTGTGTATATAACTAGATCAGCTCGCTGCTCGCCGAGAAGACCATCTACTAAAAAGTATCCGAGCGGCAGCTTCCACCGTCCGTTAATGGCTACTGCCATTACAACAAAAAGCAGCTTTTGCCTGTGGCAGGCAGTCACCATCAACTCCTGTGCCCTTGTCAGCAAACCCCTCAGAATTGCCCCTGTTCCACTGAACCTGCTGCCTGACTGATATTTCATCAGTCATCAGACTGCATACAGTTTGGTGGCCTCGGCTGCTCATCTTGGTGCATTCATTTTTAGAGCATTGAATGCCTCATTTGAAAAGCCAGCATTGCCATCTAAAGTCTGATACCACTCTCGCAGTGTTCTTTGGTGGGGCAAGCAGGTGTCGAAGACCTGTCTCACGTAATTGTATGCTTGTGGCGAGTAGAAATTGAGTGACAGCGCAAAGGCCCTGAGCTCAGGTGAAAACTGCCTCGGCACATCCCGGCCAGGGCGCTTGGATATCTGTTTTTTAGGGAGGTGTTGATTGGCTATTCCAAGGTTTGTCAAGCACAGCCACCTGATCCTTCAGCACGATATTTTGCCTCTGTAGCATTTGAATCACAGCCTTCAATTCTTCAAGCGTTTTTTTTTTTTCTGGGGTCTTCTAGACTACTGCAGCCGCTTGATCCGCTTTCGAGTCTTTATGTCCTTCGAGGCAAACTTTGCTGCACGTGCTCTCAAGAAAGCTTTCTCCGGAGTGTCAACCTATAAAGCAGAATCAAAATTTAGTCACCTTCTACAATCACAAGCTGCTCGGTTCCAGCCACGTGTACTTTCTTCAGGGGTAACAAAAATGCAGGAGGTTCGCACTGAGGTGTAGGAAAAAAAAATTCCTTTGCACTCGCCGTTGCTTGTGTTGCTGGACACCCATTTTCAAGCCGAGAGATCTGGCAGGGGCTCTCTCAGCTTGATGTGGAGGACACACACACTAAAAAATTTATTGGTTTATTGATAAAAAAAAGGCATACAAATGTTTTAAGTGTGTTAGCAAGAGTCATGGGTGTAAAATCAAGCTGATCCAGTCACTCAAGACCCCTTACCTATGCGCTGTAAATAGGTTGCAGTAATAAAAACATGCCAGAAATAAGCCATTCACATACACATGTGAAAGCTCTGGTGTTGTATGTTGTTTTCAGGTTAACCTTGCCTGCCTGCCTTACTTACCACCGCTTGTTTTCTCTTTTCTGGTGTTTGAACAGAACTCGAAGTTTGTGGAGGCAACATTCCCTGCACAGATTGATATTCAAAGGGCATTATTTGATTGCCAAGATATCCTTTGCCAGATTAAGAGAAGTATACGGTATACAGAAGATTATATTGTAGTGACAGCTTGTAATTTTGCTCACATCGTGTCCATTGTCCGAAGATTCATTTTCCTACTGAAGCTTACCTAACAAAAAAGAAATGTCACAGTATATCAGCCATAATTGATTGCCAAGATATCCTTTGCCAGATTAAGAGAAGTATACGGTATACAGAAGATTATTTTGTAGTGACAGCTTGTAATTTTGCTCACATCGTGTCCATTGTCTGAAGAGTAATTTTCCTATTGAAGCTTACCTAACAGAAAAGAAATGTCACAGTATATCAGCCATAATCAGCAAGCATATAATTTAAAGAATGGCAGTTAGCTTCCCCAGACAGCACATGGAAACCAAAAGGAGATAATTCTGTTGGGGTACAAACAGCAACTACCCATGTGAAAAGGTTTTTTACTTTAACAACATCTCAAACATTTTCAAACAAATTAACACCGTGGAAAAAAGAAGAATGTATAATTCACTGTGCAACTCGCAAACCGATATTCTTTTACCTCTGCAAGGCCTCTCTGCCTTGATGGGAAGCAACACTGATATTACATTCTGAATCTACTGGATATTTCTAAAGACCCCACAAAACAAAGCACTTATTTTAGTACTTTCTTTTTTATCTACGTAATGCAGCAACCAGCATTGGGAATTCAAAAACGGGAATTCTTAACATTCAGAGCTGCAACGGATATACATATGGCATGCAATGTTCCGCACCACCATGCAGGCTCTGAAATGAATTGCAGTGCATATTTATGTTTGTTTAATTCTGCGTGTGTGTGAGCAAGGTTCTCATACATGCAATAAAGCTTCAGTAAGTGGACATTGGCATAGTTGCTGTGTCAGTTGCCCATAAGGCCCTGGACGCGCATTAGTAGAGGTTTTCAGCCACATAGTCTCGGTGCATGCTCGCTGAGGCATAACGTGTGCAATCAGGAAGAAAACAGTAGCACTGAAAATGCAAGACATTTGTCATGCAGTTGCATTTTTGTATTACAGCCGCATTGAAATTTAATAGCTTGAGACAGTTGTTTATCATGGAAGTTTCTGCACTAACTATGCCCTAAGCCATAGCAAATATTGAACAAAAGCAGTTAATTCTGACAGGGGCATGTACCGACAGGAAAGCAGACTGTGCCTAGGAAAGGTCGTGAAGCTGGTAAGCACAGAAAACTTTCAAGAGGAAGAATTCAACGTGCCGCATGTGCCAATTTTAGCACAGAAACTAAAATGCGGTGTACCAAAATGCTTGCAGCCAAAGGCAGCTCACGTGATACCGCGCGGCAAGAAACCCTTGCAGCTCCGATGCAGTGCACATGAAAGCTCTACAAAGACTAGAAAATGTGAAAAAAATTGTAAATTGTGGGACACGTCACGAAGCGACACATTGTCGGTGAGGGACGCCGTAGTGAAGGGATCTGGATTAATTTCGACCACACGTAAGTCTGATATTTCACAGCACACTCCTGCCTTTCGCCTTCATCGAAAGTCGCGGCCGCGTTATTGAACCCGAGTCGTCGGCTCAGTCGCCTCGAGCGCTCTTACGTACCACTGAACCGGCGCAACAGGTGTTGAAAAACTAGCGATATTCCTCCAAGGATTTGCATGATATAAGCTCTCTTCGCAGCCATTCTGTTACAAAAAGCGGTCGCTCGTAATGGGCAGCGGTTGCTGGTACCGTACTGTACATCAAATATTCAGCTCCGCGCTGTAGCAGTCGCGCTGCGACAATATATAACAGGCCAACTTGCAGCGAGTGAATGAAGCGTCCTAAACCACTGCCCAAACTTAAGCGCGAACAGACGACGCACTCCGAAAAGTTCGCACTTGAATTTTTAATCAAGAATTACCCCGCATTGCTCGAAGGTGTTATAGCAGTATAGCAGGGTCCCGGATTCACGGATTGGCAAAAAAAAAAAAAAAAAACGTCTTCGTTTACAGCGCACACTTGAACCTCCGAAAGTCGATTCCACTGTTGCACAGTTTCAACAAAAAATGAATTCGCGAACAAGTTCGTCCTTGGACGGTACTCGCAAATTTTACAAGAATGGTCATGTCGTTTAGAAGCAGCAAGACTTTCCCACGTCAATAATAATAATAATAATAATAATAATAATAATTGGTTTAGGGGAAAGGAAATGGCGCAGTATCTGTCTCATATATCGTTAGACACCTGAACAGCGCTGTAAGGGAAGGGATAAGGAGGGAGTGGAAGAAGAAATGAAGAATGAGGTGCTCTAGTGGAGGGCTCCGGAATAATTTCGTCCACCTGGGGATCTTTAACGTGCACTGACATCGCACAGCACACGGGCGCCTTAGCGTTTTGCCTCCATAAAAACGCAGCCGGCACGGTCGGGTTCGAAACCGGAAACTCCGGATCAGTAGTCGAGCGCCCTAACCGCTGAGCCACCGCGGCGGGGCTTCCACGTCAAGACATTATTCATTTCTGTACAACTATCCCTGCGCCCGGCCGTACCTGCCCGAGACGAATCTTGCTGCCCTGTTGTGAATTTGCTCCAATTGCTGTGCAGTGTCCCATACAGTAGAGGCGTATTAAATAAAGGGACGAACACAGGACAGAGAAAGTTTTGTTGAGATTTGGCCGTGAAAATTCATTAGCGGGAATTGAAACAGCTTGGCAGCGTCGTAGTTACAAGCGCACATAACCGAAAGACCCGGAATACAGATTGAAGTACTCTATTCAATCCACGCGCCAACATGAGTAATGGTTGCGTTTAATTTTGCGATTAGTTTCTTTTTATATTGCAAATTAAAATGCAATTTTTGCGGGCATGTTGCTTCAGGGAATTTAGCATGTCATCTCTCTAGCATAAAAGTTTGTATAACATGTGGAGAAACCTCTATGCCTAAAATAGACGTTAGCAAGAAGTTGCAGCGTTGCAAGTGCCCCCTGGTAAATGTTGCATAGGTACGAATGTTTTTTAATAAAGTGTGCCACACTAACTAATGTTTTTTTATTTGCGATTAGTTTAATTTATTTCAAATAAATGAGATTTTAAGCAGGCAGAAAACGAGTAAAGCTTAGACCCCTGCAGTCAGTAGGGCTGCTTCAGACAATTCAAGTTGTCATCAATCTGGCATACTACTTTGTAAAATACATGGAGAGACAAACAGGACATAGCACATGGCAAGAAGTTGTTGCTTTGCATGTGCCCTCTGTTCAAAGTTGCAAAGGTAAGTATTTTTTAAATACAATCCGCCAACGCAAATAGTGTTTGAGTTTGCTATTAATCGTTTTTTTATTACTACAAATAAATCGTCCTTTTCGCAGGTTGATTGCTTAAGGCAATTTGGCTTGTCATCTCTCTTGAGAAATTTGTATAACATATGGAGAAACAAAACTAAAATAACCCTTAGTACGAAGTTGTAGTCCTGCTAGTGGCCTCTGATAAAAGTTGCAAAGGTACGTATTACCGAAAATATTGTCTGTTTTTATGTTACTATTAGTTTTTTTTTACTTGGGGAAACTAAAAAAGAATTTAGGCAGATAGATACGTGGGACGTTTGTACTCCTGCTGTTAGCTGGGTTGCTTCAGACAATTAATCATCTCATATCTCTTGCATTCAACTTAATATACCAATGGAAAAATAAACACAATATAGCACATTGCAAGAAGTTGTTGCTTTGGAAGTGCCCTCTGTTCAAAGTTGCAAAGGTAAGCTTTTTTTACATCAAATCCGCCAAAATAAATAATGCTTGCGCTTCAAAGTGCTTTAACTTGAATGGCATTTTGCAATGATAGCTACACTGGGCTACCAGTCGAGCATTTTCCGGTACATGGCAGAGGCCAGTTGGGATTCAATATGGCGGAGTCTCTTAAGTTGTCTCCACCCGGCGCTGGTTTGAGACACCCAAGGCTTTGTTGTTGTGTGCCGCCATCTATCAGCACGCTGCAAAACTGCTAGATTCGTCGCGCAACGTTCGGAGCATAAGACAAGCGGCGCCGTTGGTACACCTATCTATTCTTACACCGTGCTCTCGGCCGTCACCGCGCGCTGTTGCCTAATATTTATAACGCGTAATCTTTAAGCAGCGACACCACAAACTGTGTACGCTCAGTGCGCGCGGCCGTGATATTTTGTTGCAGTGGGTGCCATCCCGTGTGGGAGTGCCAAGAAACGAAGCTGCTGACCGACTCGCCAAGGCAGTCCACTCCAACCCAGCAGCTCCAGTTTGTGAGGCTATCTCGGCCTTTGACGCAGCGCGTCACATACTGCGCCACAAGATTGCACTTTGCCACCCAGACCCCCCAGTCGGATCCGGCAAGCTCCCAAGGCCTGTCCCGTACACTGCCTTCGGACGCGCGGCATACTCTTTACTCCTGCACATCAGGATTGGTTGTGTCTTCACGGCAGACCGACGCCACCGCCTCATGGGAGAGGCCGACACAAACTGTATTGACTGCGGAGAGACAGAAACAGTTGAGCACCTGCTCTGTGAGTGCCCCGTTCATGCTAACGTGCGCTCCATAATGTGCGCCGAATACAGCAAGCTCGGCCTGCCCTCTGCCACTGCCGGCGACCCAGTCTTCCCTGAGGCATCGCCACACAAAAGGAAAGCTGCCCTGTCCGCTCTCGTCTCCTTCGTCGATGAGGCAGGCCTTCGCAGGCGCATCTAGTGTCACCCAAGTGCTTTGTGCTGCGTGCTGTGAACACAAACCTTCTGTGCATTGTGCCCCAGTGTGCTGAATTTTCACCATCGCGCGCTACATTGTGTGTGCCCGCTAACCCCTTTCCAGAGACTCTTTGGCGTCTCCACTTCCCCTCCTCCTGCACTAAGAAACATACTGTGATCAATGAGTGCATGGGCATCTTCTGACTCACACCAGTTCGTGCTTCGCAATGTGTGCCCGCCCACTGTTTCTCGTGCCTGTGTATCGCACTTTTCGTGCCGCATTCTGCCGTGCACTTGCCGCCCTTTCCGCCTTCTGACCAGTCCTCTATTCTATATCTTTAACTCCCCTCCCCTAACCCTGTGCAGTGCAGTGAAGGTGTTCTCCAAGAAACAGTTGCACGCCCTGCACACAAATTTTTCGCCAACAACCAGAACCACTTACGACAGTTAAAAGGCAGAGCCTGGTGACACTCTCGTGTCAGCGTGTCAGCAGGCACTGCAGTGTTAAAAATGTGGTGGAAGTAACGCCAAAATTTAGGCTTAGAAAGTCGGGCCATTAGCAACGTTGTCGTTTTTGCTATGAAAAATCGGGCCACTAACAACTGCGTACTGCGTCATTATTGCAAAGGTCCAGAGAGCGGTGGGTGCGAGTAGCCCGAGTTTTTTTCTCGGTGGCGGCGAGTGGGCTTTCGAGGTGATGTGCTCGGCTTTGCCTTGCGTCTGAAAGTCGCCTCGCCTCGCCTCGCAGCGGTACGCACTCATTGACGATTTCTTCTGGATGTGTCGAATCGCCGTTTAGCGGAAATTTTTCTCTTCAAAGCTAGTGCAGTGATGCGGAGCGATCGGGCTGTGCGGCACCGAGCCGTCGTTTTCTGCAGCAGCCTACTGCATCCTTTCGAACTATGCAGACACGCAGAGGCTTTCAGCGTTTTCCACGTTGCCCTGCTGTGTGTCAAAAGGAAGTTTGCGTAGCAGGCGTAGAATAACACCGAGCGGCACGCTTTTGCGATCGTATTCCTCGGCGTCGGAAGGGCTGCCGGGCTCTACGCCCGTGCGAGGGGAACGACTGCGGCGGGCTGCGCGGTTTCGAGACACCTTATTTCTCGAAACCCTTAAAATAACGGTCGTCCGGCCACTGCAGCCCGCAACGGCTCAGCGCTCTGCACTTGATCCCATTGCATTCGCTCGATCTTGTGTGTCTGAAATGGATCACCTTGCGCTTTGGTGTATATATTAATTGCGCTGTACCGACTGCTGCAACGCTAAACGCTCACCGTAAAACGCTTCTCTCTGTTACGCTCGCTTATTCTCGCTGGAATTTCACTCAGAGATGATATACGACAGTATATACCAAGCTTATAAATCCGCGTCGTCCGGAGCGCAGGTGGCCCCCCCCAAGTAGTATTCGCACAGTGCGAGTTTAGCACTGCAAAACTATGTATATATAGATTAAGCGAAAAACCTCTCTGAATGCGCCGCTGCCATGCGCGCGAGAGCACATGAACCCTGTACAATACGCGCGCATGCAGCTCAGCTTCAGTAGCATGGGGCTATTAATTGTTAACCCCGCAGCTACGCGGTCGGACCAAACCTAGCTCTGTCATACAGTTATTCTGCAGCATAACTTCAACGGTGCTCACCTAGTCGGTATTCCCAGTCAGCCGATAAATATCAACTTGGCTAACATATATGCACGTTCAGAATAAACGATACAGCGTAGCCGATACGACCTAGCTGTGCAACTTGCACCACCTTTCTCAACCTTGTTTACAAATCCCCAAGATATTGCTGCAGGAACTAAGGTGGAAATGGTTCTTCTTGGTCATATAAGCAAGAGGCCCCGTTGACCTACCTTAGTCTCCACCTCTTGTTGAAAGGATTTCATCAGTTCGTGCTGGCCTGCAGGGCCTGTTTACACAGTTTTGTGCATGTCCAAATGTATAATAGTGAAAGTAGAGCACTGACACCATGTTGCATAGTCAGAAACATTTATTTGGGCTCTTGACCAACCAATACGGCCAGTAAGCAAATATAGGAGGCATTATTTACGTTATCAGCGTGCAATCAAACAATAGTTAAATATACATGCTAAATGCTATGCACAAAAAAAGGGGGGATTCAGGGTTTACTAACCAGTCATTGACGAGTGTGAGCTGACCAAAACATTTATCTGCAAAAACTAGCAGAGGATTCAGACTGAGGACTTATGACTATTGCAAGATTAAACTACTGGCCGCAGTACATAGCCAGAACCCTCCTGAAATGATGATAACCCCTTCCCCCTCTCTCCCAAATGATGCTCCACTGGGCATGCATTCTTTTGCCTCACAGTTTCGGAAAGAAACTCGGTAGCTATATGCCCGCTACTGGCCCTTAAACTGGGTAAGCTTCCTAAAAATTTGTCGCACATGGCTATCCTGGAAGCTTTCTGTGACCTTCTTGCCTACGTGATAGAGCCTATGTTTAAAAAGCACCCTGCAATGCTCTGCACTAGAAGGACATAATGATTCTCAAGCGGAAACATGTGGCCATGAAGCTCCAGAAACAGATCTTTGCTGGAATGAAACCAAAACTTCATGCACAAGGTTAGTTAACAAAGTTCTTGATGACAGGCTTTTACCGTGCAATGGCAATCGAACAAGAGACTCAGATTTACGACAGATTTTAATTACACTCTCTCTCTGATGGGTAGCTCAGACCTCCGCTACTTTTTCTCTGAATGAAAGAGTATGTGTCACCCTGTGGTCGAGATGCAAACAACGCTACCGCGCACTGGTCACACATCAGCTTAGTATGCAACTTGAGTGAAACGTAACCAGCCAGGTACGTCACTACTCTGTCTCCCCATTCAGTATTATGCTCTGGATTTGAGATACAGTCGTGATCTCTGGCTATTTGGTGCTGCGCAGCAGTGTCCGCATTCAAGATGCGCCTCCTGCCTTTTGACGCGTTTAGTGTCTCAGTTGCTGAAGCAATAATAGCACTACCGCACGACAAGATTGCTGCAGTTTCTAAAGGCAAGCAGTTCCCTGTTGCTACATCACCGAGCTCATTGTGAACTACTACTGTTCTTAAAGCAGCACGAAATTGTACAATAGTTGGGTGGTCGTTGTGGCCTCTGTGGGACCTGATAAGTCCGAAAAAAACTTCCACGCAGTCTTGACAAATTTTGTGTGCCTATATATATTTGAGGACTTTCTTTTCCATGACAGTGAAATTGTAGAGTGCAAGTAAGCTTTTCATACATGTGGTGAAATCTGAAAATCCCGTTTTTTGTGCCGTCTCAATCATGCTGTGGCCACTGGTAGACTTGCTCAGTGATGACAGGTAAATGATGGAGTCTCTAAACATGGCTTCAACATCGTTGAAATTTCAATCATTTAAAACTTTCTTGAATCCCTTTTGCTGTATGGACCTTCAATTCAACGCATCAAAGGTATTGTTAATGCACCTCAAAAATTCTTCACTTGGCTGTGAGTCGGCAAAACCTTCTACTTTGAGCACTCGACATTCAGCAAGTGCTGTGACCACAGAAGTGCTCATAACTTGGGCCGCACACCTGACCTTCCTCGGCTGCCTCTGCCATTGAATATGCGCTCTGTGCAGCTTGTTGGCCAAGTGAAGCCCTTCTTTTTGTTGCAAACTATGTAGCCGCTCAATATGCTGCCATGCCACCGTGTTTCCCTTGTTGATTTTTTGTGCTCTAGAGCATTTGTGACAAGTTTTAACATATGACAAGGGTCAAGAAATGCTGCCGCTGGTTTTTGGGTGGCAGGATGAGAGAATGTCGTCTTCAGTTGGTCTACATTTTTGAAGCTGCAGCCCAGCTCCTCTGACATGGCTGTATTTGCTGGAGCTCCATCGCCTGTTAGAGCTACAACCATTGCCCCAGCATCGTGGGCAAGAAGCAGGCTTTGTGTATATAACTAGATCAGCTCGCTGCTCGCCGAGAAGACCTTCTACTAAAAAGTATCCGAGCGGCAGCTTCCACCGTCCGTTAATGGCTACTGCCATTACAACAAAAAGCAGCTTTTGCCTGTGGCAGGCAGTCACCATCAACTCCTGTGCCCTTGTCAGCAAACCCCTCAGAATTGCCCCTGTTCCACTGAACCTGCTGCCTGACTGACATTTCATCAGTCATCAGACTGCATACAGTTTGGTGGCCTCGGGTGCTCATCTCGGTGCATTTCATTTTTAGAGCATTGAATGCCTCAGTTGAAAAGCCAGCATTGCCATCTACAGTCTGATACCACTCTCGCAGTGTTCTTTGGTGGGGCAAGCAGGTGTCGAAGACCTGTCTCACGTAATTGTATGCTTGTGGCGAGTAGAAATTGAGTGACAGCGCAAAGGCCGTGAGCTCAGGTGAAAACTGCCTCGGCACATCCCGGCCAGGGCGCTTGGATATCTGTTTTTTAGGGAGGTGTTGATTGGCTATTCCAAGGTTTGTCAAGCACAGCCACCTGATCCTTCAGCACGATATTTTGCCTCTGTAGCATTTGAATCACAGCCTTCAATTCTTCAAGCGTTTTTTTTTTTTCTGGGGTCTTCTAGACTGCTGCAGACGCTTGATCCGCTTTCGAGTCTTTATGTGCTCCGAGGCAAACTTTGCTGCACGTGCTCTCAAGAAAGCTTTCTCTGGAGTGTCAACCTATAAAGCAGAATCATAATTTAGTCACCTTCTACAATCACAAGCTGCTCGGTTCCAGCCACGTGTACTTTCTTCAAGAAACAAAAATGCAGGAGGTTCGCACTGAGGTGTAGGAAAAAAAATTTCCTTTGCACTCGCCGTTGCTTGTGTTGCTGGACACCCATTTCCAAGCCGAGAGATCTGGCAGGGGCTCTCTCAGCTTGATGTGGAGGACACACACACTAAAAAATTTATTGGTTTATTGATAAAAAAAAGGCATACAAATGTTTTAAGTGTGTTAGCAAGAGTCATGGGTGTAAAATCAAGCTGATCCAGTCACTCAAGACCCCTTACCTATGCGCTGTAGATAGGTTGCAGTAATAAAAACATGCCAGAAATAAGCCATTCACATACATATGTGAAAGCTCTGGTGTTGTATGTTGTTTTCAGGTTAACCTTGCCTGCCTGCCTTACTTACCACCGCTTGTTTTCTCTTTTCTCGTGTTTGAACAGAACTCGAAGTTTGTGGAGGCAACTTTCCCTGCACAGATTGATATTCAAAGGGCATTATTTGATTGCCAAGATATCCTTTGCCAGATTAAGAGAAGTATACGGTATACAGAAGATTATATTGTAGTGACAGCTTGCAATTTTGCTCACATCGTGTCCATTGTCCGAAGTTTCATTTTCCTACTGAAGCTTACCTAACAGAAAAGAAATGTCACAGTATATCAGCCATAATTGACTGCCAAGATATCCTTTGCCAGATTAAGAGAAGTATACGGTATACAGAAGATTATTTTGTAGTGACAGCTTGTAATTTTGCTCACATCGTGTCCATTGTCTGAAGATTAATTTTCCTATTGAAGCTTATCTAACAGAAAAGAAATGTCACAGTATATCAGCCATATTCAGCACGCATATAATTTAAAGAATGGCAGTTAGCTTCCCCAGACAGCACATGGAAACCAAAAAGAGATAATTCTGTTGGGGTACAAACAGCAATTACCCATGTGAAAAGGTTTTTTACTTTAACAACATCTCAAACATTTTGAAACAAATTAACACCGTGGAAAAAAGAAGAATGTATAATTCACTGTGCAACTCGCAAACAGATATTCTTTTACCTCTGCAAGGCCTCTCTGCCTTGATGGGAAGCAACACTGATATTACATTCTGAATCTACTGGATATTTCTAAAGACCCCACAAAACAAAGCACTTATTTTAGTACTTTCTTTTTTATCTACGTAATGTAGCAACCAGCATTGGGAATTCAAAAACGGGAATTCTTAACATTCAGAGCAGCAACGGATATACATATGGCATGGAATGTTCCGCACCACCGTGCAGGCTCTGAAATGAATTGCAGTGCATATTTATGTTTGTTTAATTCTGCGTGTGTGTGAGCAAGGTTCTCATACATGCAATAAACCTTCAGTAAGTGGACATTGGCATAGTTGCTGTGTCACTTGCCCATAAGGCCCTGGACGCGCATTAGTAGAGGTTTTCAGCCACATAGTCTCGGTGCATGCTCGCTGAGGCATAACATGTGCAATCAGGAAGAAAACAGTAGCACTGAAAATGCAAGACATTTGTCATGCAGTTGCATTTTTGTATTACAGCCGCATTGAAATTTAGTAGCTTGAGACAGTTGTTTATCATGGAAGATTCTGCACTAAATATGCCCTAAGCCAAAGCAAATATTGAACAAAAGCAGTTAATTCTGACAGGGGCATGTACCGACAGGAAAGCAGACTGTGTGCCTAGGAAAGGTCGTGAAGCTGGTAAGCACACAAAACTTTCAAGAGGAAGAATTCAACGTGCCGCATGTGCCAATTTTAGCACAGAATCTAAAATGCGGTGTACCAATTGCTTGCAGCCAAAGGCAGCTCACGTGATACCGCGCGGCAAGAAACCCTTGCAGCTCCGATGCAGTGCACATGAAAGCTCTACAAAGACTAGAAAATGTGAAAAAAATTGTAAATTGTGGGACACGTCACGAAGCGACACATTGTCGGTGAGGGACGCCGTAGTGAAGGGACCTGGATTAATTTCGACCACCCGTAAGTCTGATATTTCACAGCACACTCCTGCCTTTCGCCTTCATCGAATGGCGCGGCCGCGTTATTGAACCCGAGTCGTCGGCTCAGTCGCCTCGAGCGCTCCTACGTACCACTGAACCGGCGCAACAGGTGTTGAAAAACTACCGATATTCCTCCAAGGATTTGCATGATATAAGCTCTCTTCGCAGCCATTCTGTTACAAAAAGCGGTCGCTCGTAATGGGCAGCGGTTGCTGGTACCGTACTGTACATCAAATATTCAGCTCCGCGCTGTAGCAGTCGCGCTGCGACAATATATAACAGGCCAACTTGCAGCGAGTGAATGAAGCGTCCTAAACCACTGCCCAAACTTAAGCGCGAACAGACGACGCACTCCGAAAAGCTCGCACTTGAATTTTTAATCAAGAATTACCCCGCATTGCTCGAAGGTGTTATAGCAGTATAGCAGGGTCCCGGATTCACGGATTGGCAAAAAAAAAAAAAAACGTCTTCGTTTACAGCGCACACTTGAACCTCCGAAAGTCGATTCCACTGTTGCACAGTTTCAACAAAAAATGAATTCGCGAACAAGTTCGTCCTTGGACGGTACTCGCAAATTTTACAAGAATGGTCATGTCGTTTAGAAGCAGCAAGACTTTCACACGTCAATAATAATAATAATAATAATAATAATAATAATAATAATAATAATAATAATAATTGGTTTAGGGGAAAGGAAATGGCGCAGTATCTGTCTCCTATATCGTTAGACACCTGAACAGCGCTGTAAGGGAAGGGATAAGGAGGGAGTGAAAGAAGAAATGAAGAATGAGGTGCTCTAGTGGAGGGCTCCGGAATAATTTCGTCCACCTGGGGATCTTTAACGTGCACTGACATCGCACAGCACACGGGCGCCTTAGCGTTTTGCCTCCATAAAAACGCAGCCGGCACGGTCGGGTTCGAAACAGGGAACTCCGGATCAGTAGTCGAGCGCCCTAACCGCTGAGCCACCGCGGCGGGGCTTCCACGTCAAGACATTATTCATTTCTGTACAACTATCCCTGCGCCCGGCCGTACCTGCCCGAGACGAATCTTGCTGCCCTGTTGTGAATTTGCTCCAATTGCTGTGCAGTGTCCCATTCAGTAGAGGCGTATTAAATAAAGGGACGAACACAGGACATAGAAGGTTTTGTTGAGGTTTGGCCGTGAAAATTCATTAGCGGGAATTGAAACAGCTTGGCAGCGTCGTAGTTACAAGCGCACATAACCGAAAGACCCGGAATACAGATTGAAGTACTCTATTCAATCCATGCGCCAACATGAGTAATGGTTGCGTTTAATTTTGCGATTAGTTTCTTTTTATAATGCAAATTAAAATGCAATTTTTGCGGGCATGTTGCTTCAGGGAATTTAGCATGTCATCTCTCTTGCATAAAAGTTTGTATAACAGGTGGAGAAACCTCTATGCCTAAAATAGACGTTAGCAAGAAGTTGCAGCGTTGCAAGTGCCCCCTGGTAAACGTTGCATAGGTACGAATTTTTTTTAATAAAGTGCGCCACACTAACTAATGTTTGTTTTTAATTGCGATTAGTTTAATTTATTTCAAATAAATTAGATTTTAAGCAGGCAGAAAACGAGTAAAGCTTGGACCCCTGCAGTCAGTAGGGCTGCTTCAGACAATTCAAGTTGTCATCAATCTTGCATACTACTTTGTAAAATACATGGAGAGACAAACAGGACATAGCACATGGCAAGAAGTTGTTGCTTTGCATGTGCCCTCTGTTCAAAGTTGCAAAGGTAAGTATTTTTTAAATACAATCCGCCAACGCAAATAGTGTTTGAGTTTGTTATTAATCGTTTTTTTATTACTGCAAATAAATCGTCCCTTTCACAGGTAGATTGCTTAAGGCAATTTGGCTTGTCATCTCTCTTGAAGAGAAATTTGTATAACATATGGAGAAACAAAACTAAAATAACCCTTAGTACGAAGTTGTAGTCCTGCTAGTGGCCTCTGCTAAAAGTTGCAAAGGTACGTATTACCGAAAATATTGTCTTTTTTTATGTTACAATTAGTTTGTTTTTACTTATGGAAACTAAAAAAGAATTTAGGCAGATAGATACGTGGGACGTTTGTACTCCTGCTGTTAGCTGGGTTGCTTCAGACAATTAAACATCTCATATCTCTTGCATTCAACTTAATATACCAATGGAAAAACAAACACAACTTAGCACATTGCAAGAAGTTGTTGCTTTGGAAGTGCCCTCTGTTCAAAGTTGCAAAGGTAAGTTTTTTTACATAAATCCGCCAAAGTAAATAATGCTTGCGCTTCAAAGTGCTTTAACATGAACGGCATTTTGCAATGATAGCTACACTGGGCTACCAGTCGAGCATTTTCGGTACATGGCAGAGGCCAGTTGGGATTCAATATGGCGGAGTCTCTTAAGTTGTCTCCCCCCAGCGCTGGTTTGAGACACCCAAGGCCATGTTGTTGTGTGCCGCCATCTATCAGCTTGCTGCAAAACTGCGAGATTCCTCGCGCAACGTCCGGAGCATAAGACAAGCGGCGCCGTTGGTACACCTATCGATTCTTACACCGTGCTCTCGGCTGTCACCGCGCGCTGTTGCCTAATATTTATAACGCGTTATCTTTAAGCAGCGACACCACAAACTGTGTACGCTCAGTGCGCGCGGCTGTGATATTTTGTTGCAGTGGGTGCCATCCCGTGTGGGAGTGCCAGGAAACGAATCTGCTGACTGACTCGCCAAGGCAGTCCACTCCAACCCAGCAGCTCCAGTTTGTGAGGCTATCTCGGCCTTTGACGCAGCGCGTCATATACTGCGCCACAAGGTTGCACTTTGCCACCAAGACCCCCGCGTCGCATCCGGCAAGCTCCCAAGGCCTGTCCCGTACACTGCCTTCGGACGCGCGGCATACTCTTCACTCCTGCACATCAGGATTGGTTGTGTCTTCACAGCAGACCGACGCCACCGCCTCATGGGAGAGGCCGACACAAACTGTATTGACTGCGGAGAGACAGAAACAGTTGAGCACCTGCTCTGTGAGTGCCCCGTTCATGCTAACGTGCGCTCCATAATGCGCGCCGAATACAGCAAGCTCGGCCTGCCCTCTGCCACTGCCGGCGACCCAGTCTTCCCTGAGGCATCGCCACACAAAAGGAAAGCTGCCCTGTCCGCTCTCGTCTCCTTCGTCGATGAGGCAGGCCTTCGCAGGCGCATCTAGTGTCACCCAAGTGCTTTGTGCTGCGTGCTGTGAACACAAACCTTCTGTGCATTGTGCCCCAGTGTGCTGAATTTTCACCATCGCGCGCTACATTGTGTGTGCCCGCAAACCCCTTTCCAGAGACTCTTTGGCGTCTCCACTTCCCCTCCTCCTGCACTAAGAAACATACTGTGATCAATGAGTGCTTGGGTGTCTTCTGACTCACACCAGTGCGCGCTTCGCAATGTGTGCCCGCCCACTGTTTCTCGTGCCTGTGTATCGCGCTTTTCGTGCCGCATTCTGCCGTGCACTTGCCGCCCTTTCCGCCTTCTGACCCGTCCTCTATTCTATATCTTTAACTCCCCTCCCCTAACCCTGTGTAGTGCAGTGAAGGTGTTCTGCAAGAAACAGTAGCACGCCCTGCACACAAATTTTTCGCCAACAACCAGAACCACTTACGAGAGTTAAAAGGCAAAGCCTGGTGACACTCACGTGTCAGCGTGTCAGCAGGCACTGCAGTGTTAAAAATGTGGTGGAAGTAACGCCAAAATTTAGGCTTAGAAAGTCGGGCCATTAACAACGTTGTCGTTTTTGCTATGAAAAATCGGGCCACTAACAACAGCGTACTGCGTCATTATTGCAAAGGGCCAGAGAGCGGTGGGTGCGAGTAGCCCTTATTTTAGTACTTTCTTTTTTATCTACGTAATGTAGCAACCAGCATTGGGAATTCAAAAACGGGAATTCTTAACATTCAGAGCTGCAACGGATATACATATGGCATGCAATGTTCCGCACCACCATGCAGGCTCTGAAATGAATTGCAGTGCATATTTATGTTTGTTTAATTCTGCGTGTGTGTGAGGAAGGTTCTCAAACATGCAATAAAGCTTCAGTAAGTGGACATTGGCATAGTTGCTGTGTCACTTGCCCATAAGGCCCTGGACGCGCATTAGTAGAGGTTTTCAGCCACATAGTCTCGGTGCATGCTCGCTGAGGCATAACATGTGCAGTCAGGAAGAAAACAGTAGCACTGAAAATGCAAGACATTTGTCATGCCGTTCCATTTTTGTATTACAGCCGCACTGAAATTTAGTAGCTTGAGACAGTTGTTTATCATGGAAGTTTCTGCACTAAATATGCCCTAAGCCATAGCAAATATTGAACAAAAGCAGTTAATTCTGACAGGGGCATGTACCGACAGGAAAGCAGACTGTGTGCCTAGGAAAGGTCGTGAAGCTGGTAAGCACACAAAACTTTCAAGAGGAAGAATTCAACGTGCCGCATGTGCCAATTTTAGCACAGAAACTAAAATGCGGTGTACCAATTGCTTGCAGCCAAAGGCAGCTCACGTGATACCGCGCGGCAAGAAACCCTTGCAGCTCCGATGCAGTGCACATGAAAGCTCTACAAAGACTAGAAAATGTGAAAAAAATTGTAAATTGTGGGACTCGTCACGAAGCGACACATTGTCGGTGAGGGACGCCGTAGTGAAGGGATCTGGATTAATTTCGACCACCCGTAAGTCTGATATTTCACAGCACACTCCTGCCTTTCGCCTTCATCGAAAGGCGCGGCCGCGTTATTGAACCCGAGTCGTCGGCTCAGTCGCCTCGAGCGCTCCTACGTACCACTGAACCGGCGCAACAGGTGTTGAAAAACTACCGATATTCCTCCAAGGATTTGCATGATATAAGCTCTCTTCGCAGCCATTCTGTTACAAAAAGCGGTCGCTCGTAATGGGCAGCGGTTGCTGGTACTGTACTGTACATCAAATATTCAGCTCCGCGCTGTAGCAGTCGCGCGGCGACAATATATAACAGGCCAACTTGCAGCGAGTGAATGAAGCGTCCTATACCACTGCCCAAACTTAAGCGCGAACAGACGACGCACTCCGAAAAGCTCGCACTTGAATTTTTAATCAAGAATTACACCGCATTGCCAGAAGGTGTTATAGCAGTATAGCAGGGTCCCGGATTCACGGATTGGCAAAGAAGAAAAAAAACGTCTTCATTAACAGCGCACACTTGAACCTCCGAAAGTCGATTCCACTGTTGCACAGTTTCAACAAAAAATGAATTCGCGAACAAGTTCGTCCTGGGACGGTACTCGCTAATTTTACAAGAATGGTCATGTCGTTTAGAAGCAGCAAGACTTTCCCATGTCAATAATAATAATAATTGGTGTTAGGGGAAAGGAAATGGCGCAGTATCTGTCTCATATATCGTTAGACACCTGAACAGCGCTGTAAGGGAAGGGATAAAGAGGGAGTGAAAGAAGAAATGAAGAATGAGGTGCTCTAGTGGAGGGCTCCGGAATAATTTCGTCCACCTGGGGATCTTTAACGTGCACTGACATCGCACAGCACACGGGCGCCTTAGCGTTTTGCCTCCATAAAAACGCAGCCGGCACGGTCGGGTTCGAAACCGGGAACTCCGGATCAGTAGTCGAGCGCCCTAACCGCTGAGCCACCGCGGCGGGGCTTCCACGTCAAGACATTATTCATTTCTGTACAACTATCCCTGCGCCCGGCCGTACCTGCCCGAGACGAATCTTGCTGCCCTGTTGTGAATTTGCTCCAATTGCTGTGCAGTGTCCCATACAGTAGAGGCGTATTAAATAAAGGGACGAACACAGGACAGAGAAAGTTTTGTTGAGATTTGGCCGTGAAAATTCATTAGCGGGAATTGAAACAGCTTGGCAGCGTCGTAGTTACAAGCGCACATAACCGAAAGACCCGGAATACAGATTGAAGTACTCTATTCAATCCACGCGCCAACATGAGTAATGGTTGCGTTTAATTTTGCGATTAGTTTCTTTTTATATTGCAAATTAAAATGCAATTTTTGCGGGCATGTTGCTTCAGGGAATTTAGCATGTCATCTCTCTAGCATAAAAGTTTGTATAACATGTGGAGAAACCTCTATACCTAAAATAGACGTTAGCAAGAAGTTGCAGCGTTGCAAGTGCCCCCTGGTAAATGTTGCATAGGTACGAATGTTTTTAATAAAGTGTGCCACACTAACTAATGTTTGTTTTTAATTGCGATTAGTTTAATTTATTTCAAATAAATGAGATTTTAAGCAGGCAGAAAACGAGTAAAGCTTAGACCCCTGCAGTCAGTAGGGCTGCTTCAGACAATTCAAGTTGTCATCAATCTGGCATACTACTTTGTAAAATACATGGAGAGACAAACAGGACATAGCACATGGCAAGAAGTTGTTGCTTTGCATGTGCCCTCTGTTCAAAGTTGCAAAGGTAAGTATTTTTTAAATACAATCCGCCAACGCAAATAGTGTTTGAGTTTGCTATTAATCGTTTTTTTATTACTACAAATAAATCGTCCCTTTCGCAGGTTGATTGCTTAAGGCAATTTGGCTTGTCATCTCTCTTGAGAAATTTGTATAACATATGGAGAAACAAAACTAAAATAACCCTTAGTACGAAGTTGTAGTCCTGCTAGTGGCCTCTGATAAAGTTGCAAAGGTACGTATTACCGAAAATATTGTCTGTTTTTATGTTACTATTAGTTTTTTTTACTTGGGGAAACTAAAAAAGAATTTAGGCAGATAGATACGTGGGACGTTTGTACTCCTGCTGTTAGCTGGGTTGCTTCAGACAATTAATCATCTCATATCTCTTGCATTCAACTTAATATACCAATGGAAAAATAAACACAATATAGCACATTGCAAGAAGTTGTTGCTTTGGAAGTGCCCTCTGTTCAAAGTTGCAAAGGTAAGCTTTTTTTACATCAAATCCGCCAAAATAAATAATGCTTGCGCTTCAAAGTGCTTTAACTTGAATGGCATTTTGCAATGATAGCTACACTGGGCTACCAGTCGAGCATTTTCCGGTACATGGCAGAGGCCAGTTGGGATTCAATATGGCGGAGTCTCTTAAGTTGTCTCCACCCGGCGCTGGTTTGAGACACCCAAGGCTTTGTTGTTGTGTGCCGCCATCTATCAGCACGCTGCAAAACTGCTAGATTCGTCGCGCAACGTTCGGAGCATAAGACAAGCGGCGCCGTTGGTACACCTATCTATTCTTACACCGTGCTCTCGGCCGTCACCGCGCGCTGTTGCCTAATATTTATAACGCGTAATCTTTAAGCAGCGACACCACAAACTGTGTACGCTCAGTGCGCGCGGCCGTGATATTTTGTTGCAGTGGGTGCCATCCCGTGTGGGAGTGCCAAGAAACGAAGCTGCTGACCGACTCGCCAAGGCAGTCCACTCCAACCCAGCAGCTCCAGTTTGTGAGGCTATCTCGGCCTTTGACGCAGCGCGTCACATACTGCGCCACAAGATTGCACTTTGCCACCCAGACCCCCCAGTCGCATCCGGCAAGCTCCCAAGGCCTGTCCCGTACACTGCCTTCGGACGCGCGGCATACTCTTTACTCCTGCACATCAGGATTGGTTGTGTCTTCACGGCAGACCGACGCCACCGCCTCATGGGAGAGGCCGACACAAACTGTATTGACTGCGGAGAGACAGAAACAGTTGAGCACCTGCTCTGTGAGTGCCCCGTTCATGCTAACGTGCGCTCCATAATGTGCGCCGAATACAGCAAGCTCGGCCTGCCCTCTGCCACTGCCGGCGACCCAGTCTTCCCTGAGGCATCGCCACACAAAAGGAAAGCTGCCCTGTCCGCTCTCGTCTCCTTCGTCGATGAGGCAGGCCTTCGCAGGCGCATCTAGTGTCACCCAAGTGCTTTGTGCTGCGTGCTGTGAACACAAACCTTCTGTGCATTGTGCCCCAGTGTGCTGAATTTTCACCATCGCGCGCTACATTGTGTGTGCCCGCTAACCCCTTTCCAGAGACTCTTTGGCGTCTCCACTTCCCCTCCTCCTGCACTAAGAAACATACTGTGATCAATGAGTGCATGGGCATCTTCTGACTCACACCAGTTCGTGCTTCGCAATGTGTGCCCGCCCACTGTTTCTCGTGCCTGTGTATCGCACTTTTCGTGCCGCATTCTGCCGTGCACTTGCCGCCCTTTCCGCCTTCTGACCAGTCCTCTATTCTATATCTTTAACTCCCCTCCCCTAACCCTGTGCAGTGCAGTGAAGGTGTTCTCCAAGAAACAGTTGCACGCCCTGCACACAAATTTTTCGCCAACAACCAGAACCACTTACGACAGATAAAAGGCAGAGCCTGGTGACACTCTCGTGTCAGCGTGTCAGCAGGCACTGCAGTGTTAAAAATGTGGTGGAAGTAACGCCAAAATTTAGGCTTAGAAAGTCGGGCCATTAGCAACGTTGTCGTTTTTGCTATGAAAAATCGTGCCACTAACAACTGCGTACTGCGTCATTATTGCAAAGGTCCAGAGAGCGGTGGGTGCGAGTAGCCCGAGTTTTTTTCTCGGTGGCGGCGAGTGGGCTTTCGAGGTGATGTGCTCGGCTTTGCCTTGCGTCTGAAAGTCGCCTCGCCTCGCCTCGCAGCGGTACGCACTCATTGACGATTTCTTCTGGATGTGTCGAATCGCCGTTTAGCGGAAATTTTTCTCTTCAAAGCTAGTGCAGTGATGCGGAGCGATCGGGCTGTGCGGCACCGAGCCGTCGTTTTCTGCAGCAGCCTACTGCATCCTTTCGAACTATGCAGACACGCAGAGGCTTTCAGCGTTTTCCACGTTGCCCTGCTGTGTGTCAAAAGGAAGTTTGCGTAGCAGGCGTAGAATAACACCGAGCGGCACGCTTTTGCGATCGTATTCCTCGGCGTCGGAAGGGCTGCCGGGCTCTACGCCCGTGCGAGGGGAACGACTGCGGCGGGCTGCGCGGTTTCGAGACACCTTATTTCTCGAAACCCTTAAAATAACGGTCGTCCGGCCACTGCAGCCCGCAACGGCTCAGCGCTCTGCACTTGATCCCATTGCATTCGCTCGATCTTGTGTGTCTGAAATGGATCACCTTGCGCTTTGGTGTATATATTAATTGCGCTGTACCGACTGCTGCAACGCTAAACGCTCACCGTAAAATGCTTCTCTCTGTTACGCTCGCTTATTCTCGCTGGAATTTCACTCAGAGATGATATACGACAGTATATACCAAGCTTATAAATCCGCGTCGTCCGGAGCGCAGGTGGCCCCCCCCAAGTAGTATTCGCACAGTGCGAGTTTAGCACTGCAAAACTATGTATATATAGATTAAGCGAAAAACCTCTCTGAATGCGCCGCTGCCATGCGCGCGAGAGCACATGAACCCTGTACAATACGCGCGCATGCAGCTCAGCTTCAGTAGCATGGGGCTATTAATTGTTAACCCCGCAGCTACGCGGTCGGACCAAACCTAGCTCTGTCATACAGTTATTCTGCAGCATAACTTCAACGGTGCTCACCTAGTCGGTATTCCCAGTCAGCCGATAAATATCAACTTGGCTAACATATATGCACGTTCAGAATAAACGATACAGCGTAGCCGATACGACCTAGCTGTGCAACTTGCACCACCTTTCTCAACCTTGTTTACAAATCCCCAAGATATTGCTGCAGGAACTAAGGTGGAAATGGTTCTTCTTGGTCATATAAGCAAGAGGCCCCATTGACCAACCTTAGTCTCCACCTCTTGTTGAAAGGATTTCATCAGTTCGTGCTGGCCTGCAGGGCCTGTTTACACAGTTTTGTGCATGTCCAAATGTATAATAGTGAAAGTAGAGCAGTGACACCATGTTGCATAGTCAGAAACATTTATTTGGGCTCTTGACCAACCAATACGGCCAGTAAGCAAATATAGGAGGCATTATTTACATTATCAGCGTGCAATCAAACAATAGTTAAATATACATGCTAAATGCTATGCACAAAAAAAGGGGGGATTCAGGGTTTACTAACCAGTCATTGACGAGTGTGAGCTGACCAAAACATTTATCTGCAAAAACTAGCAGAGGATTCAGACTGAGGACTTATGACTATTGCAAGATTAAACTACTGGCTGCAGTACATAGCCAGAACCCTCCTGAAATGATGATAACCCCTTCCCCCTCTCTCCCAAATGATGCTCCACTGGACATGCATTCTTTTGCCTCACAGTTTCGGAAAGAAACTCGGTAGCTATATGCCCGCTACTGGCCCTTAAACTGGGTAAGCTTCCTAAAAATTTGTCGCACATGGCTGTCCTGGAAGCTTTCTGTGACCTTCTTGCCTACGTGATAGAGCCTATGTTTAAAAAGCACCCTGCAATGCTCTGCACTAGAAGGACATAATGATTCTCAAGCGGAAACATGTGGCCATGAAGCTCCAGAAACAGATATCTTTGCTGGAATGAAACCAAAACTTCATGCACAAGGTTAGTTAACAAAGTTCTTGGTGACAGGCTTTTACCGTGCAATGGCAATCGAACAAGAGACTCAGATTTACGACAGATTTTAATTACACTCTCTCTCTGATGGGTAGCTCAGCCCTCCGCTACTTTTTCTCTGAATGAAAGAGTATGTGTCACCCTGTGGTCGAGATGCAAACAACGCTACCGCACACTGGTCACACATCAGCTTAGTATGCAACTTGTGTGAAACGTAACCTGCCAGGTACGTCACTACTCTGTCTCCCCATTCAGTATTATGCTCTGGATGTGAGATACAGTCGTGATCTCTGGCTATTTGGTGCTGCGCAACAGTGTCCGCATTCAAGATGCGCCTCCTGCCTTTTGACGCGTTTAGTGTCTCAGTTGCTGAAGCAATAATAGCACTACCGCACGACAAGATTGCTGCAGTTTCTAAAGGCAGGCAGTTCCCTGTTGCTACATCACCGAGCTCATTGTGAACTACTACTTTTCTGAAAGCAGCACGAAATTGTACAATAGTTGGGTGGTCGTTGTGGCCTCTTTGGGACCTGATAAGTCCGAAAAAAAGTTCCAGGCAGTCTTGACAAATTTTGTGTGCCTATATATATTTGAGGACTTTCTTTTCCATGACAGTGAAATTGTAGAGTGCAAGTAAGCTTTTCATACATGTGGTGAAATCTGAAAATCCCGTTTTTTGTGCCGTCTCAATCATGCTGTGGCCACTGGTAGACTTGCTCAGTGATGACAGGTAAATGATGGAGGCTCTAAACATGGCTTCAACATCTTTGAAATTTCAATCATTTAAAACTTTCTTGAATCCCTTTTGCTGTATGGACCTTCAATTCAACGCATCAAAGGTATTGTTAATGCACCTCAAAAATTCCTCACTTGGCTGTGAGTCGGCAAAACCTTCTACTTTGAGCACTCGACATTCAGCAAGTGCTGTGACCACAGAAGGGCTCATAACTTGGGCCGCACACCTGACCTTCCTCGGCTGCCTCTGCCATTGAATATGCGCTCTGTGCAGCTTGTTGGCCAAGTGAAGCCCTTCTTTTTGTTGCAAACTATGTAGCCGCTCAATATGCTGCCATGCCACCGTGTTTCCCTTGTTGATTTTTTGTGCGCTAGAGCATTTGTGACAAGTTTTAAAATATGACAAGGGTCAAGAAATGCTGCCGCTGGTTTTTGGGTGGCAGGATGAGAGAATGTCGTCTTCAGTTGATCTACATTTTTAAAGCTGCAGCCCAGCTCCTCTGACATGGCTGTATTTGCTGGAGCTCCATCGCCTGTTAGAGCTACAATCATTGCCCCAGCATCGTGGGCAAGAAGCAGGCTTTGTGTATATAACTAGATCAGCTCGCTGCTCGCCGAGAAGACCATCTACTAAAAAGTATCCGAGCGGCAGCTTCCACCGTCCGTTAATGGCTACTGCCATTACAACAAAAAGCAGCTTTTGCCTGTGGCAGGCAGTCACCATCAACTCCTGTGCCCTTGTCAGCAAACCCCTCAGAATTGCCCCTGTTCCACTGAACCTGCTGCCTGACTGACATTTCATCAGTCATCAGACTGCATACAGTTTGGTGGCCTCGGCTGCTCATCTCGGTGCATTTCATTTTTAGAGCATTGAATGCCTCAGTTGAAAAGCCAGCATTGCCATCTACAGTCTGATACCACTCTCGCAGTGTTCTTTGGTGGGGCAAGCAGGTGTCGAAGACCTGTCTCACGTAATTGTATGCTTGTGGCGAGTAGAAATTGAGTGACAGCGCAAAGGCCCTGAGCTCAGGTGAAAACTGCCTCTGCACATCCCGGCCAGGGAGCTTGGATATCTGTTTTTTAGGGAGGTGTTGATTGGCTGTTCCAAGGTTTGTCAAGCACAGCCACCTGATCCTTCAGCACGATATTTTGCCTCTGTAGCATTTGAATCACAGCCTTCAATTCTTCAAGCGTTTTTTTTTTTCTGGGGTCTTCTAGACTGCTGCAGCCGCTTGATCCGCTTTCGAGCCTTTATGTGCTCCGAGGCAAACTTTGCTGCATGTGCTCTCAAGAAAGCTTTCTCCGGAGTGTCAACCTATAAAGCAGAATCAAAATTTAGTCACCTTCTACAATCACAAGCTGCTCGGTTCCAGCCACGTGTACTTTCTTCAGGGGTAACAAAAATGCAGGAGGTTCGCACTGAGGTGTAGGAAAAAAAATTTCCTTTGCACTCGCCGTTGCTTGTGTTGCTGGACACCCATTTCCAAGCCGAGAGATCTGGCAGGGGCTCTCTCAGCTTGATGTGAAGGACACACACACTAAAAAATTGATTGGTTTATTGATAAAAAAAAGGCATACAAATGTTTTAAGTGTGTTAGCAAGAGTCATGGGTGTAAAATCAAGCTGATCCAGTCACTCAAGACCCCTTACCTATGCGCTGTAAATAGGTTGCAGTAATAAAAACATGCCAGAATTAAGCCATTCACATACACATGTGAAAGCTCTGGTGTTGTATGTTGTTTTCAGGTTAACCTTGCCTGCCTGCCTTACTTACCACCGCTTGTTTTCTCTTTTCTGGTGTTTGAACAGAACTCGAAGTTTGTGGAGGGAACATTCCCTGCACAGATTGATATTCAAAGGGCATTATTTGATTGCCAAGATATCCTTTGCCAGATTAAGAGAAGTATGCGGTATACAGAAGATTATTTTGTAGTGACAGCTTGTAATTTTGCTCACATCGTGTCCATTGTCTGAAGATTAATTTTCCTATTGAAATTACCTAAAAGAAAAGAAATGTCACAGTATATCAGCCATAATCAGCACGCATATAATTTAAAGAATGGCAGTTAGCTTCCCCAGACAGCACATGGAAACCAAAAAGAGATAATTCTGTTGGGGTACAAACAGCAATTACCCATGTGAAAAGGTTTTTTACTTTAACAACATCTCAAACATTTTCAAACAAATTAACACCGTGGAAAAAAGAAGAATGTATAATTCACTGTGCAACTCGCAAACCGATATTCTTTTACCTCTGCAAGGCCTCTCTGCCTTGATGGGAAGCAACACTGATATTACATTCTGAATCTACTGGATATTTCTAAAGACCCCACAAAACAAAGCACTTATTTTAGTACTTTCTTTTTTATCTACGTAATGTAGCAACCAGCATTGGGAATTCAAAAACGGGAATTCTTAACATTCAGAGCTGCAACGGATATACATATGGCATGCAATGTTCCGCACCACCATGCAGGCTCTGAAATGAATTGCAGTGCATATTTATGTTTGTTTACTTCTGCGTGTGTGTGAGCAAGGTTCTCATACATGCAATAAAGCTTCAGTAAGTGGACATTGGCATAGTTGCTGTGTCACTTGCCCATAAGGCCCTGGACGCGCATTAGTAGAGGTTTTCAGCCACATAGTCTCGGTGCATGCTCGCTGAGGCATAACATGTGCAATCAGGAAGAAAACAGTAGCACTGAAAATGCAAGACATTTGTCATGCAGTTGCATTTTTGTATTACAGCCGCATTGAAATTTAGTAGCTTGAGACAGTTGTTTATCATGGAAGTTTCTGCACTAAATATGCCCTAAGCCATAGCAAATATTGAACAAAAGCAGTTAATTCTGACAGGGGCATGTACCGACAGGAAAGCAGACTGTGTGCCTAGGAAAGGTCGTGAAGCTGGTAAGCACACAAAACTTTCAAGAGGAAGAATTCAACGTGCCGCATGTGCCAATTTTAGCACAGAAACTAAAATGCGGTGTACCAATTGCTTGCAGCCAAAGGCAGCTCACGTGATACCGCGCGGCAAGAAACCCTTGCAGCTCCGATGCAGTGCACATGAAAGCTCTACAAAGACTAGAAAATGTGAAAAAAATTGTAAATTGTGGGACACGTCACGAAGCGACACATTGTCGGTGAGGGACGCCGTAGTGAAGGGATCTGGATTAATTTCGACCACCCGTAAGTCTGATATTTCACAGCACACTCCTGCGTTTCGCCTTCATCGAAAGTCGCGGCCGCGTTATTGAACCCGAGTCGTCGGCTCAGTCGCCTCGAGCGCTCCTACGTACCACTGAACCGGCGCAACAGGTGTTGAAAAACTACCGATATTCCTCCAAGGATTTGCATGATATAAGCTCTCTTCGCAGCCATTCTGTTACAAAAAGCGGTCGCTCGTAATGGGCAGCGGTTGCTGGTGAATTTTTAATCAAGAATTACCCCGCATTGCCCGAAGGTGTTATAGCAGTATAGCAGGGTCCCGGATTCACGGATTGGCAAAAAAAAAAAAAAACGTGTTCGTTTACAGCGCACACTTGAACCTCCGAAAGTCGATTCCACTGTTGCACAGTTTCAACAAAAAATGAATTCGCGAACAAGTTCGTCCTGGGACGGTACTCGCAAATTTTACAAGAATGGTCATGTCGTTTAGAAGCAGCAAGACTTTCCCACGTCAATAATAATAATAATAATAATAATAATAATAATAATAATAATAATAATAATAATAATAATAATAATAATAATAATAATTGGTTTAGGGGAAAGGAAATGGCGCAGTATCTGTCTTATATATCGTTAGACACCTGAACAGCGCTGTAAGGGAAGGGATAAGGAGGGAGTGAAAGAAGAAATGAAGAATGAGGTGCTCTAGTGGAGGGCTCCGGAATAATTTCGACCACCTGGGGATCTTTAACGTGCACTGACATCGCACAGCACACGGGCGCCTTAGCGTTTTGCCTCCATAAAAACGCAGCCGGCACGGTCGGGTTAGAAACCGGGAACTCCGGATCAGTAGTCGAGCGCCCTAACCGCTGAGCCACCGCGGCGGGGCTTCCACGACAAGACATTATTAATTGCTGTACAACTATCCCTGCGCCCGGCCGTACCTGCCCGAGACGAATCTTGCTGCCCTGTTGTGAATTTGCTCCAATTGCTGTGCAGTGTCCCATACAGTAGAGGCGTATTAAATAAAGGGACGAACACAGGACAGAAAGTTTTGTTGAGATTTGGCCGTGAAAATTCATTAGCGGGAATTGAAACAGCTTGGCAGCGTCGTAGTTACAAGCGCACATAACCGAAAGACCCGGAATACAGATTGAAGTACTCTATTCAATCCATGCGCCAACATGAGTAATGGTTGCGTTAAAATTTGCGATTAGTTTCTTTTTATAATGCAAATTAAAATGCAATTTTTGCGGGCATGTTGCTTCAGGGAATTTAGCAAGTCATCTCTCTTGCATAAAAGTTTGTATAACAGGTGGAGAAACCTCTATGCCTAAAATAGACATTAGCAAGAAGTTGCAGCGTTGCAAGTGCCCCCTGTTAAATGTTGCATAGGTACGAATTTTGTTTAATAAAGTGTGCCACACTAAAAAATGTTTGTTTTTATTTGCGATTAGTTTAATTTACTTCAATTAAATTAGATTTTAGGCAGGCAGAATACGAGTAAAGCTTGGACCCCTGCAGTCAGTAGGGCTGTTTCAGACAATTCAAGTTGTCATCAATCTTGCATACTACTTTGTAAAATCCATGGAGAGACAAACAGGACCTAGAACATGGCAAAAAGTTGTTGCTTTGCATGTGCCGTCTGTTCAAAGTTGCAAAGGTAAGTATTTTTTAAATACAATCCGCCAACGCAAATAGTGTTTGAGTTTGCTAATAATAATTGGTTTTTTGGGGAAAGGAAATGGCGCAGTATCTGTCTATCTGTCTCATATATCGTTGGACACCTGAACCGCGCCGTAAGGGAAGGGAGAAGAGAGGGAGTGAAAGAAGAAAGGAAGAATTAGGTGCCGTAGTGGAGGGCTCCGGAATAATTTCGACCACCTGGGGATCTTTAATGTGCCCTGACATCGCACAGCACACGGGCGCCTTAGCGTTTTTCCTCCATAAAAACGCAGCCGCCGCGGTCGGGTTCGGCTGCGTTTTTGCTAAATATCGTTTTTTTTATTACTGCAAATAAATCGTGCCTTTCGCAGGTAGATTGCTTAAGGCAATTTGGCTTGTCATCTCTCTTGAAGAGAAATTTGTATAACATATGGAGAAACAAAACTAAAATAACCCTTAGTACGAAGTTGTAGTCCTGCTAGTGGCCTCTGATAAAAGTTGCAAAGGTACGTATTACCGAAAATATTGTCTGTTTTTATGTTACTATTAGTTTGTTCTTACTTATGGAAACTAAAAAAGAATTTAGGCAGATAGATACGTGGGACATTTGTACTCCTGATGTTAGCTGGGTTGCTTCAGACAATTAAACATCTCATATCTCTTGCATTCAACTTAATATACCAATGGAAAAACAAACACAACTTAGCACATTGCAAGAAGTTGTTGCTTTGGAAGTGCCCTCTGTTCAATGTTGCAAAGGTAAGTTTTTTTACATCAAATCCGCCAAAGTAAATAATGCTTGCGCTTCAAAGTGCTTTAACTTGAACGGCATTTTGCAATGATAGCTACACTGGGCTACCAGTCGAGCATTTTGCGGTACATGGCAGAGGCCAGTTGGGATTCATTCTGGCGGAGTCTCTTAAGTTGTCTCCAACGGCGCTGGTTTGAGACACCCAAGGCCTTGTTGTTGTGTGCCGCCATCTATCAGCACTCTGCAAAACTGCGAGATTCCTCGCGCAACGTCCGGAGCATAAGACAAGCGGCGCCTTGGTACACCTATCTATTCTTACACCGTGCTCTCGGCCGTCACCGCGCGCGGTTGCCTAATATTTATAACGCGTAATCTTTAAGCAGCGACACCACAAACTGTGTACGCTCAGTGCGCGCGACTGTGATATTTTGTTGCAGTGGGTGCCATACCGTGTGGGAGTGCCAGGAAACGAAGCTGCTGACCGACTCGCCAAGGCAGTCCACTCCAACCCAGCAGCTCCAGTTTGTGAGGCTATCTCGGCCTTTGACGCAGCGCGTCACATACTGCGCCACAAGGTTGCACTTTACCACCCAGACCCCCGCGTCGCATCCGGCAAGCTCCCAAGGCCTGTCCCGTACACTGCCTTCGGACGCGCGGCATACTCTTTACTCCTGCACATCAGGATTGGTTGTGTCTTCACGGCAGACCGACGCCACCGCCTCATGGGAGAGGCCGACACAAACTGTATTGACTGCGGAGAGACAGAAACAGTTGAGCACCTGCTTTGTGAGTGCCCCGTTCATGCTAACGTGCGCTCCATAATGCGCGCCGAATGCAGCAAGCTCGGCCTGCCCTCTGCCACTGCCGGCGACCCAGTCTTCCCTGAGGCATCGCCACACAAAAGGAAAGCTGCCCTGTCCGCTCTCGTCTCCTTCGTCGATGAGGCAGGCCTTCGCAGGCGCATCTAGTGTCACCCAAGTGCTTTGTGCTGCGTGCTGTGAACACAAACCTTCTGTGCATTGTGCCCCAGTGTGCTGAATTTTCACCATCGCGCGCTACATTGTGTGTGCCCGCAAATTCCTTTCCAGAGACTCTTTGGCGTCTCCACTTCCCCTCCTCCTGCACTAAGAAACATACAGTGATCAATGAGTGCATGGGCGTCTTCTGACTCACACCAGTGCGCGCTTCGCAATGTGTGCCCGCCCACTGTTTCTCGTGCCTGTGTATCGCGCTTTTCGTGCCGCATTCTGCCGTGCACTTGCCGCCCTTTCCGCCTTCTGACCCGTCCTCTATTCTATCTCTTTAACTCCCCTCCCCTAACCCTGTGCAGTGCAGCGAAGGTGTTCTCCAAGAAACAGTTGCACGCCCTGCACACAAATTTTTCGCCAACAACCAGAACCACTTACGACAGTTAAAAGGCAGAGCCTGGTGACACTCCCGTGTCAGCGTGTTAGCAGGCACTGCAGTGTTAAAAATGTGGTGGAAGTAACGCCAAAATTTAGGCTTAGAAAGTCGGGCCATTAGCAACGTTGTCGTTTTTGCTATGAAAAATCGGGCCACTAACAACAGCGTACTGCGTCATTATTGCAAAGGGCCAGAGAGCGGTGGGTGCAAGTAGCCCGAGTTTTTTTCTCGGTGGCTTTCGAGGTGATGTGCTCGGCTTTGCCTTGCGTCTGAAAGTCGCCTCGCCTCGCCTCGCAGCGGTACGCACTCATTTACGATTTCTTCTGGATGTGTCGAATCGCCGTTTAGCGGAAATTTTTCTCTTCAAAGCTAGTGCAGTGATGCGGAGCGATCGGGCTGTGCGGCACCGAGCCTTCGTTTTCTGCAGCAGCCTACTGCATCCTTTTGAACTATGCAGACACGCAGAGGCTTTCAGCGTTTTCCACGTTGCCCCGCTGTGTGTCAAAAGGAAGTTTGCGTAGCAGGCGTAGAATAACACCGAGCGGCACGCTTTTGCGATCGTATTCCTCGGCGTCGGAAGGGCTGCCGGGCTCTACGCCCGTGCGAGGGGAACGACTGCGGCGGGCTGCGCGCTTTCAAGACACCTTATTTCTCGAAACCCTTAAAATAACAGTCGTCCGGCCACTGCAGCCCGCAACGGCTCAGCGCTCTGCACTTGATCCCATTGCAGTCGCTCGATCTTGTGTGTCCGAAATGGATCACCTTGCGCTTTGGTGTATATATTAATTGCGCTGTACTGACTGCTGCAACGCTAAACGCTCACCGTAAAATGCTTCTCTCTGTTACGCTCGCTTATTCTCGCTGGAATTTCACACAGAGATGTTATACGACAGTATATACCAAGCTTATAAATCCGCGTCGTCCGGAGCGCAGGGTGCCCCCCCCCCCCCCAAGTAGTATTCGCACAGTGCGAGTTTAGCACTGCAAAACTATGTATATATAGAATAAGTGAAAAACCTCTCTGAATGAGCCACTGCCATGCGCGCGAGAGCACATGAACCCTGTACAATACGCGCGCATGCAACTCAGCTTCAGTAGCATGGGGCTATTAATTGTTAACCCCGCAGCTACGCGGTCGGACCAAAGCTAGCTCTGTCATACAGTTATTCTGCAGCATAACTTCAACGGTGCTCACCTAGTCGGTATACTCAGTCACCCGATAAATATCAACTTGGCTAACATATATGCACGCTCAGAATAAACGATACAGTGTAGCCGATACGACCTAGCTGTGCAACTTGCACCACCTTTCTCAACCTTGTTTACAAATCCCCAAGATATTGCTGCAGGAACTAAGGTGGAAATGGTTCTTCTTGGTCATATAAGCAAGAGGCCCCGTTGACCTACCTTAGTCTCCGCCTCTTGTTGAAAGGATTTCATCAGTTCGTGCTGGCCTGCAGGGCCTGTTTACACAGTTTTGTGCATGTCCAAATGCATAATAGTGAAAGTAGAGCAGTGACACCATGTTGCATAGTCAGAAACATTTATTTGGGCTCTTGACCAACCAATACGGCCAGTAAGCAAATATAGGAGGCATTATTTACGTTATCAGCGTGCAATCAAACAATAGTTAAATATACATGCTAAATGCTATGCACAAAAAAAGGGGGGATTCAGGGTTTACTAACCAGTCATTGACGAGTGTGAGCTGACCAAAACATTTATCTGCAAAAACTAGCAGAGGATTCAGACTGAGGACTTATGACTATTGCAAGATTAAACTACTGGCCGCAGTACATAGCCAGAACCCTCCTGAAATGATAACCCCTTCCCCCTCTCTCCCAAATGATGCTCCACTGGACATGCATTCTTTTGCCTCACAGTTTCGGAAAGAAACTCGGTAGCTATATGCCCGCTACTGGCCCTTAAACTGGGTAAGCTTCCTAAAAATTTGTCGCACATGGCTATCCTGGAAGCTTTCTGTGACCTTCTTGCCTACGTGATAGAGCCTATGTTTAAAAAGCACCCTGCAATGCTCTGCACTAGAAGGACATAATGATTCTCAAGCGGAAACATGTGGCCATGAAGCTCCAGAAACAGATATCTTTGCTGGAATGAAACCAAAACTTCATGCACAAGGTTAGTTAACAAAGTTCTTGATGACAGGCTTTTACCGTGCAATGGCAATCGAACAAGAGACTCAGATTTACGACAGATTTTAATTACACTCTCTCTCTGATGGGTAGCTCAGCCCTCCGCTACTTTTTCTCTGAATGAAAGAGTATGTGTCACCCTGTGGTCGAGATGCAAACAACGCTACCGCACACTGGTCACACATCAGCTTAGTATGCAACTTGTGTGAAACGTAACCAGCCAGGTACGTCACTACTCTGTCTCCCCATTCAGTATTATGCTCTGGATGTGAGATACAGTCGTGATCTCTGGCTATTTGGTGCTGCGCAGCAGTGTCCGCATTCAAGATGCGCCTCCTGCCTTTTGACGCGTTTAGTGTCTCAGTTGCTGAAGCAATAATAGCACTACCGCACGACAAGATTGCTGCAGTTTCTAAAGGCAGGCAGTTCCCTGTTGCTACATCACCGAGCTCATTGTGAACTACTACTTTTCTGAAAGCAGCACGAAATTGTACAATAGTTGGGTGGTCGTTGTGGCCTCTGTGGGACCTGATAAGTCCGAAAAAAAGTTCCAGGCAGTCTTGACAAATTTTGTGTGCCTATATATATTTGAGGACTTTCTTTTCCATGACAGTGAAATTGTAGAGTGCAAGTAAGCTTTTCATACATGTGGTGAAATCTGAAAATCCCGTTTTTTGTGCCGTCTCAATCATGCTGTGGCCACTGGTAGACTTGCTCAGTGATGACAGGTAAATGATGGAGGCTCTAAACATGGCTTCAACATCTTTGAAATTTCACTCATTTAAAAGTTTCTTGAATCCCTTTTGCTCTATGGACCTTCAATTCAACGCATCAAAGGTATTGTTAATGCACCTCAAAAATTCTTCACTTGGCTGTGAGTCGGCAAAACCTTCTACTTTGAGCACTCGACATTCAGCAAGTGCTGTGACCACAGAAGGGCTCATAACTTGGGCCGCACACCTGACCTTTCTCGGCTGCCTCTGCCATTGAATATGCGCTCTGTGCAGCTTGTTGGCCAAGTGGAGCCCTTCTTTTTGTTGCAAACTATGTAGCCGCTCAATATGCTGCCATGCCACCGTGTTTCCCTTGTTGATTTTTTGTGCGCTAGAGCATTTGTGACAAGTTTTAAAATATGACAAGGGTCAAGAAATGCTGCCGCTGGTTTTTGGGTGGCAGGATGAGAGAATGTCGTCTTCAGTTGGTCTACATTTTTGAAGCTGCAGCCCAGCTCCTCTGACATGGCTGTATTTGCTGGAGCTCCATCGCCTGTTAGAGCTACAACCATTGCCCCAGCATCGTGGGCAAGAAGCAGGCTTTGTGTATATAACTAGATCAGCTCGCTGCTCGCCGAGAAGACCATCTACTAAAAAGTATCCGAGCGGCAGCTTCCACCGTCCGTTAATGGCTACTGCCATTACAACAAAAAGCAGCTTTTGCCTGTGGCAGGCAGTCACCATCAACTCCTGTGCCCTTGTCAGCAAACCCCTCAGAATTGCCCCTGTTCCACTGAACCTGCTGCCTGACTGACATTTCATCAGTCATCAGACTGCATACAGTTTGGTGGCCTCTGCTGCTCATCTCGGTGCATTTCATTTTTAGAGCATTGAATGCCTCAGTTGAAAAGCCAGCATTGCCATCTACTGTCTGATACCACTCTCGCAGTGTTCTTTGGTGGGGCAAGCAGGTGTCGAAGACCTGTCTCACGTAATTGTATGCTTGTGGCGAGTAGAAATTGAGTGACAGCGCAAAGGCCCTGAGCTCAGGTGAAAACTGCCTCGGCACATCCCGGCCAGGGCGCTTGGATATCTGTTTTTTAGGGAGGTGTTGATTGGCTATTCCAAGGTTTGTCAAGCACAGCCACCTGATCCTTCAGCACGATATTTTGCCTCTGTAGCATTTGAATCACAGCCTTCAATTCTTCAAGCATTTTTTTTTTCTGGGGTCTTCTAGACTGCTGCAGCCGCTTGATCCGCTTTCGAGTCTTTATGTGCTCCGAGGCAAACTTTGCTGCACGTGCTCTCAAGAAAGCTTTCTCCGGAGTGTCAACCTATAAAGCAGAATCAAAATTTAGTCACCTTCTACAATCACAAGCTGCTCGGTTCCAGCCACGTGTACTTTCTTCAGGGGTAACAAAAATGCAGGAGGTTCGCACTGAGGTGTAGGAAAAAAAATTTCCTTTGCACTCGCCGTTGCTTGTGTTGCTGGACACCCATTTCCAAGCCGAGAGATCTGGCAGGGGCTCTCTCAGCTTGATGTGGAGGACACACACACTAAAAAATTGATTGGTTTATTGATAAAAAAAAGGCATACAAATGTTTTAAGTGTGTTAGCAAGAGTCATGGGTGTAAAATCAAGCTGATCCAGTCACTCAAGACCCCTTACCTATGCGCTGTAAATAGGTTGCAGTAATAAAAACATGCCAGAAATAAGCCATTCACATATACATGTGAAAGCTCTGGTGTTGTATGTTGTTTTCAGGTTAACGTTGCCTGCCTGCCTTACTTACCACCGCTTGTTTTCTCTTTTCTGGTGTTTGAACAGAACTCGAAGTTTGTGGAGGCAACATTCCCTTCACAGATTGATATTCAAAGGGCATTATTTGATTGCCAAGATATCCTTTGCCAGATTAAGAGAAGTATACGGTATACAGAAGATTATTTTGTAGTGACAGCTTGTAATTTTGCTCACATCGTGTCCATTGTCCGAAGATTCATTTTCCTACTGAAGCTTACCTAACAGAAAAGAAATGTCACAGTATATCAGCCATAATTGATTGCCAAGATATCCTTTGCCAGATTAAGAGAAGTATACGGTATACAGAAGATTATTTTGTAGTGACAGCTTGTAATTTTGCTCACATCGTGTCCATTGTCTGAAGATTAATTTTCCTATTGAAATTACCTAACAGAAAAGAAATGTCACAGTATATCAGCCATAATCAGCATGCATAGAATTTAAAGAATGGCAGTTAGCTTCCCTAGACAGCACATGGAAACCAAAAAGAGATAATTCTGTTGGGGTACAAACAGCAATTACCCATGTGAAAAGGTTTTTTACTTTAACAACATCACAAACATTTTCAAACAATTTAACACCGTGGAAAAAACAAGAATGTATAATTCACTGTGCAACTCGCAAACCGATATTCTTTTACCTCTGCAAGGTTTCTCTGCCTTGATGGGAAGCAACACTGATATTACATTCTGAATCTACTGGATATTTCGAAAGCCCCCTAAAACAAAGCACTTATTTTAGTACTTTCTCTTTTATCTACGTAATGTAGCAACCAGCATTGGGAATTCAAGAACGGGAATTCTTAACATTCAGAGCTGCAATGGATATACATATGGCATGCAATGTTCCGCACCACCATGCAGGCTCTGAAATGAATTGCAGTGCATATTTATGTTTGTTTACTTCTGCGTGTGTGTGAGCAAGGTTCTCATACATGCAATAAAGCTTCAGTAAGTGGACATTGGCATAGTTGCTGTGTCACTTGCCCATAAGGCCCTGGACGCGCATTAGTAGAGGTTTTCAGCCACATAGTCTCGGTGCATGCTCGCTGAGGCATAACATGTGCAATCAGGAAGAAAACAGTAGCACTGAAAATGCAAGAAATTTGTCATGCAGTTGCATTTTTGTATTACAGCCGCATTGAAATTTAGTAGCTTGAGACAGTTGTTTATCATGGAAGTTTCTGCACTAAATATGCCCTAAGCCATAGCAAATATTGAACAAAAGCAGTTAATTCTGACAGGGGCATGTACCGACAGGAAAGCAGACTGTGTGCCTAGGAAAGGTCGTGAAGCTGGTAAGCACACAAAACTTTCAAGAGGAAGAATTCAACGTGCCGCATGTGCCAATTTTAGCACAGAAACTAAAATGCGGTGTACCAATTGCTTGCAGCCAAAGGCAGCTCACGTGATACCGCGCGGCAAGAAACCCTTGCAGCTCCGATGCAGTGCACATGAAAGCTCTACAAAGACTAGAAAATGTGAAAAAAATTGTAAATTGTGGGACACGTCACGAAGCGACACATTGTCGGTGAGGGACGCGGTAGTGAAGGGATCTGGATTAATTTCGACCACCCGTAAGTCTGATATTTCACAGCACACTCCTGCGTTTCGCCTTCATCGAAAGTCGCGGCCGCGTTATTGAACCCGAGTCGTCGGCTCAGTCGCCTCGAGCGCTCGATCCTACGTACCACTGAACCGGCGCAACAGGTGTTGAAAAACTACCGATATTCCTCCAAGGATTTGCATGATATAAGCTCTCTTCGCAGCCATTCTGTTACAAAAAGCGTTCGCTCGTAATGGGCAGCGGTTGCTGGTGAATTTTTAGTCAAGAATTACCCCGCATTGCCCGAAGGTGTTATAGCAGTATAGCAGGGTCCCGGATTCACGGATTGGCAAAAAAAAAAAAAAAACGTGTTCGTTTACAGCGCACACTTGAACCTCCGAAAGTCGATTCCACTGTTGCACAGTTTCAACAAAAAATGAATTCGCGAACAAGTTCGTCCTGGGACGGTACTCGCAAATTTTACAAGAATGGTCATGTCGTTTAGAAGGAGCAAGACTTTCCCACGTCAATAATAATAATAATAATAATAATAATTGGTTTAGGGGAAAGGAAATGGCGCAGTATCTGTCTCATATATCGTTAGACACCTGAACAGCGCTGTAAGGGAAGGGATAAGGAGGGAGTGAAAGAAGAAATGAAGAATGAGGTGCTCTAGTGGAGGGCTCCGGAATAATTTCGACCACCTGGGGATCTTTAACGTGCACTGACATCGCACAGCACACGGGCGCCTTAGCGTTTTGCCTCCATAAAAACGCAGCCGGCACGGTCGGGTTCGAAACCGGGAACTCCGGACCAGTAGTCGAGCGCCCTAACCGCTGAGCCACCGCGGCGGGGCTTCCACGACAAGACATTATTAATTGCTGTACAACTATCCCTGCGCCCGGCCGTACCTGCCCGAGACGAATCTTGCTGCCCTGTTGTGAATTTGCTCCAATTGCTGTGCAGTGTCCCATACAGTAGAGGCGTATTAAATAAAGGGACGAACACAGGACAGAGAAAGTTTTGTTGAGATTTGGCCGTGGAAATTCATTAGCGGGAATTGAAACAGCTTGGCAGCGCCGTAGTTACAAGCGCACATAACCGAAAGACCCGGAATACAGATTGAAGTACTCTATTCAATCCATGCGCCAACATGAGTAATGGTTGCGTTTAATTTTGCGATTCGTTTCTTTTTATAATGCAAATTAAAATGCAATTTTTCCGGGCATGTTGCTTCAGGGAATTTAGCATGTCATCTCTCTTGCATAAAAGTTTGTATAACAAGTGGAGAAACCACTATGCCTAAAATAGACGTTATCAAGAAGTTGCAGCGTTGCAAGTGCGCCCTGTTAAATGTTGCATAGGTACGAATTTTCTTTAATAAAGTGTGCCACACTAACTAATGTTTTTTTATTTGCGATTAGTTTAATTTACTTGAAATAAATTAGAGTTTAAGCAGGCAGAATACGAGTAAAGCTTGGACCCCTGCAGTCAGTAGGGCTGCTTCAGACAGTTCAAGTTGTCATGAATCTTGCATACTACTTTGTAAAATACATGGAGAGACAAACAGGACATAGCACATGGCAAGAAGTTGTTGCTTTGCATGTGCCCTCTGTTCAAAGTTGCAAAGGTAAGTATTTTTTAAATACAATCCGCCAACGCAAATAGTGTTTGAGTTTGCTATTAATCTTTTTTTTATTACTGCAAATAAATCGTCCCTTTCGCAGGTAGATTGCTTAAGGCAATTTGGCTTGTCATCTCTCTTGAAGAGAAATTTGTATAACATATGGAGAAACAAAACTAAAATAACCCTTAGTACGAAGTTGTAGTCCTGCTAGTGGCCTCTGATAAAAGTTGCAAAGGTACGTATTACCGAAAATAATGGCTGTTTTTATGTTACTTTTAGTTTGTTTTTACTTATGGAAACTAAAAAAGAATTTAGGCAGATAGATACGTGGGACGTTTGTACTCCTGCTGTTAGCTGGGTTGCTTCAGACAATTAAACGTCTCATATCTCTTGCATTCAACTTAATATACCAATGGAAAAACAAACACAACTTAGCACATTGCAAGAAGTTGTTGCTTTGGAAGTGCCCTCTGTTCAAAGTTGCAAAGGTAAGTTTCTTTACATCAAATCCGCCAAAGTAAATAATGCTTGCGTTTCAAAGTGCTTTAACGTGAACGGCATTTTGCAATGATAGCTACACTGGGCTACCAGTCGAGCATTTTGCGGTACATGGCAGAGGCCAGTTGGGATTCAATATGGCGGAGTCTCTTAAGTTGTCTCCCCCCCGGCGCTGGTTTGAGACTCCCAAGGCTTTGTTGTTGTGTGCCGCCATCTATCAGCACGCTGCAAAACTGCGAGATTCGTCGCGCAACGTCCGGAGCATAAGACAAGCGGCGCCGTTGGTACACCTATCTTTTCTTACACCGTGCTCTCGGCTGTCAACGCGCCACCGCGCGCTGTTGCCTAATATTTATAACGCGTAATCTTTAAGCAGCGACACCACAAACTGTGCACGCTCAGTGCGCGCGGCTGTGGTATTTTGTTGCAGTGGGTGCCATCCCGTGTGGGAGTGCTAGGAAACGAAGCTGCTGACTGACTCGCCAAGGCAGTCCACTCCAACCCAGCAGCTCCAGTTTGTGAGGCTATCTCGGCCTTTGACGCAGCGCGTCACATACTGCGCCACAAGGTTGCACTTTGCCACCCAGACCCCCGCGTCGCATCCGGCAAGCTCCCAAGGCCTGTCCCGTACACTGCCTTCGGACGCGCGGCATACTCTTTACTCCTGCACATCAGGATTGGTTGTGTCTTCACGGCAGACCGACGCCACCGCCTCATGGGAGAGGCCGACACGAACTGTATTGACTGCGGAGAGACAGAAACAGTTGAGCACCTGCTCTGTGAGTGCCCCGTTCATGCTAACGTGCGCTCCATAATGCGCGCCGAATACAGCAAGCTCGGCCTGCCCTCTGCCACCGCCGGCGACCCAGTCTTCCCTGAGGCATCGCCACACAAAAGGAAAGCTGCCCTGTCCGCTCTCGTCTCCTTCGTCGATGAGGCAGGCCTTCGCAGGCGCATCTAGTGTCACCCAAGTGCTTTGTGCTGCGTGCTGTGAACACAAACCTTCTGTGCATTGTGCCCCAGTGTGCTGAATTTTCACCATCGCGCGCTACATTGTGTGTGCCCGCAAACCCCTTTCCAGAGACTCTTTGGCGTCTCCACTTCCCCTCCTCCTGCACTAAAAAACATACTGTGATCAATGAGTGCATGGGTGTCTTCTGACTCACACCAGTGCGCGCTTCGCAATGTGTTCCCGCCCACTGTTTCTCGTGCCTGTGTATCGCGCTTTTCGTGCCGCATTCTGCCGTGCACTTGCCGCCCTTTCCGCCTTCTGACCCGTCCTCTATTCTATATCTTTAGCTCCCCTCCCCTAACCCTGTGCAGTGCAGTGAAGGTGTTCTCCAAGAAACAGTTGCACGCCCTGCACACAATTTTTCGCCAACAACCAGAACCACTTACGACAGTTAAAAGGCAGAGCCTGGTGACACTCACGTGTTAGCGTGTCAGCAGGCACTGCAGTGTTAAAAATGTGGTGGAAGTAACGCCAAAATTTAGGCTTAGAAAGTCGGGCCATTAGCAACGTTGTCGTTTTTGCTATGAAAAATTGGGCCACTAACAACAGCGTACTGCGTCATTATTGCAAAGGGCCAGAGAGCGGTGGGTGCGAGTAGCCCTTATTTTAGTACTTTCTTTTTTATCTACGTAATGTAGCAACCAGCATTGGGAATTCAAAAACAGGAATTCTTAACATTCAGAGCTGCAACGGATATACATATGGCATGCAATGTTCCGCACCACCATGCAGGCTCTGAAATGAATTGCAGTGCATATTTATGTTTGTTTAATTCTGCGTGTGTGTGAGGAAGGTTCTCAAACATGCAATAAAGCTTCAGTAAGTGGACATTGGCATAGCTGCTGTGTCACTTGCCCATAAAGCCCTGGACGCGCATTAGTAGAGGTTTTCAGCCACATAGTCTCGGTGCATGCTCGCTGAGGCATAACATGTGCAATCAGGAAGAAAACAGTAGCACTGAAAATGCAAGACATTTGTCATGCAGTTGCATTTTTGTATTACAGCCGCATTGAAATTTAGTTGCGTGAGACAGTTGTTTATCATGGAAGTTTCTGCACTAAATATGCCCTAAGCCATAGCAAATATTGAACAAAAGCAGTTAATTCTGACAGGGGCATGTACCGACAGGAAAGCAGACTGTGCCTAGGAAAGGTCGTGAAGCTGGTAAGCACACAAAACTTTCAAGAGGAAGAATTCAACGTGCCGCATGTGCCAATTTTAGCACAGAAACTAAAATGCGGTGTACCTATTGCTTGCAGCCAAAGGCAGCTCACGTGATACCGCGCGGCAAGAAACCCATGCAGCTCCGATGCAGTGCACATGAAAGCTCTACAAAGACTGGAAAATGTGAAAAAAATTGTAAATTGTGGGACACGTCACGAAGCGACACATTGTCGGTGAGGGACGCCGTAGTGAAGGGATCTGGATTAATTTCGACCACCCGTAAGTCTGATATTTCACAGCACACTCCTGCCTTTCGCCTTCATCGAAAGGCGCGGCCGCGTTATTGAACCCGAGTCGTCGGCTCAGTCGCCTCGAGCGCTCCTGCGTACCACTGAACCGGCGCAACAGGTGTTGAAAAACTAGCGATATTCCTCCAAGGATTTGCATGATATAAGCTCTCTTCGCAGCCATTCTGTTACAAAAAGCGGTCGCTCGTAATGGGCAGCGGATGCTGGTACCGTACTGTATATCAAATATTCAGCTCCGCGCTGTAGCAGTCGCGATGCGACAATATATAACAGGCCAACTTGCAGCGAGTGAATGAAGCGTCCTAAACCACTGCCCAAACTTAAGCGCGAACAGACGACGCGCTCCGAAAAGTTCGCACTTGAATTTTTAATCAAGAATTACCCCGCATTGCCCGAAGGTGTTATAGCAGTATAGCAGGTTCCCGGATTCACGGATTGGCAAAAAAAAAAAAAACGTCTTCGTTTACAGCGCACACTTGAACCTCCGAAAGTCGATTCCACTGTTGCACAGTTTCAACAAAAAATGAATTCGCGAACAAGTTCGTCCTGGGACGGTACTCGCAAATTTTACAAGAATGGTCATGTCGTTTAGAAGCAGCAAGACTTTCCCACGTCAATAATAATAATAATAATAATAATAATAATAATAATAATAATAATAATAATAATAATAATAATAATAATAATAATAATAATTGGTTTAGGGGAAAGGAAATGGCGCAGTATCTGTCTCATATATCGTTAGACACCTGAACAACGCTGTAAGGGAAGGGATAAGGAGGGAGCGAAAGAAGAAATGAAGAATGAGGTGGTCTAGTGGAGGGCTCCGGAATAATTTCGACCACCTGGGGATCTTTAACGTGCACTGACATCGCACAGCACACGGGCGCCTTAGCGTTTTGCCTCCATAAAAACGCAGCCGGCACGGTCGGGTTCGAAACCGGGAACTCCGGATCAGTAGTCGAGCGCCCTAACCGCTGAGCCACCGCGGCGGGGCTTCCACGTCAAGACATTATTCATTTCTGTACAACTATCCCTGCGCCCGGCCGTACCTGCCCGAGACTAATCTTGCTGCCCTGTTGCGAATTTGCTCCAATTGCTGTGCAGTGTCCCAAACAGTAGAGGCGTATTAAATAAAGGGACGAACATAGGACAGAGAAAGTTTTGTTGAGATTTGGCCGTGGAAAATCATTAGCGGGAATTGAAAGAGCTTGGCAGCGCCGTAGTTACAAGCGCACATAACCGAAAGACCCGGAATACAGATTGAAGTACTCTATTCAATCCATGCGCCAACATGAGTAATGGTTGCGTTTAATTTTGCGATTAGTTTCTTTTTATAATGCAAATTAAAATGCAATTTTTGCGGGCATGTTGCTTCAGGGAATTTAGCATGTCATCTCTCTTGCATAAAAGTTTGTATAACAAGTGGAGAAACCTCTATGCCTAAAATAGACGTTAGCAAGAAGTTGCAGCGTTGCAAGTGCCCCCTGTTAAATGTTGCATAGGTACGAATTTTGTTTAATAAAGTGTGCCACACTAACAAATGTTAGTTTTTATTTGCGATCAGTTTAAATTACTTCAAATAAATTAGATTTTAGCCAGGCAGAATACGAGTAAAGCTTGGACCCCTGCAGTCAGTAGGGCTGCTTCAGACAATTCAAGTTGTCATCAATCTTGCATACTACTTTGTAAAATACATGGAGAGACAAACAAGACATAGCACATGGCAAGAAGTTCTTGCTTTGCATGTGCCCTCTGTTCAAAGTTGCAAAGGTAAGTAATTTTTAAATACAATCCGCCAACGCAAATAGTGTTTGAGTTTGCTATTAATAGTTTTTTTTTTTACTGCAAATAAATCGTCCCTTTCGCAGGTAGATTGCTTAAGGCAATTTGGCTTGTCATCTCTCTTGCAGAGAAATATGTATAACATATGGATAAACAAAACAAAAATAACCCTTAGTAAGAAGTTGTAGTCCTGCTAGTGGCCTTTGATAAAAGTTGCAAAGGTACGTATTACCGAAAATATTGTCTGTTTTTATGTTACTATTAGTTTGTTTTTACTTATGGAAACTAAAAAAGAATTTAGGCAGATAGATACGTGGGACGTTTGTACTCCTGCTGTTAGCTGGGTTGCTTCAAACAATTAAACATCTCATATCTCTTGCATTCAACTTATTATACCAATGGAAAAACAAACACAACATTGCACATTGCAAGAAGTTGTTGTTTTGGAAGTGCCCTCTGTTCAAAGTTGCAAAGGTAAGTTTTTTTTACATCAAATCCGCCAAAGTAAATAATGCTTGCGCTTCAAAGTGCTTTAACTTGAATGGCATTTTGCAATCATAGCTACACTGGGCTACCAGTCGAGCATTTTTCGGTACATGGCAGAGGCCAGTTGGGATTCAATATGTCGGAGTCTCTTAAGTTGTCTCCTCCCGGCGCTGGTTTTTAGACACCCACGGCCTTGTGGTTGTGTGCCGCCATCTATCAGCACGCTGCAAAACTGCGAGATTCCTCGCGGAACGTCCGGAGCATAAGACAAGCGGCGCCGTTGGTACTCCTACCTATTCTTACACCGTGCTCTCGGCCGTCACCGCGCTCTGTTGCCTAATATTTATAACGCGTAATCTTTAAGCAGCGACACCACAAACTGTGTACGCTCAGTGCGCGCGGCTGTGATATTTTGTTGCAGTGGGTGCCATCCCGTGTGGGAGTGCCAGGAAACGAAGCTGCTGACTGACTCGCCAAGGCAGTCCACTCCAACCCAGCAGGTCCAGTTTGTGAGGCTATCTCGGCCTTTGACGCAGCGCGTCACATACTACGCCACAAGGTTGCACTTTGCCACCCAGACCCCCGCGTCGCATCCGGCAAGCTCCCAAGGCCTGTCCCGTACACTGCCTTCGGACGCGCGGCATACTCTTTACTCCTGCACATCAGGATTGGTTGTGTCTTCACGGCAGACCGACGCCACCGCCTCATGGGAGAGGCCGACACAAACTGTATTGACTGCGTAGAGACAGAAACAGTTGAGCACCTGCTCTGTGAGTGCCCCGTTCATGCTAACGTGCGCTCCATAATGCGCGCCGAATACAGCAAGCTCGGCCTGCCCTCTGCCACTGCCGGCGACTCAGTCTTCCCTTAGGCATCGCCACACAAAAGGAAACCTGCCCTGTCCGCTCTCGTCTCCTTCGTCGATGAGGCAGGCCTTCGCAGGCGCATCTAGTGTCACCCAAGTGCTTTGTGCTGCGTGCTGTGAACACAAACCTTCTGTGCTTTGTGCCCCAGTGTGCTGAATTTTCACCATCGCGCGCTACATTGTGTGCCCGCAAACTTCTTTCCAGAGACTCTTTGGCGTCTCCACTTCCCCTCCTCCTGCACTAAGAAACATACTGTGATCAATGAGTGCATGGACGTCTTCTGACTCACACCAGTGCGCGCTTCGCAATGTGTGCCCGCCCACTGTTTCTCGTGCCTGTGTATCGCGCTTTTCGTGCCGCATTCTGCCGTGCACTTGCCGCCCTTTCCGCCTTCTGACCCGTCCTCTATTCTATATCTTTAACTCCCCTCCCCCAACCCTGTGCAGTGCAGTGAAGGTGTTCTCCAAGAAACAGTTGCACGCCCTGCACACAAATTTTTCGCCAACAACCAGAACCACTTACGACAGTTAAAAGGCAGAGCCTGGTGACACTCCCGTGTCAGCGTGTCAGCAGGCACTGCAGTGTTAAAAATGTGGTGGAAGTAACGCCAAAATTTAGGCTTAGAAAGTCGGGCCATTAGCAACGTTGTCGTTTTTGCTATGAAAAATCGGGCCACTAACAACAGCGTACTGCGTCATTATTGCAAAGAGCCAGAGAGCGGTGGGTGCGAGTAGCCCGAGTTTTTTTCTTGGTGGCGGCGAGTGGGCTTTCGAGGTGATGTGCTCGGCTTTGCCTTGCGTCTGAAAGTCGCCTCGCCTCGCCTCGCAGCGGTACACACTCATTGACGATTTCTTCTGGATGTGTCGAATCGCCGTTTAGCGGAAATTTTTCTCTTCAAAGCTAGTGCAGTGATGCGGAGCGATCGGGCTGTGCGGCACCGAGCCGTCGTTTTCTGCAGCAGCCTACTGCATCCTTTCGAACTATGCAGACACGCAGAGGCTTTCAGCGTTTTCCACGTTGCCCTGCTGTGTGTCAAAAGGAAGTTTGCGTAGCAGGCATAGAATAACACCGAGCGGCACGCTTTTGCGATCGTATTCCTCGGCGTCGGAAGGGCTGCCGGGCTCTACGCCCGTGCGAGGGGAACGACTGCGGCGGGCTGCGCGGTTTCGAGACACCTTATTTCTCGAAACCCTTAAAATAACGGTCGTCCGGCCACTGCAGCCCGCAACGGCTCAGCGCTCTGCACTTGATCCCATTGCATTCGCTCGATCTTGTGTGTCTGAAATGGATCACCTTGCGCTTTGGTGTATATATTAATTGCGCAGTACCGACTGCTGCAACGCTAAACGCTCACCGTAAAATGCTTCTCTCTGTTACGCTCGCTTATTCTCGCTGGAATTTCACTCAGAGATGTTATACGACAGTATATACCAAGCTTATAAATCCGCGTCGTCCGGAGCGCAGGTGCCCCCCCCCCCAAGTAGTATTCGCACAGTGCGAGTTTAGCACTGCAAAACTATGTATATATAGATTAAGTGAAAAACCTCTCTGAATGCGCCGCTGCCATGCGCGCGAGAGCAGATGAACCCTGTACAATACGCGCGCATGCAACTCAGCTTCAGTAGCATGGGGCTATTAATTGTTAACCCCGCAGCTTCGCGGTCGGACCAAACCTAGCTCTGTCATACAGTTATTCTGCAGCATAACTTCAACGGTGCTCACCTAGTCGGTATTCTCAGTCACCCGATAAATATCAACTTGGCTAACATATATGCACTTCAGAATAAACGATACAGCGTAGCCGATACGACCTAGCTGTGCAAGTTGCACCACCTTTCTCAACCTTGTTTACAAATCCCCAAAATATTGCTGCAGGAACTAAGGTGGAAATGGTTCTTCTTGGTCATATAAGCAAGAGGCCCCGTTGACCTACCTTAGTCTCCACCTCTTGTTGAAAGGATTTCATCAGTTCGTGCTGGCCTGCAGGGCCTGTTTACACAGTTTTGTGCATGTCCAAATGTATAATAGTGAAAGTAGAGCAGTGACACTATGTTGCATAGTCAGAAACATTTATTTGGGCTCTTGACCAACCAATACGGCCAGTAAGCAAATATAGGAGGCATTATTTACATTATCAGCGTGCAATCAAACAATAGTTAAATATACATGCTAAATGCTATGCACAAAAAAAGGGGGGATTCAGGGTTTACTAACCAGTCATTGACGAGTGTGAGCTGACCAAAACATTTATCTGCAAAAACTAGCAGAGGATTCAGACTGAGGACTTATGACTATTGCAAGATTAAACTACTGGCCGCAGTACATAGCCAGAACCCTCCTGAAATGATAACCCCTTCCCCCGCTCTCCCAAATGATGCTCCACTGGACATGCATTCTTTTGCCTCACAGTTTCGGAAAGAAACTCGGTAGCTATATGCCCGCTACTGGCCCTTAAACTGGGTAAGCTTCCTAAAAATTTGTCGCACATGGCTATCCTGGAAGCTTTCTGTGACCTTTTTGCCTACGTGATAGAGCCTATGTTTAAAAAGCACCCTGCAATGCTCTGCACTAGAAGGACATAATGATTCTCAAGCGGAAACATGTGGCCATGAAGCTCCAGAAACAGATCGTTGCTGGAATGAAACCAAAACTTCATGCACAAGGTTAGTTAACAAAGTTCTTGATGACAGGCTTTTACCGTGCAATGGCAATCGAACAAGAGACTCAGATTTACGACAGATTTTAATTACACTCTCTCTCTGATGGGTAGCTCAGCCCTCCGCTACTTTTTCTCTGAATGAAAGAGTATGTGTCACCCTGTGGTCGAGATGCAAACAACGCTACCGCGCACTGGTCACACATCAGCTTAGTATGCAACTTGTGTGAAACGTAACCAGCCAGGTACGTCACTACTCTGTCTCCCCATTCAGTATTATGCTCTGGATGTGAGATACAGTCGTGATCTCTGGCTATTTGGTGCTGCGCAGCAGTGTCCGCATTCAAGATGCGCCTTTTGCCTTTTGACGCGTTTAGTGTCTCAGTTGCTGAAGCAATAATAGCACTACCGCACGACAAGATTGCTGCAGTTTCTAAAGGCAGGCAGTTCCCTGTTGCTACATCACCGAGCTCATTGTGAACTACTACTTTTCTGAAAGCAGCACGAAATTGTACAATAGTTGGGTGGTCGTTGTGGCCTCTGTGGGACCTGATAAGTCCGAAAAAAACTTCCAGGCAGTCTTGACAAACTTTGTGTGCCTATATATATTTGAGGACTTTCTTTTCCATGACAGTGAAATTGTAGAGTGCAAGTAAGCTTTTCATACATGTGGTGAAATCTGAAAATCCCGTTTTTTGTGCCGTCTCAATCATGCTGTGGCCACTGGTAGACTTGCTCAGTGATGACAGGTAACTGATGGAGGCTCTAAACATGGCTTCAACATCGTTGAAATTTCACTCATTTAAAACTTTCTTGAATCCCTTTTGCTGTATGGACCTTCAATTCAACGCATCAAAGGTATTGTTAATGCACCTCAAAAATTCTTCACTTGGCTGTGAGTCGGCAAAACCTTCTACTTTGAGCACTCGACATTCAGCAAGTGCTGTGACCACAGAAGGGCTCATAACTTGGGCCGCACACCTGACCTTCCTCGGCTGCCTCTGCCATTGAATATGCGCTCTGTGCAGCTTGTTGGCCAAGTGAAGCCCTTCTTTTTGTTGCAAACTATGTAGCCGCTCAATATGCTGCCATGCCACCGTGTTTCCCTTGTTGATTTTTTGTGCGCTAGAGCATTTGTGACAAGTTTTAACATATGACAAGGGTCAAGAAATGCTGCCGCTGGTTTTTGGGTGGCAGGATGAGAGAATGTCGTCTTCAGTTGGTCTACATTTTTGAAGCTGCAGCCCAGCTCCTCTGACATGGCTGTATTTGCTGGAGCTCCATCGCCTGTTAGAGCTACAACCATTGCCCCAGCATCGTGGGCAAGAAGCAGGCTTTGTGTATATAACTAGATCAGCTCGCTGCTCGCCGAGAAGACCATCTACTAAAAAGTATCCGAGCGGCAGCTTCCACCGTCCGTTAATGGCTACTGCCATTACAACAAAAAGCAGCTTTTGCCTGTGGCAGGCAGTCACCATCAACTCCTGTGCCCTTGTCAGCAAACCCCTCAGAATTGCCCCTGTTCCACTGAACCTGCTGCCTGACTGATATTTCATCAGTCATCAGACTGCATACAGTTTGGTGGCCTCGGCTGCTCATCTTGGTGCATTCATTTTTAGAGCATTGAATGCCTCAGTTGAAAAGCCAGCATTGCCATCTAAAGTCTGATACCACTCTCGCAGTGTTCTTTGGTGGGGCAAGCAGGTGTCGAAGACCTGTCTCACGTAATTGTATGCTTGTGGCGAGTAGAAATTGAGTGACAGCGCAAAGGCCCTGAGCTCAGGTGAAAACTGCCTCGGCACATCCCGGCCAGGGCGCTTGGATATCTGTTTTTTAGGGAGGTGTTGATTGGCTATTCCAAGGTTTGTCAAGCACAGCCACCTGATCCTTCAGCACGATATTTTGCCTCTGTAGCATTTGAATCACAGCCTTCAATTCTTCAAGCGTTTTTTTTTTTCTGGGGTCTTCTAGACTACTGCAGCCGCTTGATCCGCTTTCGAGTCTTTATGTCCTTCGAGGCAAACTTTGCTGCACGTGCTCTCAAGAAAGCTTTCTCCGGAGTGTCAACCTATAAAGCAGAATCAAAATTTAGTCACCTTCTACAATCACAAGCTGCTCGGTTCCAGCCACGTGTACTTTCTTCAGGGGTAACAAAAATGCAGGAGGTTCGCACTGAGGTGTAGGAAAAAAAAATTCCTTTGCACTCGCCGTTGCTTGTGTTGCTGGACACCCATTTTCAAGCCGAGAGATCTGGCAGGGGCTCTCTCAGCTTGATGTGGAGGACACACACACTAAAAAATTTATTGGTTTATTGATAAAAAAAAGGCATACAAATGTTTTAAGTGTGTTAGCAAGAGTCATGGGTGTAAAATCAAGCTGATCCAGTCACTCAAGACCCCTTACCTATGCGCTGTAAATAGGTTGCAGTAATAAAAACATGCCAGAAATAAGCCATTCACATACACATGTGAAAGCTCTGGTGTTGTATGTTGTTTTCAGGTTAACCTTGCCTGCCTGCCTTACTTACCACCGCTTGTTTTCTCTTTTATGGTGTTTGAACAGAACTCGAAGTTTGTGGAGGCAACATTCCCTGCACAGATTGATATTCAAAGGGCATTATTTGATTGCCAAGATATCCTTTGCCAGATTAAGAGAAGTATACGGTATACAGAAGATTATATTGTAGTGACAGCTTGTAATTTTGCTCACATCGTGTCCATTGTCCGAAGATTCATTTTCCTACTGAAGCTTACCTAACAAAAAAGAAATGTCACAGTATATCAGCCATAATTGATTGCCAAGATATCCTTTGCCAGATTAAGAGAAGTATACGGTATACAGAAGATTATTTTGTAGTGACAGCTTGTAATTTTGCTCACATCGTGTCCATTGTCTGAAGAGTAATTTTCCTATTGAAGCTTACCTAACAGAAAAGAAATGTCACAGTATATCAGCCATAATCAGCAAGCATATAATTTAAAGAATGGCAGTTAGCTTCCCCAGACAGCACATGGAAACCAAAAGGAGATAATTCTGTTGGGGTACAAACAGCAACTACCCATGTGAAAAGGTTTTTTACTTTAACAACATCTCAAACATTTTCAAACAAATTAACACCGTGGAAAAAAGAAGAATGTATAATTCACTGTGCAACTCGCAAACCGATATTCTTTTACCTCTGCAAGGCCTCTCTGCCTTGATGGGAAGCAACACTGATATTACATTCTGAATCTACTGGATATTTCTAAAGACCCCACAAAACAAAGCACTTATTTTAGTACTTTCTTTTTTATCTACGTAATGCAGCAACCAGCATTGGGAATTCAAAAATGGGAATTCTTAACATTCAGAGCTGCAACGGATATACATATGGCATGCAATGTTCCGCACCACCATGCAGGCTCTGAAATGAATTGCAGTGCATATTTATGTTTGTTTAATTCTGCGTGTGTGTGAGCAAGGTTCTCATACATGCAATAAAGCTTCAGTAAGTGGACATTGGCATAGTTGCTGTGTCAGTTGCCCATAAGGCCCTGGACGCGCATTAGTAGAGGTTTTCAGCCACATAGTCTCGGTGCATGCTCGCTGAGGCATAACGTGTGCAATCAGGAAGAAAACAGTAGCACTGAAAATGCAAGACATTTGTCATGCAGTTGCATTTTTGTATTACAGCCGCATTGAAATTTAGTAGCTTGAGACAGTTGTTTATCATGGAAGTTTCTGCACTAACTATGCCCTAAGCCATAGCAAATATTGAACAAAAGCAGTTAATTCTGACAGGGGCATGTACCGACAGGAAAGCAGACTGTGCCTAGGAAAGGTCGTGAAGCTGGTAAGCACAGTAAACTTTCAAGAGGAAGAATTCAACGTGCCGCATGTGCCAATTTTAGCACAGAAACTAAAATGCGGTGTACCAAAATGCTTGCAGCCAAAGGCAGCTCACGTGATACCGCGCGGCAAGAAACCCTTGCAGCTCCGATGCAGTGCACATGAAAGCTCTACAAAGACTAGAAAATGTGAAAAAAATTGTAAATTGTGGGACACGTCACGAAGCGACACATTGTCGGTGAGGGACGCCGTAGTGAAGGGATCTGGATTAATTTCGACCACACGTAAGTCTGATATTTCACAGCACACTCCTGCCTTTCGCCTTCATCGAAAGTCGCGGCCGCGTTATTGAACCCGAGTCGTCGGCTCAGTCGCCTCGAGCGCTCTTACGTACCACTGAACCGGCGCAACAGGTGTTGAAAAACTAGCGATATTCCTCCAAGGATTTGCATGATATAAGCTCTCTTCGCAGCCATTCTGTTACAAAAAGCGGTCGCTCGTAATGGGCAGCGGTTGCTGGTACCGTACTGTACATCAAATATTCAGCTCCGCGCTGTAGCAGTCGCGCTGCGACAATATATAACAGGCCAACTTGCAGCGAGTGAATGAAGCGTCCTAAACCACTGCCCAAACTTAAGCGCGAACAGACGACGCACTCCGAAAAGTTCGCACTTGAATTTTTAATCAAGAATTACCCCGCATTGCTCGAAGGTGTTATAGCAGTATAGCAGGGTCCCGGATTCACGGATTGGCAAAAAAAAAAAAAAAAACGTCTTCGTTTACAGCGCACACTTGAACCTCCGAAAGTCGATTCCACTGTTGCACAGTTTCAACAAAAAATGAATTCGCGAACAAGTTCGTCCTTGGACGGTACTCGCAAATTTTACAAGAATGGTCATGTCGTTTAGAAGCAGCAAGACTTTCCCACGTCAATAATAATAATAATAATAATAATAATAATAATAATAATAATAATAATAATAATAATAATAATAATAATAATAATAATAATAATAATAATAATTGGTTTAGGGGAAAGGAAATGGCGCAGTATCTGTCTCATATATCGTTAGACACCTGAACAGCGCTGTAAGGGAAGGGATAAGGAGGGAGTGGAAGAAGAAATGAAGAATGAGGTGCTCTAGTGGAGGGCTCCGGAATAATTTCGTCCACCTGGGGATCTTTAACGTGCACTGACATCGCACAGCACACGGGCGCCTTAGCGTTTTGCCTCCATAAAAACGCAGCCGGCACGGTCGGGTTCGAAACCGGGAACTCCGGATCAGTAGTCGAGCGCCCTAACCGCTGAGCCACCGCGGCGGGGCTTCCACGTCAAGACATTATTCATTTCTGTACAACTATCCCTGCGCCCGGCCGTACCTGCCCGAGACGAATCTTGCTGCCCTGTTGTGAATTTGCCCCAATTGCTGTGCAGTGTCCCATACAGTAGAGGCGTATTAAATAAAGGGACGAACACAGGACAGAGAAAGTTTTGTTGAGATTTGGCCGTGAAAATTCATTAGCGGGAATTGAAACAGCTTGGCAGCGTCGTAGTTACAAGCGCACATAACCGAAAGACCCGGAATACAGATTGAAGTACTCTATTCAATCCACGCGCCAACATGAGTAATGGTTGCGTTTAATTTTGCGATTAGTTTCTTTTTATATTGCAAATTAAAATGCAATTTTTGCGGGCATGTTGCTTCAGGGAATTTAGCATGTCATCTCTCTAGCATAAAAGTTTGTATAACATGTGGAGAAACCTCTATGCCTAAAATAGACGTTAGCAAGAAGTTGCAGCGTTGCAAGTGCCCCCTGGTAAATGTTGCATAGGTACGAATGTTTTTTAATAAAGTGTGCCACACTAACTAATGTTTGTTTTTAATTGCGATTAGTTTAATTTATTTCAAATAAATGAGATTTTAAGCAGGCAGAAAACGAGTAAAGCTTAGACCCCTGCAGTCAGTAGGGCTGCTTCAGACAATTCAAGTTGTCATCAATCTGGCATACTACTTTGTAAAATACATGGAGAGACAAACAGGACATAGCACATGGCAAGAAGTTGTTGCTTTGCATGTGCCCTCTGTTCAAAGTTGCAAAGGTAAGTATTTTTTAAATACAATCCGCCAACGCAAATAGTGTTTGAGTTTGCTATTAATCGTTTTTTTATTACTACAAATAAATCGTCTCTTTCGCAGGTTGATTGCTTAAGGCAATTTGGCTTGTCATCTCTCTTGAGAAATTTGTATAACATATGGAGAAACAAAACTAAAATAACCCTTAGTACGAAGTTGTAGTCCTGCTAGTGGCCTCTGATAAAAATTGCAAAGGTACGTATTACCGAAAATATTGTCTGTTTTTATGTTACTATTAGTTTTTGTTTACTTGGGGAAACTAAAAAAGAATTTAGGCAGATAGATACGTGGGACGTTTGTACTCCTGCTGTTAGCTGGGTTGCTTCAGACAATTAATCATCTCATATCTCTTGCATTCAACTTAATATACCAATGGAAAAATAAACACAATATAGCACATTGCAAGAAGTTGTTGCTTTGGAAGTGCCCTCTGTTCAAAGTTGCAAAGGTAAGCTTTTTTTACATCAAATCCGCCAAAATAAATAATGCTTGCGCTTCAAAGTGCTTTAACTTGAATGGCATTTTGCAATGATAGCTACACTGGGCTACCAGTCGAGCATTTTCCGGTACATGGCAGAGGCCAGTTGGGATTCAATATGGCGGAGTCTCTTAAGTTGTCTCCACCCGGCGCTGGTTTGAGACACCCAAGGCTTTGTTGTTGTGTGCCGCCATCTATCAGCACGCTGCAAAACTGCTAGATTCGTCGCGCAACGTTCGGAGCATAAGACAAGCGGCGCCGTTGGTACACCTATCTATTCTTACACCGTGCTCTCGGCCGTCACCGCGCGCTGTTGCCTAATATTTATAACGCGTAATCTTTAAGCAGCGACACCACAAACTGTGTACGCTCAGTGCGCGCGGCCGTGATATTTTGTTGCAGTGGGTGCCATCCCGTGTGGGAGTGCCAAGAAACGAAGCTGCTGACCGACTCGCCAAGGCAGTCCACTCCAACCCAGCAGCTCCAGTTTGTGAGGCTATCTCGGCCTTTGACGCAGCGCGTCACATACTGCGCCACAAGATTGCACTTTGCCACCCAGACCCCCCAGTCGCATCCGGCAAGCTCCCAAGGCCTGTCCCGTACACTGCCTTCGGACGCGCGGCATACTCTTTACTCCTGCACATCAGGATTGGTTGTGTCTTCACGGCAGACCGACGCCACCGCCTCATGGGAGAGGCCGACACAAACTGTATTGACTGCGGAGAGACAGAAACAGTTGAGCACCTGCTCTGTGAGTGCCCCGTTCATGCTAACGTGCGCTCCATAATGTGCGCCGAATACAGCAAGCTCGGCCTGCCCTCTGCCACTGCCGGCGACCCAGTCTTCCCTGAGGCATCGCCACACAAAAGGAAAGCTGCCCTGTCCGCTCTCGTCTCCTTCGTCGATGAGGCAGGCCTTCGCAGGCGCATCTAGTGTCACCCAAGTGCTTTGTGCTGCGTGCTGTGAACACAAACCTTCTGTGCATTGTGCCCCAGTGTGCTGAATTTTCACCATCGCGCGCTACATTGTGTGTGCCCGCTAACCCCTTTCCAGAGACTCTTTGGCGTCTCCACTTCCCCTCCTCCTGCACTAAGAAACATACTGTGATCAATGAGTGCATGGGCATCTTCTGACTCACACCAGTTCGTGCTTCGCAATGTGTGCCCGCCCACTGTTTCTCGTGCCTGTGTATCGCACTTTTCGTGCCGCATTCTGCCGTGCACTTGCCGCCCTTTCCGCCTTCTGACCAGTCCTCTATTCTATATCTTTAACTCCCCTCCCCTAACCCTGTGCAGTGCAGTGAAGGTGTTCTCCAAGAAACAGTTGCACGCCCTGCACACAAATTTTTCGCCAACAACCAGAACCACTTACGACAGTTAAAAGGCAGAGCCTGGTGACACTCTCGTGTCAGCGTGTCAGCAGGCACTGCAGTGTTAAAAATGTGGTGGAAGTAACGCCAAAATTTAGGCTTAGAAAGTCGGGCCATTAGCAACGTTGTCGTTTTTGCTATGAAAAATCGGGCCACTAACAACTGCGTACTGCGTCATTATTGCAAAGGTCCAGAGAGCGGTGGGTGCGAGTAGCCCGAGTTTTTTTCTCGGTGGCGGCGAGTGGGCTTTCGAGGTGATGTGCTCGGCTTTGCCTTGCGTCTGAAAGTCGCCTCGCCTCGCCTCGCAGCGGTACGCACTCATTGACGATTTCTTCTGGATGTGTCGAATCGCCGTTTAGCGGAAATTTTTCTCTTCAAAGCTAGTGCAGTGATGCGGAGCGATCGGGCTGTGCGGCACCGAGCCGTCGTTTTCTGCAGCAGCCTGCTGCATCCTTTCGAACTATGCAGACACGCAGAGGCTTTCAGCGTTTTCCACGTTGCCCTGCTGTGTGTCAAAAGGAAGTTTGCGTAGCAGGCGTAGAATAACACCGAGCGGCACGCTTTTGCGATCGTATTCCTCGGCGTCGGAAGGGCTGCCGGGCTCTACGCCCGTGCGAGGGGAACGACTGCGGCGGGCTGCGCGGTTTCGAGACACCTTATTTCTCGAAACCCTTAAAATAACGGTCATCCGGCCACTGCAGCCCGCAACGGCTCAGCGCTCTGCACTTGATCCCATTGCATTCGCTCGATCTTGTGTGTCTGAAATGGATCACCTTGCGCTTTGGTGTATATATTAATTGCGCTGTACCGACTGCTGCAACGCTAAACGCTCACCGTAAAATGCTTCTCTCTGTTACGCTCGCTTATTCTCGCTGGAATTTCACTCAGAGATGATATACGACAGTATATACCAAGCTTATAAATCCGCGTCGTCCGGAGCGCAGGTGGCCCCCCCCAAGTAGTATTCGCACAGTGCGAGTTTAGCACTGCAAAACTATGTATATATAGATTAAGCGAAAAACCTCTCTGAATGCGCCGCTGCCATGCGCGCGAGAGCACATGAACCCTGTACAATACGCGCGCATGCAGCTCAGCTTCAGTAGCATGGGGCTATTAATTGTTAACCCCGCAGCTACGCGGTCGGACCAAACCTAGCTCTGTCATACAGTTATTCTGCAGCATAACTTCAACGGTGCTCACCTAGTCGGTATTCCCAGTCAGCCGATAAATATCAACTTGGCTAACATATATGCACGTTCAGAATAAACGATACAGCGTAGCCGATACGACCTAGCTGTGCAACTTGCACCACCTTTCTCAACCTTGTTTACAAATCCCCAAGATATTGCTGCAGGAACTAAGGTGGAAATGGTTCTTCTTGGTCATATAAGCAAGAGGCCCCGTTGACCTACCTTAGTCTCCACCTCTTGTTGAAAGGATTTCATCAGTTCGTGCTGGCCTGCAGGGCCTGTTTACACAGTTTTGTGCATGTCCAAATGTATAATAGTGAAAGTAGAGCAGTGACACCATGTTGCATAGTCAGAAACATTTATTTGGGCTCTTGACCAACCAATACGGCCAGTAAGCAAATATAGGAGGCATTATTTACGTTATCAGCGTGCAATCAAACAATAGTTAAATATACATGCTAAATGCTATGCACAAAAAAAGGGGGGATTCAGGGTTTACTAACCAGTCATTGACGAGTGTGAGCTGACCAAAACATTTATCTGCAAAAACTAGCAGAGGATTCAGACTGAGGACTTATGACTATTGCAAGATTAAACTACTGGCCGCAGTACATAGCCAGAACCCTCCTGAAATGATGATAACCCCTTCCCCCTCTCTCCCAAATGATGCTCCACTGGACATGCATTCTTTTGCCTCACAGTTTCGGAAAGAAACTCGGTAGCTATATGCCCGCTACTGGCCCTTAAACTGGGTAAGCTTCCTAAAAATTTGTCGCACATGGCTATCCTGGAAGCTTTCTGTGACCTTCTTGCCTACGTGATAGAGCCTATGTTTAAAAAGCACCCTGCAATGCTCTGCACTAGAAGGACATAATGATTCTCAAGCGGAAACATGTGGCCATGAAGCTCCAGAAACAGATCTTTGCTGGAATGAAACCAAAACTTCATGCACAAGGTTAGTTAACAAAGTTCTTGATGACAGGCTTTTACCGTGCAATGGCAATCGAACAAGAGACTCAGATTTACGACAGATTTTAATTACACTCTCTCTCTGATGGGTAGCTCAGACCTCCGCTACTTTTTCTCTGAATGAAAGAGTATGTGTCACCCTGTGGTCGAGATGCAAACAACGCTACCGCGCACTGGTCACACATCAGCTTAGTATGCAACTTGAGTGAAACGTAACCAGCCAGGTACGTCACTACTCTGTCTCCCCATTCAGTATTATGCTCTGGATTTGAGATACAGTCGTGATCTCTGGCTATTTGGTGCTGCGCAGCAGTGTCCGCATTCAAGATGCGCCTCCTGCCTTTTGACGCGTTTAGTGTCTCAGTTGCTGAAGCAATAATAGCACTACCGCACGACAAGATTGCTGCAGTTTCTAAAGGCAAGCAGTTCCCTGTTGCTACATCACCGAGCTCATTGTGAACTACTACTGTTCTTAAAGCAGCACGAAATTGTACAATAGTTGGGTGGTCGTTGTGGCCTCTGTGGGACCTGATAAGTCCGAAAAAAACTTCCACGCAGTCTTGACAAATTTTGTGTGCCTATATATATTTGAGGACTTTCTTTTCCATGACAGTGAAATTGTAGAGTGCAAGTAAGCTTTTCATACATGTGGTGAAATCTGAAAATCCCGTTTTTTGTGCCGTCTCAATCATGCTGTGGCCACTGGTAGACTTGCTCAGTGATGACAGGTAAATGATGGAGTCTCTAAACATGGCTTCAACATCATTGAAATTTCAATCATTTAAAACTTTCTTGAATCCCTTTTGCTGTATGGACCTTCAATTCAACGCATCAAAGGTATTGTTAATGCACCTCAAAAATTCTTCACTTGGCTGTGAGTCGGCAAAACCTTCTACTTTGAGCACTCGACATTCAGCAAGTGCTGTGACCACAGAAGTGCTCATAACTTGGGCCGCACACCTGACCTTCCTCGGCTGCCTCTGCCATTGAATATGCGCTCTGTGCAGCTTGTTGGCCAAGTGAAGCCCTTCTTTTTGTTGCAAACTATGTAGCCGCTCAATATGCTGCCATGCCACCGTGTTTCCCTTGTTGATTTTTTGTGCTCTAGAGCATTTGTGACAAGTTTTAACATATGACAAGGGTCAAGAAATGCTGCCGCTGGTTTTTGGGTGGCAGGATGAGAGAATGTCGTCTTCAGTTGGTCTACATTTTTGAAGCTGCAGCCCAGCTCCTCTGACATGGCTGTATTTGCTGGAGCTCCATCGCCTGTTAGAGCTACAACCATTGCCCCAGCATCGTGGGCAAGAAGCAGGCTTTGTGTATATAACTAGATCAGCTCGCTGCTCGCCGAGAAGACCTTCTACTAAAAAGTATCCGAGCGGCAGCTTCCACCGTCCGTTAATGGCTACTGCCATTACAACAAAAAGCAGCTTTTGCCTGTGGCAGGCAGTCACCATCAACTCCTGTGCCCTTGTCAGCAAACCCCTCAGAATTGCCCCTGTTCCACTGAACCTGCTGCCTGACTGACATTTCATCAGTCATCAGACTGCATACAGTTTGGTGGCCTCGGGTGCTCATCTCGGTGCATTTCATTTTTAGAGCATTGAATGCCTCAGTTGAAAAGCCAGCATTGCCATCTACAGTCTGATACCACTCTCGCAGTGTTCTTTGGTGGGGCAAGCAGGTGTCGAAGACCTGTCTCACGTAATTGTATGCTTGTGGCGAGTAGAAATTGAGTGACAGCGCAAAGGCCGTGAGCTCAGGTGAAAACTGCCTCGGCACATCCCGGCCAGGGCGCTTGGATATCTGTTTTTTAGGGAGGTGTTGATTGGCTATTCCAAGGTTTGTCAAGCACAGCCACCTGATCCTTCAGCACGATATTTTGCCTCTGTAGCATTTGAATCACAGCCTTCAATTCTTCAAGCGTTTTTTTTTTTTTCTGGGGTCTTCTAGACTGCTGCAGACGCTTGATCCGCTTTCGAGTCTTTATGTGCTCCGAGGCAAACTTTGCTGCACGTGCTCTCAAGAAAGCTTTCTCTGGAGTGTCAACCTATAAAGCAGAATCATAATTTAGTCACCTTCTACAATCACAAGCTGCTCGGTTCCAGCCACGTGTACTTTCTTCAAGAAACAAAAATGCAGGAGGTTCGCACTGAGGTGTAGGAAAAAAAATTTCCTTTGCACTCGCCGTTGCTTGTGTTGCTGGACACCCATTTCCAAGCCGAGAGATCTGGCAGGGGCTCTCTCAGCTTGATGTGGAGGACACACACACTAAAAAATTTATTGGTTTATTGATAAAAAAAAGGCATACAAATGTTTTAAGTGTGTTAGCAAGAGTCATGGGTGTAAAATCAAGCTGATCCAGTCACTCAAGACCCCTTACCTATGCGCTGTAGATAGGTTGCAGTAATAAAAACATGCCAGAAATAAGCCATTCACATACATATGTGAAAGCTCTGGTGTTGTATGTTGTTTTCAGGTTAACCTTGCCTGCCTGCCTTACTTACCACCGCTTGTTTTCTCTTTTCTCGTGTTTGAACAGAACTCGAAGTTTGTGGAGGCAACTTTCCCTGCACAGATTGATATTCAAAGGGCATTATTTGATTGCCAAGATATCCTTTGCCAGATTAAGAGAAGTATACGGTATACAGAAGATTATATTGTAGTGACAGCTTGCAATTTTGCTCACATCGTGTCCATTGTCCGAAGTTTCATTTTCCTACTGAAGCTTACCTAACAGAAAAGAAATGTCACAGTATATCAGCCATAATTGACTGCCAAGATATCCTTTGCCAGATTAAGAGAAGTATACGGTATACAGAAGATTATTTTGTAGTGACAGCTTGTAATTTTGCTCACATCGTGTCCATTGTCTGAAGATTAATTTTCCTATTGAAGCTTATCTAACAGAAAAGAAATGTCACAGTATATCAGCCATATTCAGCACGCATATAATTTAAAGAATGGCAGTTAGCTTCCCCAGACAGCACATGGAAACCAAAAAGAGATAATTCTGTTGGGGTACAAACAGCAATTACCCATGTGAAAAGGTTTTTTACTTTAACATCTCAAACATTTTGAAACAAATTAACACCGTGGAAAAAAGAAGAATGTATAATTCACTGTGCAACTCGCAAACAGATATTCTTTTACCTCTGCAAGGCCTCTCTGCCTTGATGGGAAGCAACACTGATATTACATTCTGAATCTACTGGATATTTCTAAAGACCCCACAAAACAAAGCACTTATTTTAGTACTTTCTTTTTTATCTACGTAATGTAGCAACCAGCATTGGGAATTCAAAAACGGGAATTCTTAACATTCAGAGCAGCAACGGATATACATATGGCATGGAATGTTCCGCACCACCGTGCAGGCTCTGAAATGAATTGCAGTGCATATTTATGTTTGTTTAATTCTGCGTGTGTGTGAGCAAGGTTCTCATACATGCAATAAACCTTCAGTAAGTGGACATTGGCATAGTTGCTGTGTCACTTGCCCATAAGGCCCTGGACGCGCATTAGTAGAGGTTTTCAGCCACATAGTCTCGGTGCATGCTCGCTGAGGCATAACATGTGCAATCAGGAAGAAAACAGTAGCACTGAAAATGCAAGACATTTGTCATGCAGTTGCATTTTTGTATTACAGCCGCATTGAAATTTAGTAGCTTGAGACAGTTGTTTATCATGGAAGATTCTGCACTAAATATGCCCTAAGCCAAAGCAAATATTGAACAAAAGCAGTTAATTCTGACAGGGGCATGTACCGACAGGAAAGCAGACTGTGTGCCTAGGAAAGGTCGTGAAGCTGGTAAGCACACAAAACTTTCAAGAGGAAGAATTCAACGTTCCGCATGTGCCAATTTTAGCACAGAATCTAAAATGCGGTGTACCAATTGCTTGCAGCCAAAGGCAGCTCACGTGATACCGCGCGGCAAGAAACCCTTGCAGCTCCGATGCAGTGCACATGAAAGCTCTACAAAGACTAGAAAATGTGAAAAAAATTGTAAATTGTGGGACACGTCACGAAGCGACACATTGTCGGTGAGGGACGCCGTAGTGAAGGGACCTGGATTAATTTCGACCACCCGTAAGTCTGATATTTCACAGCACACTCCTGCCTTTCGCCTTCATCGAATGGCGCGGCCGCGTTATTGAACCCGAGTCGTCGGCTCAGTCGCCTCGAGCGCTCCTACGTACCACTGAACCGGCGCAACAGGTGTTGAAAAACTACCGATATTCCTCCAAGGATTTGCATGATATAAGCTCTCTTCGCAGCCATTCTGTTACAAAAAGCGGTCGCTCGTAATGGGCAGCGGTTGCTGGTACCGTACTGTACATCAAATATTCAGCTCCGCGCTGTAGCAGTCGCGCTGCGACAATATATAACAGGCCAACTTGCAGCGAGTGAATGAAGCGTCCTAAACCACTGCCCAAACTTAAGCGCGAACAGACGACGCACTCCGAAAAGCTCGCACTTGAATTTTTAATCAAGAATTACCCCGCATTGCTCGAAGGTGTTATAGCAGTATAGCAGGGTCCCGGATTCACGGATTGGCAAAAAAAAAAAAAACGTCTTCGTTTACAGCGCACACTTGAACCTCCGAAAGTCGATTCCACTGTTGCACAGTTTCAACAAAAAATGAATTCGCGAACAAGTTCGTCCTTGGACGGTACTCGCAAATTTTACAAGAATGGTCATGTCGTTTAGAAGCAGCAAGACTTTCACACGTCAATAATAATAATAATAATAATAATAATAATAATAATAATAATAATAATAATAATAATAATAATAATAATAATAATAATAATAATAATAATTGGTTTAGGGTAAAGGAAATGGCGCAGTATCTGTCTCCTATATCGTTAGACACCTGAACAGCGCTGTAAGGGAAGGGATAAGGAGGGAGTGAAAGAAGAAATGAAGAATGAGGTGCTCTAGTGGAGGGCTCCGGAATAATTTCGTCCACCTGGGGATCTTTAACGTGCACTGACATCGCACAGCACACGGGCGCCTTAGCGTTTTGCCTCCATAAAAACGCAGCCGGCACGGTCGGGTTCGAAACAGGGAACTCCGGATCAGTAGTCGAGCGCCCTAACCGCTGAGCCACCGCGGCGGGGCTTCCACGTCAAGACATTATTCATTTCTGTACAACTATCCCTGCGCCCGGCCGTACCTGCCCGAGACGAATCTTGCTGCCCTGGTGAATTTGCTCCAATTGCTGTGCAGTGTCCCATTCAGTAGAGGCGTAATAAATAAAGGGACGAACACAGGACATAGAAGGTTTTGTTGAGGTTTGGCCGTGAAAATTCATTAGCGGGAATTGAAACAGCTTGGCAGCGTCGTAGTTACAAGCGCACATAACCGAAAGACCCGGAATACAGATTGAAGTACTCTATTCAATCCATGCGCCAACATGAGTAATGGTTGCGTTTAATTTTGCGATTAGTTTCTTTTTATAATGCAAATTAAAATGCAATTTTTGCGGGCATGTTGCTTCAGGGAATTTAGCATGTCATCTCTCTTGCATAAAAGTTTGTATAACAGGTGGAGAAACCTCTATGCCTAAAATAGACGTTAGCAAGAAGTTGCAGCGTTGCAAGTGCCCCCTGGGAAACGTTGCATAGGTACGAATTTTTTTAATAAAGTGCGCCACACTAACTAATGTTTGTTTTTAATTGCGATTAGTTTAATTTATTTCAAATAAATTAGATTTTAAGCAGGCAGAAAACGAGTAAAGCTTGGACCCCTGCAGTCAGTAGGGCTGCTTCAGACAATTCAAGTTGTCATCAATCTTGCATACTACTTTGTAAAATACATGGAGAGACAAACAGGACATAGCACATGGCAAGAAGTTGTTGCTTTGCATGTGCCCTCTGTTCAAAGTTGCAAAGGTAAGTATTTTTTAAATACAATCCGCCAACGCAAATAGTGTTTGAGTTTGTTATTAATCGTTTTTTTATTACTGCAAATAAATCGTCCCTTTCACAGGTAGATTGCTTAAGGCAATTTGGCTTGTCATCTCTCTTGAAGAGAAATTTGTATAACATATGGAGAAACAAAACTAAAATAACCCTTAGTACGAAGTTGTAGTCCTGCTAGTGGCCTCTGCTAAAAGTTGCAAAGGTACGTATTACCGAAAATATTGTCTTTTTTTATGTTACAATTAGTTTGTTTTTACTTATGGAAACTAAAAAAGAATTTAGGCAGATAGATACGTGGGACGTTTGTACTCCTGCTGTTAGCTGGGTTGCTTCAGACAATTAAACATCTCATATCTCTTGCATTCAACTTAATATACCAATGGAAAAACAAACACAACTTAGCACATTGCAAGAAGTTGTTGCTTTGGAAGTGCCCTCTGTTCAAAGTTGCAAAGGTAAGTTTTTTTACATAAATCCGCCAAAGTAAATAATGCTTGCGCTTCAAAGTGCTTTAACATGAACGGCATTTTGCAATGATAGCTACACTGGGCTACCAGTCGAGCATTTTGCGGTACATGGCAGAGGCCAGTTGGGATTCAATATGGCGGAGTCTCTTAAGTTGTCTCCCCCCAGCGCTGGTTTGAGACACCCAAGGCCATGTTGTTGTGTGCCGCCATCTATCAGCTTGCTGCAAAACTGCGAGATTCCTCGCGCAACGTCCGGAGCATAAGACAAGCGGCGCCGTTGGTACACCTATCGATTCTTACACCGTGCTCTCGGCTGTCACCACGCGCTGTTGCCTAATATTTATAACGCGTTATCTTTAAGCAGCGACACCACAAACTGTGTACGCTCAGTGCGCGCGGCTGTGATATTTTGTTGCAGTGGGTGCCATCCCGTGTGGGAGTGCCAGGAAACGAATCTGCTGACTGACTCGCCAAGGCAGTCCACTCCAACCCAGCAGCTCCAGTTTGTGAGGCTATCTCGGCCTTTGACGCAGCGCGTCATATACTGCGCCACAAGGTTGCACTTTGCCACCAAGACCCCCGCGTCGCATCCGGCAAGCTCCCAAGGCCTGTCCCGTACACTGCCTTCGGACGCGCGGCATACTCTTCACTCCTGCACATCAGGATTGGTTGTGTCTTCACAGCAGACCGACGCCACCGCCTCATGGGAGAGGCCGACACAAACTGTATTGACTGCGGAGAGACAGAAACAGTTGAGCACCTGCTCTGTGAGTGCCCCGTTCATGCTAACGTGCGCTCCATAATGCGCGCCGAATACAGCAAGCTCGGCCTGCCCTCTGCCACTGCCGGCGACCCAGTCTTCCCTGAGGCATCGCCACACAAAAGGAAAGCTGCCCTGTCCGCTCTCGTCTCCTTCGTCGATGAGGCAGGCCTTCGCAGGCGCATCTAGTGTCACCCAAGTGCTTTGTGCTGCGTGCTGTGAACACAAACCTTCTGTGCATTGTGCCCCAGTGTGCTGAATTTTCACCATCGCGCGCTACATTGTGTGTGCCCGCAAACCCCTTTCCAGAGACTCTTTGGCGTCTCCACTTCCCCTCCTCCTGCACTAAGAAACATACTGTGATCAATGAGTGCTTGGGTGTCTTCTGACTCACACCAGTGCGCGCTTCGCAATGTGTGCCCGCCCACTGTTTCTCGTGCCTGTGTATCGCGCTTTTCGTGCCGCATTCTGCCGTGCACTTGCCGCCCTTTCCGCCTTCTGACCCGTCCTCTATTCTATATCTTTAACTCCCCTCCCCTAACCCTGTGTAGTGCAGTGAAGGTGTTCTGCAAGAAACAGTAGCACGCCCTGCACACAAATTTTTCGCCAACAACCAGAACCACTTACGAGAGTTAAAAGGCAAAGCCTGGTGACACTCACGTGTCAGCGTGTCAGCAGGCACTGCAGTGTTAAAAATGTGGTGGAAGTAACGCCAAAATTTAGGCTTAGAAAGTCGGGCCATTAACAACGTTGTCGTTTTTGCTATGAAAAATCGGGCCACTAACAACAGCGTACTGCGTCATTATTGCAAAGGGCCAGAGAGTGGTGGGTGCGAGTAGCCCTTATTTTAGTACTTTCTTTTTTATCTACGTAATGTAGCAACCAGCATTGGGAATTCAAAAACGGGAATTCTTAACATTCAGAGCTGCAACGGATATACATATGGCATGCAATGTTCCGCACCACCATGCAGGCTCTGAAATGAATTGCAGTGCATATTTATGTTTGTTTAATTCTGCGTGTGTGTGAGGAAGGTTCTCAAACATGCAATAAAGCTTCAGTAAGTGGACATTGGCATAGTTGCTGTGTCACTTGCCCATAAGGCCCTGGACGCGCATTAGTAGAGGTTTTCAGCCACATAGTCTCGGTGCATGCTCGCTGAGGCATAACATGTGCAGTCAGGAAGAAAACAGTAGCACTGAAAATGCAAGACATTTGTCATGCCGTTCCATTTTTGTATTACAGCCGCACTGAAATTTAGTAGCTTGAGACAGTTGTTTATCATGGAAGTTTCTGCACTAAATATGCCCTAAGCCATAGCAAATATTGAACAAAAGCAGTTAATTCTGACAGGGGCATGTACCGACAGGAAAGCAGACTGTGTGCCTAGGAAAGGTCGTGAAGCTGGTAAGCACACAAAACTTTCAAGAGGAAGAATTCAACGTGCCGCATGTGCCAATTTTAGCACAGAAACTAAAATGCGGTGTACCAATTGCTTGCAGCCAAAGGCAGCTCACGTGATACCGCGCGGCAAGAAACCCTTGCAGCTCCGATGCAGTGCACATGAAAGCTCTACAAAGACTAGAAAATGTGAAAAAAATTGTAAATTGTGGGACACGTCACGAAGCGACACATTGTCGGTGAGGGACGCCGTAGTGAAGGGATCTGGATTAATTTCGACCACCCGTAAGTCTGATATTTCACAGCACACTCCTGCCTTTCGCCTTCATCGAAAGGCGCGGCCGCGTTATTGAACCCGAGTCGTCGGCTCAGTCGCCTCGAGCGCTCCTACGTACCACTGAACCGGCGCAACAGGTGTTGAAAAACTACCGATATTCCTCCAAGGATTTGCATGATATAAGCTCTCTTCGCAGCCATTCTGTTACAAAAAGCGGTCGCTCGTAATGGGCAGCGGTTGCTGGTACTGTACTGTACATCAAATATTCAGCTCCGCGCTGTAGCAGTCGCGCGGCGACAATATATAACAGGCCAACTTGCAGCGAGTGAATGAAGCGTCCTATACCACTGCCTAAACTTAAGCGCGAACAGACGACGCACTCCGAAAAGCTCGCACTTGAATTTTTAATCAAGAATTACCCCGCATTGCCAGAAGGTGTTATAGCAGTATAGCAGGGTCCCGGATTCACGGATTGGCAAAGAAAAAAAAAAAACGTCTTCGTTAACAGCGCACACGTGAACCTCCGAAAGTCGATTCCACTGTTGCACAGTTTCAACAAAAAATGAATTCGCGAACAAGTTCGTCCTGGGACGGTACTCGCTAATTTTACAAGAATGGTCATGTCGTTTAGAAGCAGCAAGACTTTCCCATGTCAATAATAATAATAATTGGTGTTAGGGGAAAGGAAATGGCGCAGTATCTGTCTCATATATCGTTAGACACCTGAACAGCGCTGTAAGGGAAGGGATAAGGAGGGAGTGAAAGAAGAAATGAAGAATGAGGTGCTCTAGTGGAGGGCTCCGGAATAATTTCGTCCACCTGGGGATCTTTAACGTGCACTGACATCGCACAGCACACGGGCGCCTTAGCGTTTTGCCTCCATAAAAACGCAGCCGGCACGGTCGGGTTCGAAACCGGGAACTCCGGATCAGTAGTCGAGCGCCCTAACCGCTGAGCCACCGCGGCGGGGCTTCCACGTCAAGACATTATTCATTTCTGTACAACTATCCCTGCGCCCGGCCGTACCTGCCCGAGACGAATCTTGCTGCCCTGTTGTGAATTTGCTCCAATTGCTGTGCAGTGTCCCATACAGTAGAGGCGTATTAAATAAAGGGACGAACACAGGACAGAGAAAGTTTTGTTGAGATTTGGCCGTGAAAATTCATTAGCGGGAATTGAAACAGCTTGGCAGCGTCGTAGTTACAAGCGCACATAACCGAAAGACCCGGAATACAGATTGAAGTACTCTATTCAATCCACGCGCCAACATGAGTAATGGTTGCGTTTAATTTTGCGATTAGTTTCTTTTTATATTGCAAATTAAAATGCAATTTTTGCGGGCATGTTGCTTCAGGGAATTGAGCATGTCATCTCTCTAGCATAAAAGTTTGTATAACATGTGGAGAAACCTCTATGCCTAAAATAGACGTTAGCAAGAAGTTGCAGCGTTGCAAGTGCCCCCTGGTAAATGTTGCATAGGTACGAATGTTTTTTAATAAAGTGTGCCACACTAACTAATGTTTGTTTTTAATTGCGATTAGTTTAATTTATTTCAAATAAATGAGATTTTAAGCAGGCAGAAAACGAGTAAAGCTTAGACCCCTGCAGTCAGTAGGGCTGCTTCAGACAATTCAAGTTGTCATCAATCTGGCATACTACTTTGTAAAATACATGGAGAGACAAACAGGACATAGCACATGGCAAGAAGTTGTTGCTTTGCATGTGCCCTCTGTTCAAAGTTGCAAAGGTAAGTATTTTTTAAATACAATCCGCCAACGCAAATAGTGTTTGAGTTTGCTATTAATCGTTTTTTTATTACTACAAATAAATCGTCCCTTTCGCAGGTTGATTGCTTAAGGCAATTTGGCTTGTCATCTCTCTTGAGAAATTTGTATAACATATGGAGAAACAAAACTAAAATAACCCTTAGTACAAAGTTGTAGTCCTGCTAGTGGCCTCTGATAAAGTTGCAAAGGATCGTATTACCGAAAATATTGTCTGTTTTTATGTTACTATTAGTTTTTTTTTACTTGGGGAAACTAAAAAAGAATTTAGGCAGATAGATACGTGGGACGTTTGTACTCCTGCTGTTAGCTGGGTTGCTTCAGACAATTAATCATCTCATATCTCTTGCATTCAACTTAATATACCAATGGAAAAATAAACACAATATAGCACATTGCAAGAAGTTGTTGCTTTGGAAGTGCCCTCTGTTCAAAGTTGCAAAGGTAAGCTTTTTTTACATCAAATCCGCCAAAATAAATAATGCTTGCGCTTCAAAGTGCTTTAACTTGAATGGCATTTTGCAATGATAGCTACACTGGGCTACCAGTCGAGCATTTTGCGGTACATGGCAGAGGCCAGTTGGGATTCAATATGGCGGAGTCTCTTAAGTTGTCTCCACCCGGCGCTGGTTTGAGACACCCAAGGCTTTGTTGTTGTGTGCCGCCATCTATCAGCACGCTGCAAAACTGCTAGATTCGTCGCGCAACGTTCGGAGCATAAGACAAGCGGCGCCGTTGGTACACCTATCTATTCTTACACCGTGCTCTCGGCCGTCACCGCGCGCTGTTGCCTAATATTTATAACGCGTAATCTTTAAGCAGCGACACCACAAACTGTGTACGCTCAGTGCGCGCGGCCGTGATATTTTGTTGCAGTGGGTGCCATCCCGTGTGGGAGTGCCAAGAAACGAAGCTGCTGACCGACTCGCCAAGGCAGTCCACTCCAACCCAGCAGCTCCAGTTTGTGAGGCTATCTCGGCCTTTGACGCAGCGCGTCACATACTGCGCCACAAGATTGCACTTTGCCACCCAGACCCCCCAGTCGCATCCGGCAAGCTCCCAAGGCCTGTCCCGTACACTGCCTTCGGACGCGCGGCATACTCTTTACTCCTGCACATCAGGATTGGTTGTGTCTTCACGGCAGACCGACGCCACCGCCTCATGGGAGAGGCCGACACAAACTGTATTGACTGCGGAGAGACAGAAACAGTTGAGCACCTGCTCTGTGAGTGCCCCGTTCATGCTAACGTGCGCTCCATAATGTGCGCCGAATACAGCAAGCTCGGCCTGCCCTCTGCCACTGCCGGCGACCCAGTCTTCCCTGAGGCATCGCCACACAAAAGGAAAGCTGCCCTGTCCGCTCTCGTCTCCTTCGTCGATGAGGCAGGCCTTCGCAGGCGCATCTAGTGTCACCCAAGTGCTTTGTGCTGCGTGCTGTGAACACAAACCTTCTGTGCATTGTGCCCCAGTGTGCTGAATTTTCACCATCGCGCGCTACATTGTGTGTGCCCGCTAACCCCTTTCCAGAGACTCTTTGGCGTCTCCACTTCCCCTCCTCCTGCACTAAGAAACATACTGTGATCAATGAGTGCATGGGCATCTTCTGACTCACACCAGTTCGTGCTTCGCAATGTGTGCCCGCCCACTGTTTCTCGTGCCTGTGTATCGCACTTTTCGTGCCGCATTCTGCCGTGCACTTGCCGCCCTTTCCGCCTTCTGACCAGTCCTCTATTCTATATCTTTAACTCCCCTCCCCTAACCCTGTGCAGTGCAGTGAAGGTGTTCTCCAAGAAACAGTTGCACGCCCTGCACACAAATTTTTCGCCAACAACCAGAACCACTTACGACAGTTAAAAGGCAGAGCCTGGTGACACTCTCGTGTCAGCGTGTCAGCAGGCACTGCAGTGTTAAAAATGTGGTGGAAGTAACGCCAAAATTTAGGCTTAGAAAGTCGGGCCATTAGCAACGTTGTCGTTTTTGCTATGAAAAATCGGGCCACTAACAACTGCGTACTGCGTCATTATTGCAAAGGTCCAGAGAGCGGTGGGTGCGAGTAGCCCGAGTTTTTTTCTCGGTGGCGGCGAGTGGGCTTTCGAGGTGATGTGCTCGGCTTTGCCTTGCGTCTGAAAGTCGCCTTGCCTCGCCTCGCAGCGGTACGCACTCATTGACGATTTCTTCTGGATGTGTCGAATCGCCGTTTAGCGGAAATTTTTCTCTTCAAAGCTAGTGCAGTGATGCGGAGCGATCGGGCTGTGCGGCACCGAGCCGTCGTTTTCTGCAGCAGCCTGCTGCATCCTTTCGAACTATGCAGACACGCAGAGGCTTTCAGCGTTTTCCACGTTGCCCTGCTGTGTGTCAAAAGGAAGTTTGCGTAGCAGGCGTAGAATAACACCGAGCGGCACGCTTTTGCGATCGTATTCCTCGGCGTCGGAAGGGCTGCCGGGCTCTACGCCCGTGCGAGGGGAACGACTGCGGCGGGCTGCGCGGTTTCGAGACACCTTATTTCTCGAAACCCTTAAAATAACGGTCGTCCGGCCACTGCAGCCCGCAACGGCTCAGCGCTCTGCACTTGATCCCATTGCATTCGCTCGATCTTGTGTGTCTGAAATGGATCACCTTGCGCTTTGGTGTATATATTAATTGCGCTGTACCGACTGCTGCAACGCTAAACGCTCACCGTAAAATGCTTCTCTCTGTTACGCTCGCTTATTCTCGCTGGAATTTCACTCAGAGATGATATACGACAGTATATACCAAGCTTATAAATCCGCGTCGTCCGGAGCGCAGGTGGCCCCCCCCAAGTAGTATTCGCACAGTGCGAGTTTAGCACTGCAAAACTATGTATATATAGATTAAGCGAAAAACCTCTCTGAATGCGCCGCTGCCATGCGCGCGAGAGCACATGAACCCTGTACAATACGCGCGCATGCAGCTCAGCTTCAGTAGCATGGGGCTATTAATTGTTAACCCCGCAGCTACGCGGTCGGACCAAACCTAGCTCTGTCATACAGTTATTCTGCAGCATAACTTCAACGGTGCTCACCTAGTCGGTATTCCCAGTCAGCCGATAAATATCAACTTGGCTAACATATATGCACGTTCAGAATAAACGATACAGCGTAGCCGATACGACCTAGCTGTGCAACTTGCACCACCTTTCTCAACCTTGTTTACAAATCCCCAAGATATTGCTGCAGGAACTAAGGTGGAAATGGTTCTTCTTGGTCATATAAGCAAGAGGCCCCGTTGACCTACCTTAGTCTCCACCTCTTGTTGAAAGGATTTCATCAGTTCGTGCTGGCCTGCAGGGCCTGTTTACACAGTTTTGTGCATGTCCAAATGTATAATAGTGAAAGTAGAGCAGTGACACCATGTTGCATAGTCAGAAACATTTATTTGGGCTCTTGACCAACCAATACGGCCAGTAAGCAAATATAGGAGGCATTATTTACGTTATCAGCGTGCAATCAAACAATAGTTAAATATACATGCTAAATGCTATGCACAAAAAAAGGGGGGATTCAGGGTTTACTAACCAGTCATTGACGAGTGTGAGCTGACCAAAACATTTATCTGCAAAAACTAGCAGAGGATTCAGACTGAGGACTTATGACTATTGCAAGATTAAACTACTGGCCGCAGTACATAGCCAGAACCCTCCTGAAATGATGATAACCCCTTCCCCCTCTCTCCCAAATGATGCTCCACTGGACATGCATTCTTTTGCCTCACAGTTTCGGAAAGAAACTCGGTAGCTATATGCCCGCTACTGGCCCTTAAACTGGGTAAGCTTCCTAAAAATTTGTCGCACATGGCTATCCTGGAAGCTTTCTGTGACCTTCTTGCCTACGTGATAGAGCCTATGTTTAAAAAGCACCCTGCAATGCTCTGCACTAGAAGGACATAATGATTCTCAAGCGGAAACATGTGGCCATGAAGCTCCAGAAACAGATCTTTGCTGGAATGAAACCAAAACTTCATGCACAAGGTTAGTTAACAAAGTTCTTGATGACAGGCTTTTACCGTGCAATGGCAATCGAACAAGAGACTCAGATTTACGACAGATTTTAATTACACTCTCTCTCTGATGGGTAGCTCAGACCTCCGCTACTTTTTCTCTGAATGAAAGAGTATGTGTCACCCTGTGGTCGAGATGCAAACAACGCTACCGCGCACTGGTCACACATCAGCTTAGTATGCAACTTGAGTGAAACGTAACCAGCCAGGTACGTCACTACTCTGTCTCCCCATTCAGTATTATGCTCTGGATTTGAGATACAGTCGTGATCTCTGGCTATTTGGTGCTGCGCAGCAGTGTCCGCATTCAAGATGCGCCTCCTGCCTTTTGACGCGTTTAGTGTCTCAGTTGCTGAAGCAATAATAGCACTACCGCACGACAAGATTGCTGCAGTTTCTAAAGGCAAGCAGTTCCCTGTTGCTACATCACCGAGCTCATTGTGAACTACTACTGTTCTTAAAGCAGCACGAAATTGTACAATAGTTGGGTGGTCGTTGTGGCCTCTGTGGGACCTGATAAGTCCGAAAAAAACTTCCACGCAGTCTTGACAAATTTTGTGTGCCTATATATATTTGAGGACTTTCTTTTCCATGACAGTGAAATTGTAGAGTGCAAGTAAGCTTTTCATACATGTGGTGAAATCTGAAAATCCCGTTTTTTGTGCCGTCTCAATCATGCTGTGGCCACTGGTAGACTTGCTCAGTGATGACAGGTAAATGATGGAGTCTCTAAACATGGCTTCAACATCATTGAAATTTCAATCATTTAAAACTTTCTTGAATCCCTTTTGCTGTATGGACCTTCAATTCAACGCATCAAAGGTATTGTTAATGCACCTCAAAAATTCTTCACTTGGCTGTGAGTCGGCAAAACCTTCTACTTTGAGCACTCGACATTCAGCAAGTGCTGTGACCACAGAAGTGCTCATAACTTGGGCCGCACACCTGACCTTCCTCGGCTGCCTCTGCCATTGAATATGCGCTCTGTGCAGCTTGTTGGCCAAGTGAAGCCCTTCTTTTTGTTGCAAACTATGTAGCCGCTCAATATGCTGCCATGCCACCGTGTTTCCCTTGTTGATTTTTTGTGCTCTAGAGCATTTGTGACAAGTTTTAACATATGACAAGGGTCAAGAAATGCTGCCGCTGGTTTTTGGGTGGCAGGATGAGAGAATGTCGTCTTCAGTTGGTCTACATTTTTGAAGCTGCAGCCCAGCTCCTCTGACATGGCTGTATTTGCTGGAGCTCCATCGCCTGTTAGAGCTACAACCATTGCCCCAGCATCGTGGGCAAGAAGCAGGCTTTGTGTATATAACTAGATCAGCTCGCTGCTCGCCGAGAAGACCTTCTACTAAAAAGTATCCGAGCGGCAGCTTCCACCGTCCGTTAATGGCTACTGCCATTACAACAAAAAGCAGCTTTTGCCTGTGGCAGGCAGTCACCATCAACTCCTGTGCCCTTGTCAGCAAACCCCTCAGAATTGCCCCTGTTCCACTGAACCTGCTGCCTGACTGACATTTCATCAGTCATCAGACTGCATACAGTTTGGTGGCCTCGGGTGCTCATCTCGGTGCATTTCATTTTTAGAGCATTGAATGCCTCAGTTGAAAAGCCAGCATTGCCATCTACAGTCTGATACCACTCTCGCAGTGTTCTTTGGTGGGGCAAGCAGGTGTCGAAGACCTGTCTCACGTAATTGTATGCTTGTGGCGAGTAGAAATTGAGTGACAGCGCAAAGGCCGTGAGCTCAGGTGAAAACTGCCTCGGCACATCCCGGCCAGGGCGCTTGGATATCTGTTTTTTAGGGAGGTGTTGATTGGCTATTCCAAGGTTTGTCAAGCACAGCCACCTGATCCTTCAGCACAATATTTTGCCTCTGTAGCATTTGAATCACAGCCTTCAATTCTTCAAGCGTTTTTTTTTTTTCTGGGGTCTTCTAGACTGCTGCAGACGCTTGATCCGCTTTCGAGTCTTTATGTGCTCCGAGGCAAACTTTGCTGCACGTGCTCTCAAGAAAGCTTTCTCTGGAGTGTCAACCTATAAAGCAGAATCAAAATTTAGTCACCTTCTACAATCACAAGCTGCTCGGTTCCAGCCACGTGTACTTTCTTCAGGGGTAACAAAAATGCAGGAGGTTCGCACTGAGGTGTAGGAAAAAAAATTTCCTTTGCACTCGCCGTTGCTTGTGTTGCTGGACACCCATTTCCAAGCCGAGAGATCTGGCAGGGGCTCTCTCAGCTTGATGTGAAGGACACACACACTAAAAAATTGATTGGTTTATTGATAAAAAAAAGGCATACAAATGTTTTAAGTGTGTTAGCAAGAGTCATGGGTGTAAAATCAAGCTGATCCAGTCACTCAAGACCCCTTACCTATGCGCTGTAAATAGGTTGCAGTAATAAAAACATGCCAGAATTAAGCCATTCACATACACATGTGAAAGCTCTGGTGTTGTATGTTGTTTTCAGGTTAACCTTGCCTGCCTGCCTTACTTACCACCGCTTGTTTTCTCTTTTCTGGTGTTTGAACAGAACTCGAAGTTTGTGGAGGGAACATTCCCTGCACAGATTGATATTCAAAGGGCATTATTTGATTGCCAAGATATCCTTTGCCAGATTAAGAGAAGTATGCGGTATACAGAAGATTATTTTGTAGTGACAGCTTGTAATTTTGCTCACATCGTGTCCATTGTCTGAAGATTAATTTTCCTATTGAAATTACCTAAAAGAAAAGAAATGTCACAGTATATCAGCCATAATCAGCACGCATATAATTTAAAGAATGGCAGTTAGCTTCCCCAGACAGCACATGGAAACCAAAAAGAGATAATTCTGTTGGGGTACAAACAGCAATTACCCATGTGAAAAGGTTTTTTACTTTAACAACATCTCAAACATTTTCAAACAAATTAACACCGTGGAAAAAAGAAGAATGTATAATTCACTGTGCAACTCGCAAACAGATATTCTTTTACCTCTGCAAGGCCTCTCTGCCTTGATGGGAAGCAACACTGATATTACATTCTGAATCTACTGGATATTTCTAAAGACCCCACAAAACAAAGCACTTATTTTAGTACTTTCTTTTTTATCTACGTAATGTAGCAACCAGCATTGGGAATTCAAAAACGGGAATTCTTAACATTCAGAGCTGCAACGGATATACATATGGCATGCAATGTTCCGCACCACCATGCAGGCTCTGAAATGAATTGCAGTGCATATTTATGTTTGTTTACTTCTGCGTGTGTGTGAGCAAGGTTCTCATACATGCAATAAAGCTTCAGTAAGTGGACATTGGCATAGTTGCTGTGTCACTTGCCCATAAGGCCCTGGACGCGCATTAGTAGAGGTTTTCAGCCACATAGTCTCGGTGCATGCTCGCTGAGGCATAACATGTGCAATCAGGAAGAAAACAGTAGCACTGAAAATGCAAGACATTTGTCATGCAGTTGCATTTTTGTATTACAGCCGCATTGAAATTTAGTAGCTTGAGACAGTTGTTTATCATGGAAGTTTCTGCACTAAATATGCCCTAAGCCATAGCAAATATTGAACAAAAGCAGTTAATTCTGACAGGGGCATGTACCGACAGGAAAGCAGACTGTGTGCCTAGGAAAGGTCGTGAAGCTGGTAAGCACACAAAACTTTCAAGAGGAAGAATTCAACGTGCCGCATGTGCCAATTTTAGCACAGAAACTAAAATGCGGTGTACCAATTGCTTGCAGCCAAAGGCAGCTCACGTGATACCGCGCGGCAAGAAACCCTTGCAGCTCCGATGCAGTGCACATGAAAGCTCTACAAAGACTAGAAAATGTGAAAAAAATTGTAAATTGTGGGACACGTCACGAAGCGACACATTGTCGGTGAGGGACGCCGTAGTGAAGGGATCTGGATTAATTTCGACCACCCGTAAGTCTGATATTTCACAGCACACTCCTGCGTTTCGCCTTCATCGAAAGTCGCGGCCGCGTTATTGAACCCGAGTCGTCGGCTCAGTCGCCTCGAGCGCTCCTACGTACCACTGAACCGGCGCAACAGGTGTTGAAAAACTACCGATATTCCTCCAAGGATTTGCATGATATAAGCTCTCTTCGCAGCCATTCTGTTACAAAAAGCGGTCGCTCGTAATGGGCAGCGGTTGCTGGTGAATTTTTAATCAAGAATTACCCCGCATTGCCCGAAGGTGTTATAGCAGTATAGCAGGGTCCCGGATTCACGGATTGGCAAAAAAAAAAAAAAAACGTGTTCGTTTACAGCGCACACTTGAACCTCCGAAAGTCGATTCCACTGTTGCACAGTTTCAACAAAAAATGAATTCGCGAACAAGTTCGTCCTGGGACGGTACTCGCAAATTTTACAAGAATGGTCATGTCGTTTAGAAGCAGCAAGACTTTCCCACGTCAATAATAATAATAATATTAATAATAATAATAATAATAATAATAATAATAATAATAATAATAATAATAATAATAATAATAATAATAATTGGTTTAGGGGAAAGGAAATGGCGCAGTATCTGTCTCATATATCGTTAGACACCTGAACAGCGCTGTAAGGGAAGGGATAAGGAGGGAGTGAAAGAAGAAATGAAGAATGAGGTGCTCTAGTGGAGGGCTCCGGAATAATTTCGACCACCTGGGGATCTTTAACGTGCACTGACATCGCACAGCACACGGGCGCCTTAGCGTTTTGCCTCCATAAAAACGCAGCCGGCACGGTCGGGTTAGAAACCGGGAACTCCGGATCAGTAGTCGAGCGCCCTAACCGCTGAGCCACCGCGGCGGGGCTTCCACGACAAGACATTATTAATTGCTGTACAACTATCCCTGCGCCCGGCCGTACCTGCCCGAGACGAATCTTGCTGCCCTGTTGTGAATTTGCTCCAATTGCTGTGCAGTGTCCCATACAGTAGAGGCGTATTAAATAAAGGGACGAACACAGGACAGAAAGTTTTGTTGAGATTTGGCCGTGAAAATTCATTAGCGGGAATTGAAACAGCTTGGCAGCGTCGTAGTTACAAGCGCACATAACCGAAAGACCCGGAATACAGATTGAAGTACTCTATTCAATCCATGCGCCAACATGAGTAATGGTTGCGTTAAAATTTGCGATTAGTTTCTTTTTATAATGCAAATTAAAATGCAATTTTTGCGGGCATGTTGCTTCAGGGAATTTAGCAAGTCATCTCTCTTGCATAAAAGTTTGTATAACAGGTGGAGAAACCTCTATGCCTAAAATAGACATTAGCAAGAAGTTGCAGCGTTGCAAGTGCCCCCTGTTAAATGTTGCATAGGTACGAATTTTGTTTAATAAAGTGTGCCACACTAAAAAATGTTTGTTTTTATTTGCGATTAGTTTAATTTACTTCAATTAAATTAGATTTTAGGCAGGCAGAATACGAGTAAAGCTTGGACCCCTGCAGTCAGTAGGGCTGTTTCAGACAATTCAAGTTGTCATCAATCTTGCATACTACTTTGTAAAATCCATGGAGAGACAAACAGGACCTAGAACATGGCAAGAAGTTGTTGCTTTGCATGTGCCGTCTGTTCAAAGTTGCAAAGGTAAGTATTTTTTAAATACAATCCGCCAACGCAAATAGTGTTTGAGTTTGCTAATAATAATTGGTTTTTTGGGGAAAGGAAATGGCGCAGTATCTGTCTATCTGTCTCATATATCGTTGGACACCTGAACCGCGCCGTAAGGGAAGGGAGAAGAGAGGGAGTGAAAGAAGAAAGGAAGAATTAGGTGCCGTAGTGGAGGGCTCCGGAATAATTTCGACCACCTGGGGATCTTTAATGTGCCCTGACATCGCACAGCACACGGGCGCCTTAGCGTTTTTCCTCCATAAAAACGCAGCCGCCGCGGTCGGGTTCGGCTGCGTTTTTGCTAAATATCGTTTTTTTTATTACTGCAAATAAATCGTGCCTTTCGCAGGTAGATTGCTTAAGGCAATTTGGCTTGTCATCTCTCTTGAAGAGAAATTTGTATAACATATGGAGAAACAAAACTAAAATAACCCTTAGTACGAAGTTGTAGTCCTGCTAGTGGCCTCTGATAAAAGTTGCAAAGGTACGTATTACCGAAAATATTGTCTGTTTTTATGTTACTATTAGTTTGTTCTTACTTATGGAAACTAAAAAAGAATTTAGGCAGATAGATACGTGGGACATTTGTACTCCTGATGTTAGCTGGGTTGCTTCAGACAATTAAACATCTCATATCTCTTGCATTCAACTTAATATACCAATGGAAAAACAAACACAACTTAGCACATTGCAAGAAGTTGTTGCTTTGGAAGTGCCCTCTGTTCAAAGTTGCAAAGGTAAGTTTTTTTACATCAAATCCGCCAAAGTAAATAATGCTTGCGCTTCAAAGTGCTTTAACTTGAACGGCATTTTGCAATGATAGCTACACTGGGCTACCAGTCGAGCATTTTGCGGTACATGGCAGAGGCCAGTTGGGATTCATTCTGGCGGAGTCTCTTAAGTTGTCTCCAACGGCGCTGGTTTGAGACACCCAAGGCCTTGTTGTTGTGTGCCGCCATCTATCAGCACTCTGCAAAACTGCGAGATTCCTCGCGCAACGTCCGGAGCATAAGACAAGCGGCGCCTTGGTACACCTATCTATTCTTACACCGTGCTCTCGGCCGTCACCGCGCGCGGTTGCCTAATATTTATAACGCGTAATCTTTAAGCAGCGACACCACAAACTGTGTACGCTCAGTGCGCGCGACTGTGATATTTTGTTGCAGTGGGTGCCATACCGTGTGGGAGTGCCAGGAAACGAAGCTGCTGACCGACTCGCCAAGGCAGTCCACTCCAACCCAGCAGCTCCAGTTTGTGAGGCTATCTCGGCCTTTGACGCAGCGCGTCACATACTGCGCCACAAGGTTGCACTTTACCACCCAGACCCCCGCGTCGCATCCGGCAAGCTCCCAAGGCCTGTCCCGTACACTGCCTTCGGACGCGCGGCATACTCTTTACTCCTGCACATCAGGATTGGTTGTGTCTTCACGGCAGACCGACGCCACCGCCTCATGGGAGAGGCCGACACAAACTGTATTGACTGCGGAGAGACAGAAACAGTTGAGCACCTGCTTTGTGAGTGCCCCGTTCATGCTAACGTGCGCTCCATAATGCGCGCCGAATGCAGCAAGCTCGGCCTGCCCTCTGCCACTGCCGGCGACCCAGTCTTCCCTGAGGCATCGCCACACAAAAGGAAAGCTGCCCTGTCCGCTCTCGTCTCCTTCGTCGATGAGGCAGGCCTTCGCAGGCGCATCTAGTGTCACCCAAGTGCTTTGTGCTGCGTGCTGTGAACACAAACCTTCTGTGCATTGTGCCCCAGTGTGCTGAATTTTCACCATCGCGCGCTACATTGTGTGTGCCCGCAAATTCCTTTCCAGAGACTCTTTGGCGTCTCCACTTCCCCTCCTCCTGCACTAAGAAACATACAGTGATCAATGAGTGCATGGGCGTCTTCTGACTCACACCAGTGCGCGCTTCGCAATGTGTGCCCGCCCACTGTTTCTCGTGCCTGTGTATCGCGCTTTTCGTGCCGCATTCTGCCGTGCACTTGCCGCCCTTTCCGCCTTCTGACCCGTCCTCTATTCTATCTCTTTAACTCCCCTCCCCTAACCCTGTGCAGTGCAGCGAAGGTGTTCTCCAAGAAACAGTTGCACGCCCTGCACACAAATTTTTCGCCAACAACCAGAACCACTTACGACAGTTAAAAGGCAGAGCCTGGTGACACTCCCGTGTCAGCGTGTTAGCAGGCACTGCAGTGTTAAAAATGTGGTGGAAGTAACGCCAAAATTTAGGCTTAGAAAGTCGGGCCATTAGCAACGTTGTCGTTTTTGCTATGAAAAATCGGGCCACTAACAACAGCGTACTGCGTCATTATTGCAAAGGGCCAGAGAGCGGTGGGTGCAAGTAGCCCGAGTTTTTTTCTCGGTGGCTTTCGAGGTGATGTGCTCGGCTTTGCCTTGCGTCTGAAAGTCGCCTCGCCTCGCCTCGCAGCGGTACGCACTCATTTACGATTTCTTCTGGATGTGTCGAATCGCCGTTTAGCGGAAATTTTTCTCTTCAAAGCTAGTGCAGTGATGCGGAGCGATCGGGCTGTGCGGCACCGAGCCTTCGTTTTCTGCAGCAGCCTACTGCATCCTTTTGAACTATGCAGACACGCAGAGGCTTTCAGCGTTTTCCACGTTGCCCCGCTGTGTGTCAAAAGGAAGTTTGCGTAGCAGGCGTAGAATAACACCGAGCGGCACGCTTTTGCGATCGTATTCCTCGGCGTCGGAAGGGCTGCCGGGCTCTACGCCCGTGCGAGGGGAACGACTGCGGCGGGCTGCGCGCTTTCAAGACACCTTATTTCTCGAAACCCTTAAAATAACAGTCGTCCGGCCACTGCAGCCCGCAACGGCTCAGCGCTCTGCACTTGATCCCATTGCAGTCGCTCGATCTTGTGTGTCCGAAATGGATCACCTTGCGCTTTGGTGTATATATTAATTGCGCTGTACTGACTGCTGCAACGCTAAACGCTCACCGTAAAATGCTTCTCTCTGTTACGCTCGCTTATTCTCGCTGGAATTTCACACAGAGATGTTATACGACAGTATATACCAAGCTTATAAATCCGCGTCGTCCGGAGCGCAGGGTGCCCCCCCCCCCCCCCCAAGTAGTATTCGCACAGTGCGAGTTTAGCACTGCAAAACTATGTATATATAGAATAAGTGAAAAACCTCTCTGAATGAGCCACTGCCATGCGCGCGAGAGCACATGAACCCTGTACAATACGCGCGCATGCAACTCAGCTTCAGTAGCATGGGGCTATTAATTGTTAACCCCGCAGCTACGCGGTCGGACCAAAGCTAGCTCTGTCATACAGTTATTCTGCAGCATAACTTCAACGGTGCTCACCTAGTCGGTATACTCAGTCACCCGATAAATATCAACTTGGCTAACATATATGCACGCTCAGAATAAACGATACAGTGTAGCCGATACGACCTAGCTGTGCAACTTGCACCACCTTTCTCAACCTTGTTTACAAATCCCCAAGATATTGCTGCAGGAACTAAGGTGGAAATGGTTCTTCTTGGTCATATAAGCAAGAGGCCCCGTTGACCTACCTTAGTCTCCGCCTCTTGTTGAAAGGATTTCATCAGTTCGTGCTGGCCTGCAGGGCCTGTTTACACAGTTTTGTGCATGTCCAAATGTATAATAGTGAAAGTAGAGCAGTGACACCATGTTGCATAGTCAGAAACATTTATTTGGGCTCTTGACCAACCAATACGGCCAGTAAGCAAATATAGGAGGCATTATTTACGTTATCAGCGTGCAATCAAACAATAGTTAAATATACATGCTAAATGCTATGCACAAAAAAAGGGGGGATTCAGGGTTTACTAACCAGTCATTGACGAGTGTGAGCTGACCAAAACATTTATCTGCAAAAACTAGCAGAGGATTCAGACTGAGGACTTATGACTATTGCAAGATTAAACTACTGGCCGCAGTACATAGCCAGAACCCTCCTGAAATGATAACCCCTTCCCCCTCTCTCCCAAATGATGCTCCACTGGACATGCATTCTTTTGCCTCACAGTTTCGGAAAGAAACTCGGTAGCTATATGCCCGCTACTGGCCCTTAAACTGGGTAAGCTTCCTAAAAATTTGTCGCACATGGCTATCCTGGAAGCTTTCTGTGACCTTCTTGCCTACGTGATAGAGCCTATGTTTAAAAAGCACCCTGCAATGCTCTGCACTAGAAGGACATAATGATTCTCAAGCGGAAACATGTGGCCATGAAGCTCCAGAAACAGATATCTTTGCTGGAATGAAACCAAAACTTCATGCACAAGGTTAGTTAACAAAGTTCTTGATGACAGGCTTTTACCGTGCAATGGCAATCGAACAAGAGACTCAGATTTACGACAGATTTTAATTACACTCTCTCTCTGATGGGTAGCTCAGCCCTCCGCTACTTTTTCTATGAATGAAAGAGTATGTGTCACCCTGTGGTCGAGATGCAAACAACGCTACCGCACACTGGTCACACATCAGCTTAGTATGCAACTTGTGTGAAACGTAACCAGCCAGGTACGTCACTACTCTGTCTCCCCATTCAGTATTATGCTCTGGATGTGAGATACAGTCGTGATCTCTGGCTATTTGGTGCTGCGCAGCAGTGTCCGCATTCAAGATGCGCCTCCTGCCTTTTGACGCGTTTAGTGTCTCAGTTGCTGAAGCAATAATAGCACTACCGCACGACAAGATTGCTGCAGTTTCTAAAGGCAGGCAGTTCCCTGTTGCTACATCACCGAGCTCATTGTGAACTACTACTTTTCTGAAAGCAGCACGAAATTGTACAATAGTTGGGTGGTCGTTGTGGCCTCTGTGGGACCTGATAAGTCCGAAAAAAAGTTCCAGGCAGTCTTGACAAATTTTGTGTGCCTATATATATTTGAGGACTTTCTTTTCCATGACAGTGAAATTGTAGAGTGCAAGTAAGCTTTTCATACATGTGGTGAAATCTGAAAATCCCGTTTTTTGTGCCGTCTCAATCATGCTGTGGCCACTGGTAGACTTGCTCAGTGATGACAGGTAAATGATGGAGGCTCTAAACATGGCTTCAACATCTTTGAAATTTCACTCATTTAAAAGTTTCTTGAATCCCTTTTGCTCTATGGACCTTCAATTCAACGCATCAAAGGTATTGTTAATGCACCTCAAAAATTCTTCACTTGGCTGTGAGTCGGCAAAACCTTCTACTTTGAGCACTCGACATTCAGCAAGTGCTGTGACCACAGAAGGGCTCATAACTTGGGCCGCACACCTGACCTTTCTCGGCTGCCTCTGCCATTGAATATGCGCTCTGTGCAGCTTGTTGGCCAAGTGGAGCCCTTCTTTTTGTTGCAAACTATGTAGCCGCTCAATATGCTGCCATGCCACCGTGTTTCCCTTGTTGATTTTTTGTGCGCTAGAGCATTTGTGACAAGTTTTAAAATATGACAAGGGTCAAGAAATGCTGCCGCTGGTTTTTGGGTGGCAGGATGAGAGAATGTCGTCTTCAGTTGGTCTACATTTTTGAAGCTGCAGCCCAGCTCCTCTGACATGGCTGTATTTGCTGGAGCTCCATCGCCTGTTAGAGCTACAACCATTGCCCCAGCATCGTGGGCAAGAAGCAGGCTTTGTGTATATAACTAGATCAGCTCGCTGCTCGCCGAGAAGACCATCTACTAAAAAGTATCCGAGCGGCAGCTTCCACCGTCCGTTAATGGCTACTGCCATTACAACAAAAAGCAGCTTTTGCCTGTGGCAGGCAGTCACCATCAACTCCTGTGCCCTTGTCAGCAAACCCCTCAGAATTGCCCCTGTTCCACTGAACCTGCTGCCTGACTGACATTTCATCAGTCATCAGACTGCATACAGTTTGGTGGCCTCTGCTGCTCATCTCGGTGCATTTCATTTTTAGAGCATTGAATGCCTCAGTTGAAAAGCCAGCATTGCCATCTACTGTCTGATACCACTCTCGCAGTGTTCTTTGGTGGGGCAAGCAGGTGTCGAAGACCTGTCTCACGTAATTGTATGCTTGTGGCGAGTAGAAATTGAGTGACAGCGCAAAGGCCCTGAGCTCAGGTGAAAACTGCCTCGGCACATCCCGGCCAGGGCGCTTGGATATCTGTTTTTTAGGGAGGTGTTGATTGGCTGTTCCAAGGTTTGTCAAGCACAGCCACCTGATCCTTCAGCACGATATTTTGCCTCTGTAGCATTTGAATCACAGCCTTCAATTCTTCAAGCATTTTTTTTTTCTGGGGTCTTCTAGACTGCTGCAGCCGCTTGATCCGCTTTCGAGTCTTTATGTGCTCCGAGGCAAACTTTGCTGCACGTGCTCTCAAGAAAGCTTTCTCCGGAGTGTCAACCTATAAAGCAGAATCAAAATTTAGTCACCTTCTACAATCACAAGCTGCTCGGTTCCAGCCACGTGTACTTTCTTCAGGGGTAACAAAAATGCAGGAGGTTCGCACTGAGGTGTAGGAAAAAAAATTTCCTTTGCACTCGCCGTTGCTTGTGTTGCTGGACACCCATTTCCAAGCCGAGAGATCTGGCAGGGGCTCTCTCAGCTTGATGTGGAGGACACACACACTAAAAAATTGATTGGTTTATTGATAAAAAAAAGGCATACAAATGTTTTAAGTGTGTTAGCAAGAGTCATGGGTGTAAAATCAAGCTGATCCAGTCACTCAAGACCCCTTACCTATGCGCTGTAAATAGGTTGCAGTAATAAAAACATGCCAGAAATAAGCCATTCACATATACATGTGAAAGCTCTGGTGTTGTATGTTGTTTTCAGGTTAACCTTGCCTGCCTGCCTTACTTACCACCGCTTGTTTTCTCTTTTCTGGTGTTTGAACAGAACTCGAAGTTTGTGGAGGCAACATTCCCTTCACAGATTGATATTCAAAGGGCATTATTTGATTGCCAAGATATCCTTTGCCAGATTAAGAGAAGTATACGGTATACAGAAGATTATTTTGTAGTGACAGCTTGTAATTTTGCTCACATCGTGTCCATTGTCCGAAGATTCATTTTCCTACTGAAGCTTACCTAACAGAAAAGAAATGTCACAGTATATCAGCCATAATTGATTGCCAAGATATCCTTTGCCAGATTAAGAGAAGTATACGGTATACAGAAGATTATTTTGTAGTGACAGCTTGTAATTTTGCTCACATCGTGTCCATTGTCTGAAGATTAATTTTCCTATTGAAATTACCTAACAGAAAAGAAATGTCACAGTATATCAGCCATAATCAGCATGCATAGAATTTAAAGAATGGCAGTTAGCTTCCCTAGACAGCACATGGAAACCAAAAAGAGATAATTCTGTTGGGGTACAAACAGCAATTACCCATGTGAAAAGGTTTTTTACTTTAACAACATCTCAAACATTTTCAAACAATTTAACACCGTGGAAAAAACAAGAATGTATAATTCACTGTGCAACTCGCAAACCGATATTCTTTTACCTCTGCAAGGTTTCTCTGCCTTGATGGGAAGCAACACTGATATTACATTCTGAATCTACTGGATATTTCGAAAGCCCCCTAAAACAAAGCACTTATTTTAGTACTTTCTCTTTTATCTACGTAATGTAGCAACCAGCATTGGGAATTCAAGAACGGGAATTCTTAACATTCAGAGCTGCAATGGATATACATATGGCATGCAATGTTCCGCACCACCATGCAGGCTCTGAAATGAATTGCAGTGCATATTTATGTTTGTTTACTTCTGCGTGTGTGTGAGCAAGGTTCTCATACATGCAATAAAGCTTCAGTAAGTGGACATTGGCATAGTTGCTGTGTCACTTGCCCATAAGGCCCTGGACGCGCATTAGTAGAGGTTTTCAGCCACATAGTCTCGGTGCATGCTCGCTGAGGCATAACATGTGCAATCAGGAAGAAAACAGTAGCACTGAAAATGCAAGAAATTTGTCATGCAGTTGCATTTTTGTATTACAGCCGCATTGAAATTTAGTAGCTTGAGACAGTTGTTTATCATGGAAGTTTCTGCACTAAATATGCCCTAAGCCATAGCAAATATTGAACAAAAGCAGTTAATTCTGACAGGGGCATGTACCGACAGGAAAGCAGACTGTGTGCCTAGGAAAGGTCGTGAAGCTGGTAAGCACACAAAACTTTCAAGAGGAAGAATTCAACGTGCCGCATGTGCCAATTTTAGCACAGAAACTAAAATGCGGTGTACCAATTGCTTGCAGCCAAAGGCAGCTCACGTGATACCGCGCGGCAAGAAACCCTTGCAGCTCCGATGCAGTGCACATGAAAGCTCTACAAAGACTAGAAAATGTGAAAAAAATTGTAAATTGTGGGACACATCACGAAGCGACACATTGTCGGTGAGGGACGCGGTAGTGAAGGGATCTGGATTAATTTCGACCACCCGTAAGTCTGATATTTCACAGCACACTCCTGCGTTTCGCCTTCATCGAAAGTCGCGGCCGCGTTATTGAACCCGAGTCGTCGGCTCAGTCGCCTCGAGCGCTCGATCCTACGTACCACTGAACCGGCGCAACAGGTGTTGAAAAACTACCGATATTCCTCCAAGGATTTGCATGATATAAGCTCTCTTCGCAGCCATTCTGTTACAAAAAGCGTTCGCTCGTAATGGGCAGCGGTTGCTGGTGAATTTTTAGTCAAGAATTACCCCGCATTGCCCGAAGGTGTTATAGCAGTATAGCAGGGTCCCGGATTCACGGATTGGCAAAAAAAAAAAAAAAACGTGTTCGTTTACAGCGCACACTTGAACCTCCGAAAGTCGATTCCACTGTTGCACAGTTTCAACAAAAAATGAATTCGCGAACAAGTTCGTCCTGGGACGGTACTCGCAAATTTTACAAGAATGGTCATGTCGTTTAGAAGGAGCAAGACTTTCCCACGTCAATAATAATAATAATAATAATAATAATTGGTTTAGGGGAAAGGAAATGGCGCAGTATCTGTCTCATATATCGTTAGACACCTGAACAGCGCTGTAAGGGAAGGGATAAGGAGGGAGTGAAAGAAGAAATGAAGAATGAGGTGCTCTAGTGGAGGGCTCCGGAATAATTTCGACCACCTGGGGATCTTTAACGTGCACTGACATCGCACAGCACACGGGCGCCTTAGCGTTTTGCCTCCATAAAAACGCAGCCGGCACGGTCGGGTTCGAAACCGGGAACTCCGGACCAGTAGTCGAGCGCCCTAACCGCTGAGCCACCGCGGCGGGGCTTCCACGACAAGACATTATTAATTGCTGTACAACTATCCCTGCGCCCGGCCGTACCTGCCCGAGACGAATCTTGCTGCCCTGTTGTGAATTTGCTCCAATTGCTGTGCAGTGTCCCATACAGTAGAGGCGTATTAAATAAAGGGACGAACACAGGACAGAGAAAGTTTTGTTGAGATTTGGCCGTGGAAATTCATTAGCGGGAATTGAAACAGCTTGGCAGCGCCGTAGTTACAAGCGCACATAACCGAAAGACCCGGAATACAGATTGAAGTACTCTATTCAATCCATGCGCCAACATGAGTAATGGTTGCGTTTAATTTTGCGATTCGTTTCTTTTTATAATGCAAATTAAAATGCAATTTTTCCGGGCATGTTGCTTCAGGGAATTTAGCATGTCATCTCTCTTGCATAAAAGTTTGTATAACAAGTGGAGAAACCACTATGCCTAAAATAGACGTTATCAAGAAGTTGCAGCGTTGCAAGTGCGCCCTGTTAAATGTTGCATAGGTACGAATTATCTTTAATAAAGTGTGCCACACTAACTAATGTTTTTTTATTTGCGATTAGTTTAATTTACTTGAAATAAATTAGAGTTTAAGCAGGCAGAATACGAGTAAAGCTTGGACCCCTGCAGTCAGTAGGGCTGCTTCAGACAGTTCAAGTTGTCATGAATCTTGCATACTACTTTGTAAATTACATGGAGAGACAAACAGGACATAGCACATGGCAAGAAGTTGTTGCTTTGCATGTGCCCTCTGTTCAAAGTTGCAAAGGTAAGTATTTTTTAAATACAATCCGCCAACGCAAATAGTGTTTGAGTTTGCTATTAATCTTTTTTTTATTACTGCAAATAAATCGTCCCTTTCGCAGGTAGATTGCTTAAGGCAATTTGGCTTGTCATCTCTCTTGAAGAGAAATTTGTATAACATATGGAGAAACAAAACTAAAATAACCCTTAGTACGAAGTTGTAGTCCTGCTAGTGGCCTCTGATAAAAGTTGCAAAGGTACGTATTACCGAAAATAATGGCTGTTTTTATGTTACTTTTAGTTTGTTTTTACTTATGGAAACTAAAAAAGAATTTAGGCAGATAGATACGTGGGACGTTTGTACTCCTGCTGTTAGCTGGGTTGCTTCAGACAATTAAACGTCTCATATCTCTTGCATTCAACTTAATATACCAATGGAAAAACAAACACAACTTAGCACATTGCAAGAAGTTGTTGCTTTGGAAGTGCCCTCTGTTCAAAGTTGCAAAGGTAAGTTTCTTTACATCAAATCCGCCAAAGTAAATAATGCTTGCGTTTCAAAGTGCTTTAACGTGAACGGCATTTTGCAATGATAGCTACACTGGGCTACCAGTCGAGCATTTTGCGGTACATGGCAGAGGCCAGTTGGGATTCAATATGGCGGAGTCTCTTAAGTTGTCTCCCCCCCGGCGCTGGTTTGAGACTCCCAAGGCTTTGTTGTTGTGTGCCGCCATCTATCAGCACGCTGCAAAACTGCGAGATTCGTCGCGCAACGTCCGGAGCATAAGACAAGCGGCGCCGTTGGTACACCTATCTTTTCTTACACCGTGCTCTCGGCTGTCAACGCGCCACCGCGCGCTGTTGCCTAATATTTATAACGCGTAATCTTTAAGCAGCGACACCACAAACTGTGCACGCTCAGTGCGCGCGGCTGTGGTATTTTGTTGCAGTGGGTGCCATCCCGTGTGGGAGTGCTAGGAAACGAAGCTGCTGACTGACTCGCCAAGGCAGTCCACTCCAACCCAGCAGCTCCAGTTTGTGAGGCTATCTCGGCCTTTGACGCAGCGCGTCACATACTGCGCCACAAGGTTGCACTTTGCCACCCAGACCCCCGCGTCGCATCCGGCAAGCTCCCAAGGCCTGTCCCGTACACTGCCTTCGGACGCGCGGCATACTCTTTACTCCTGCACATCAGGATTGGTTGTGTCTTCACGGCAGACCGACGCCACCGCCTCATGGGAGAGGCCGACACGAACTGTATTGACTGCGGAGAGACAGAAACAGTTGAGCACCTGCTCTGTGAGTGCCCCGTTCATGCTAACGTGCGCTCCATAATGCGCGCCGAATACAGCAAGCTCGGCCTGCCCTCTGCCACCGCCGGCGACCCAGTCTTCCCTGAGGCATCGCCACACAAAAGGAAAGCTGCCCTGTCCGCTCTCGTCTCCTTCGTCGATGAGGCAGGCCTTCGCAGGCGCATCTAGTGTCACCCAAGTGCTTTGTGCTGCGTGCTGTGAACACAAACCTTCTGTGCATTGTGCCCCAGTGTGCTGAATTTTCACCATCGCGCGCTACATTGTGTGTGCCCGCAAACCCCTTTCCAGAGACTCTTTGGCGTCTCCACTTCCCCTCCTCCTGCACTAAAAAACATACTGTGATCAATGAGTGCATGGGTGTCTTCTGACTCACACCAGTGCGCGCTTCGCAATGTGTTCCCGCCCACTGTTTCTCGTGCCTGTGTATCGCGCTTTTCGTGCCGCATTCTGCCGTGCACTTGCCGCCCTTTCCGCCTTCTGACCCGTCCTCTATTCTATATCTTTAACTCCCCTCCCCTAACCCTGTGCAGTGCAGTGAAGGTGTTCTCCAAGAAACAGTTGCACGCCCTGCACACAATTTTTCGCCAACAACCAGAACCACTTACGACAGTTAAAAGGCAGAGCCTGGTGACACTCACGTGTTAGCGTGTCAGCAGGCACTGCAGTGTTAAAAATGTGGTGGAAGTAACGCCAAAATTTAGGCTTAGAAAGTCGGGCCATTAGCAACGTTGTCGTTTTTGCTATGAAAAATTGGGCCACTAACAACAGCGTACTGCGTCATTATTGCAAAGGGCCAGAGAGCGGTGGGTGCGAGTAGCCCTTATTTTAGTACTTTCTTTTTTATCTACGTAATGTAGCAACCAGCATTGGGAATTCAAAAACAGGAATTCTTAACATTCAGAGCTGCAACGGATATACATATGGCATGCAATGTTCCGCACCACCATGCAGGCTCTGAAATGAATTGCAGTGCATATTTATGTTTGTTTAATTCTGCGTGTGTGTGAGGAAGGTTCTCAAACATGCAATAAAGCTTCAGTAAGTGGACATTGGCATAGCTGCTGTGTCACTTGCCCATAAAGCCCTGGACGCGCATTAGTAGAGGTTTTCAGCCACATAGTCTCGGTGCATGCTCGCTGAGGCATAACATGTGCAATCAGGAAGAAAACAGTAGCACTGAAAATGCAAGACATTTGTCATGCAGTTGCATTTTTGTATTACAGCCGCATTGAAATTTAGTTGCGTGAGACAGTTGTTTATCATGGAAGTTTCTGCACTAAATATGCCCTAAGCCATAGCAAATATTGAACAAAAGCAGTTAATTCTGACAGGGGCATGTACCGACAGGAAAGCAGACTGTGCCTAGGAAAGGTCGTGAAGCTGGTAAGCACACAAAACTTTCAAGAGGAAGAATTCAACGTGCCGCATGTGCCAATTTTAGCACAGAAACTAAAATGCGGTGTACCTATTGCTTGCAGCCAAAGGCAGCTCACGTGATACCGCGCGGCAAGAAACCCATGCAGCTCCGATGCAGTGCACATGAAAGCTCTACAAAGACTGGAAAATGTGAAAAAAATTGTAAATTGTGGGACACGTCACGAAGCGACACATTGTCGGTGAGGGACGCCGTAGTGAAGGGATCTGGATTAATTTCGACCACCCGTAAGTCTGATATTTCACAGCACACTCCTGCCTTTCGCCTTCATCGAAAGGCGCGGCCGCGTTATTGAACCCGAGTCGTCGGCTCAGTCGCCTCGAGCGCTCCTGCGTACCACTGAACCGGCGCAACAGGTGTTGAAAAACTAGCGATATTCCTCCAAGGATTTGCATGATATAAGCTCTCTTCGCAGCCATTCTGTTACAAAAAGCGGTCGCTCGTAATGGGCAGCGGATGCTGGTACCGTACTGTATATCAAATATTCAGCTCCGCGCTGTAGCAGTCGCGATGCGACAATATATAACAGGCCAACTTGCAGCGAGTGAATGAAGCGTCCTAAACCACTGCCCAAACTTAAGCGCGAACAGACGACGCGCTCCGAAAAGTTCGCACTTGAATTTTTAATCAAGAATTACCCCGCATTGCCCGAAGGTGTTATAGCAGTATAGCAGGTTCCCGGATTCACGGATTGGCCAAAAAAAAAAAAACGTGTTCGTTTACAGCGCACACTTGAACCTCCGAAAGTCGATTCCACTGTTGCACAGTTTCAACAAAAAATGAATTCGCGAACAAGTTCGTCCTGGGACGGTACTCGCAAATTTTACAAGAATGGTCATGTCGTTTAGAAGCAGCAAGACTTTCCCACGTCAATAATAATAATAATAATAATAATAATAATAATAATAATAATAATAATAATAATAATAATAATAATAATAATAATAATAATAATAATTGGTTTAGGGGAAAGGAAATGGCGCAGTATCTGTCTCATATATCGTTAGACACCTGAACAACGCTGTAAGGGAAGGGATAAGGAGGGAGCGAAAGAAGAAATGAAGAATGAGGTGGTCTAGTGGAGGGCTCCGGAATAATTTCGACCACCTGGGGATCTTTAACGTGCACTGACATCGCACAGCACACGGGCGCCTTAGCGTTTTGCCTCCATAAAAACGCAGCCGGCACGGTCGGGTTCGAAACCGGGAACTCCGGATCAGTAGTCGAGCGCCCTAACCGCTGAGCCACCGCGGCGGGGCTTCCACGTCAAGACATTATTCATTTCTGTACAACTATCCCTGCGCCCGGCCGTACCTGCCCGAGACGAATCTTGCTGCCCTGTTGCGAATTTGCTCCAATTGCTGTGCAGTGTCCCAAACAGTAGAGGCGTATTAAATAAAGGGACGAACATAGGACAGAGAAAGTTTTGTTGAGATTTGGCCGTGGAAAATCATTAGCGGGAATTGAAAGAGCTTGGCAGCGCCGTAGTTACAAGCGCACATAACCGAAAGACCCGGAATACAGATTGAAGTACTCTATTCAATCCATGCGCCAACATGAGTAATGGTTGCGTTTAATTTTGCGATTAGTTTCTTTTTATAATGCAAATTAAAATGCAATTTTTGCGGGCATGTTGCTTCAGGGAATTTAGCATGTCATCTCTCTTGCATAAAAGTTTGTATAACAAGTGGAGAAACCTCTATGCCTAAAATAGACGTTAGCAAGAAGTTGCAGCGTTGCAAGTGCCCCCTGTTAAATGTTGCATAGGTACGAATTTTGTTTAATAAAGTGTGCCACACTAACAAATGTTAGTTTTTATTTGCGATCAGTTTAAATTACTTCAAATAAATTAGATTTTAGCCAGGCAGAATACGAGTAAAGCTTGGACCCCTGCAGTCAGTAGGGCTGCTTCAGACAATTCAAGTTGTCATCAATCTTGCATACTACTTTGTAAAATACATGGAGAGACAAACAAGACATAGCACATGGCAAGAAGTTCTTGCTTTGCATGTGCCCTCTGTTCAAAGTTGCAAAGGTAAGTAATTTTTAAATACAATCCGCCAACGCAAATAGTGTTTGAGTTTGCTATTAATAGTTTTTTTTTTTACTGCAAATAAATCGTCCCTTTCGCAGGTAGATTGCTTAAGGCAATTTGGCTTGTCATCTCTCTTGCAGAGAAATATGTATAACATATGGATAAACAAAACAAAAATAACCCTTAGTAAGAAGTTGTAGTCCTGCTAGTGGCCTTTGATAAAAGTTGCAAAGGTACGTATTACCGAAAATATTGTCTGTTTTTATGTTACTATTAGTTTGTTTTTACTTATGGAAACTAAAAAAGAATTTAGGCAGATAGATACGTGGGACGTTTGTACTCCTGCTGTTAGCTGGGTTGCTTCAAACAATTAAACATCTCATATCTCTTGCATTCAACTTATTATACCAATGGAAAAACAAACACAACATTGCACATTGCAAGAAGTTGTTGTTTTGGAAGTGCCCTCTGTTCAAAGTTGCAAAGGTAAGTTTTTTTTACATCAAATCCGCCAAAGTAAATAATGCTTGCGCTTCAAAGTGCTTTAACTTGAATGGCATTTTGCAATCATAGCTACACTGGGCTACCAGTCGAGCATTTTCGGTACATGGCAGAGGCCAGTTGGGATTCAATATGTCGGAGTCTCTTAAGTTGTCTCCTCCCGGCGCTGGTTTTTAGACACCCACGGCCTTGTGGTTGTGTGCCGCCATCTATCAGCACGCTGCAAAACTGCGAGATTCCTCGCGGAACGTCCGGAGCATAAGACAAGCGGCGCCGTTGGTACTCCTACCTATTCTTACACCGTGCTCTCGGCCGTCACCGCGCTCTGTTGCCTAATATTTATAACGCGTAATCTTTAAGCAGCGACACCACAAACTGTGTACGCTCAGTGCGCGCGGCTGTGATATTTTGTTGCAGTGGGTGCCATCCCGTGTGGGAGTGCCAGGAAACGAAGCTGCTGACCGACTCGCCTAGGCAGTCCACTCCAACCCAGCAGGTCCAGTTTGTGAGGCTATCTCGGCCTTTGACGCAGCGCGTCACATACTACGCCACAAGGTTGCACTTTGCCACCCAGACCCCCGCGTCGCATCCGGCAAGCTCCCAAGGCCTGTCCCGTACACTGCCTTCGGACGCGCGGCATACTCTTTACTCCTGCACATCAGGATTGGTTGTGTCTTCACGGCAGACCGACGCCACCGCCTCATGGGAGAGGCCGACACAAACTGTATTGACTGCGTAGAGACAGAAACAGTTGAGCACCTGCTCTGTGAGTGCCCCGTTCATGCTAACGTGCGCTCCATAATGCGCGCCGAATACAGCAAGCTCGGCCTGCCCTCTGCCACTGCCGGCGACTCAGTCTTCCCTTAGGCATCGCCACACAAAAGGAAACCTGCCCTGTCCGCTCTCGTCTCCTTCGTCGATGAGGCAGGCCTTCGCAGGCGCATCTAGTGTCACCCAAGTGCTTTGTGCTGCGTGCTGTGAACACAAACCTTCTGTGCTTTGTGCCCCAGTGTGCTGAATTTTCACCATCGCGCGCTACATTGTGTGCCCGCAAACTTCTTTCCAGAGACTCTTTGGCGTCTCCACTTCCCCTCCTCCTGCACTAAGAAACATACTGTGATCAATGAGTGCATGGACGTCTTCTGACTCACACCAGTGCGCGCTTCGCAATGTGTGCCCGCCCACTGTTTCTCGTGCCTGTGTATCGCGCTTTTCGTGCCGCATTCTGCCGTGCACTTGCCGCCCTTTCCGCCTTCTGACCCGTCCTCTATTCTATATCTTTAACTCCCCTCCCCCAACCCTGTGCAGTGCAGTGAAGGTGTTCTCCAAGAAACAGTTGCACGCCCTGCACACAAATTTTTCGCCAACAACCAGAACCACTTACGACAGTTAAAAGGCAGAGCCTGGTGACACTCCCGTGTCAGCGTGTCAGCAGGCACTGCAGTGTTAAAAATGTGGTGGAAGTAACGCCAAAATTTAGGCTTAGAAAGTCGGGCCATTAGCAACGTTGTCGTTTTTGCTATGAAAAATCGGGCCACTAACAACAGCGTACTGCGTCATTATTGCAAAGAGCCAGAGAGCGGTGGGTGCGAGTAGCCCGAGTTTTTTTCTTGGTGGCGGCGAGTGGGCTTTCGAGGTGATGTGCTCGGCTTTGCCTTGCGTCTGAAAGTCGCCTCGCCTCGCCTCGCAGCGGTACACACTCATTGACGATTTCTTCTGGATGTGTCGAATCGCCGTTTAGCGGAAATTTTTCTCTTCAAAGCTAGTGCAGTGATGCGGAGCGATCGGGCTGTGCGGCACCGAGCCGTCGTTTTCTGCAGCAGCCTACTGCATCCTTTCGAACTATGCAGACACGCAGAGGCTTTCAGCGTTTTCCACGTTGCCCTGCTGTGTGTCAAAAGGAAGTTTGCGTAGCAGGCATAGAATAACACCGAGCGGCACGCTTTTGCGATCGTATTCCTCGGCGTCGGAAGGGCTGCCGGGCTCTACGCCCGTGCGAGGGGAACGACTGCGGCGGGCTGCGCGGTTTCGAGACACCTTATTTCTCGAAACCCTTAAAATAACGGTCGTCCGGCCACTGCAGCCCGCAACGGCTCAGCGCTCTGCACTTGATCCCATTGCATTCGCTCGATCTTGTGTGTCTGAAATGGATCACCTTGCGCTTTGGTGTATATATTAATTGCGCAGTACCGACTGCTGCAACGCTAAACGCTCACCGTAAAATGCTTCTCTCTGTTACGCTCGCTTATTCTCGCTGGAATTTCACTCAGAGATGTTATACGACAGTATATACCAAGCTTATAAATCCGCGTCGTCCGGAGCGCAGGTGCCCCCCCCCCCAAGTAGTATTCGCACAGTGCGAGTTTAGCACTGCAAAACTATGTATATATAGATTAAGTGAAAAACCTCTCTGAATGCGCCGCTGCCATGCGCGCGAGAGCAGATGAACCCTGTACAATACGCGCGCATGCAACTCAGCTTCAGTAGCATGGGGCTATTAATTGTTAACCCCGCAGCTTCGCGGTCGGACCAAACCTAGCTCTGTCATACAGTTATTCTGCAGCATAACTTCAACGGTGCTCACCTAGTCGGTATTCTCAGTCACCCGATAAATATCAACTTGGCTAACATATATGCACTTCAGAATAAACGATACAGCGTAGCCGATACGACCTAGCTGTGCAAGTTGCACCACCTTTCTCAACCTTGTTTACAAATCCCCAAAATATTGCTGCAGGAACTAAGGTGGAAATGGTTCTTCTTGGTCATATAAGCAAGAGGCCCCGTTGACCTACCTTAGTCTCCACCTCTTGTTGAAAGGATTTCATCAGTTCGTGCTGGCCTGCAGGGCCTGTTTACACAGTTTTGTGCATGTCCAAATGTATAATAGTGAAAGTAGAGCAGTGACACTATGTTGCATAGTCAGAAACATTTATTTGGGCTCTTGACCAACCAATACGGCCAGTAAGCAAATATAGGAGGCATTATTTACATTATCAGCGTGCAATCAAACAATAGTTAAATATACATGCTAAATGCTATGCACAAAAAAAGGGGGGATTCAGGGTTTACTAACCAGTCATTGACGAGTGTGAGCTGACCAAAACATTTATCTGCAAAAACTAGCAGAGGATTCAGACTGAGGACTTATGACTATTGCAAGATTAAACTACTGGCCGCAGTACATAGCCAGAACCCTCCTGAAATGATAACCCCTTCCCCCGCTCTCCCAAATGATGCTCCACTGGACATGCATTCTTTTGCCTCACAGTTTCGGAAAGAAACTCGGTAGCTATATGCCCGCTACTGGCCCTTAAACTGGGTAAGCTTCCTAAAAATTTGTCGCACATGGCTATCCTGGAAGCTTTCTGTGACCTTTTTGCCTACGTGATAGAGCCTATGTTTAAAAAGCACCCTGCAATGCTCTGCACTAGAAGGACATAATGATTCTCAAGCGGAAACATGTGGCCATGAAGCTCCAGAAACAGATCGTTGCTGGAATGAAACCAAAACTTCATGCACAAGGTTAGTTAACAAAGTTCTTGATGACAGGCTTTTACCGTGCAATGGCAATCGAACAAGAGACTCAGATTTACGACAGATTTTAATTACACTCTCTCTCTGATGGGTAGCTCAGCCCTCCGCTACTTTTTCTCTGAATGAAAGAGTATGTGTCACCCTGTGGTCGAGATGCAAACAACGCTACCGCGCACTGGTCACACATCAGCTTAGTATGCAACTTGTGTGAAACGTAACCAGCCAGGTACGTCACTACTCTGTCTCCCCATTCAGTATTATGCTCTGGATGTGAGATACAGTCGTGATCTCTGGCTATTTGGTGCTGCGCAGCAGTGTCCGCATTCAAGATGCGCCTTTTGCCTTTTGACGCGTTTAGTGTCTCAGTTGCTGAAGCAATAATAGCACTACCGCACGACAAGATTGCTGCAGTTTCTAAAGGCAGGCAGTTCCCTGTTGCTACATCACCGAGCTCATTGTGAACTACTACTTTTCTGAAAGCAGCACGAAATTGTACAATAGTTGGGTGGTCGTTGTGGCCTCTGTGGGACCTGATAAGTCCGAAAAAAACTTCCAGGCAGTCTTGACAAACTTTGTGTGCCTATATATATTTGAGGACTTTCTTTTCCATGACAGTGAAATTGTAGAGTGCAAGTAAGCTTTTCATACATGTGGTGAAATCTGAAAATCCCGTTTTTTGTGCCGTCTCAATCATGCTGTGGCCACTGGTAGACTTGCTCAGTGATGACAGGTAACTGATGGAGGCTCTAAACATGGCTTCAACATCGTTGAAATTTCACTCATTTAAAACTTTCTTGAATCCCTTTTGCTGTATGGACCTTCAATTCAACGCATCAAAGGTATTGTTAATGCACCTCAAAAATTCTTCACTTGGCTGTGAGTCGGCAAAACCTTCTACTTTGAGCACTCGACATTCAGCAAGTGCTGTGACCACAGAAGGGCTCATAACTTGGGCCGCACACCTGACCTTCCTCGGCTGCCTCTGCCATTGAATATGCGCTCTGTGCAGCTTGTTGGCCAAGTGAAGCCCTTCTTTTTGTTGCAAACTATGTAGCCGCTCAATATGCTGCCATGCCACCGTGTTTCCCTTGTTGATTTTTTGTGCGCTAGAGCATTTGTGACAAGTTTTAACATATGACAAGGGTCAAGAAATGCTGCCGCTGGTTTTTGGGTGGCAGGATGAGAGAATGTCGTCTTCAGTTGGTCTACATTTTTGAAGCTGCAGCCCAGCTCCTCTGACATGGCTGTATTTGCTGGAGCTCCATCGCCTGTTAGAGCTACAACCATTGCCCCAGCATCGTGGGCAAGAAGCAGGCTTTGTGTATATAACTAGATCAGCTCGCTGCTCGCCGAGAAGACCATCTACTAAAAAGTATCCGAGCGGCAGCTTCCACCGTCCGTTAATGGCTACTGCCATTACAACAAAAAGCAGCTTTTGCCTGTGGCAGGCAGTCACCATCAACTCCTGTGCCCTTGTCAGCAAACCCCTCAGAATTGCCCCTGTTCCACTGAACCTGCTGCCTGACTGATATTTCATCAGTCATCAGACTGCATACAGTTTGGTGGCCTCGGCTGCTCATCTTGGTGCATTCATTTTTAGAGCATTGAATGCCTCAGTTGAAAAGCCAGCATTGCCATCTAAAGTCTGATACCACTCTCGCAGTGTTCTTTGGTGGGGCAAGCAGGTGTCGAAGACCTGTCTCACGTAATTGTATGCTTGTGGCGAGTAGAAATTGAGTGACAGCGCAAAGGCCCTGAGCTCAGGTGAAAACTGCCTCGGCACATCCCGGCCAGGGCGCTTGGATATCTGTTTTTTAGGGAGGTGTTGATTGGCTATTCCAAGGTTTGTCAAGCACAGCCACCTGATCCTTCAGCACGATATTTTGCCTCTGTAGCATTTGAATCACAGCCTTCAATTCTTCAAGCGTTTTTTTTTTTCTGGGGTCTTCTAGACTACTGCAGCCGCTTGATCCGCTTTCGAGTCTTTATGTCCTTCGAGGCAAACTTTGCTGCACGTGCTCTCAAGAAAGCTTTCTCCGGAGTGTCAACCTATAAAGCAGAATCAAAATTTAGTCACCTTCTACAATCACAAGCTGCTCGGTTCCAGCCACGTGTACTTTCTTCAGGGGTAACAAAAATGCAGGAGGTTCGCACTGAGGTGTAGGAAAAAAAAATTCCTTTGCACTCGCCGTTGCTTGTGTTGCTGGACACCCATTTTCAAGCCGAGAGATCTGGCAGGGGCTCTCTCAGCTTGATGTGGAGGACACACACACTAAAAAATTTATTGGTTTATTGATAAAAAAAAGGCATACAAATGTTTTAAGTGTGTTAGCAAGAGTCATGGGTGTAAAATCAAGCTGATCCAGTCACTCAAGACCCCTTACCTATGCGCTGTAAATAGGTTGCAGTAATAAAAACATGCCAGAAATAAGCCATTCACATACACATGTGAAAGCTCTGGTGTTGTATGTTGTTTTCAGGTTAACCTTGCCTGCCTGCCTTACTTACCACCGCTTGTTTTCTCTTTTATGGTGTTTGAACAGAACTCGAAGTTTGTGGAGGCAACATTCCCTGCACAGATTGATATTCAAAGGGCATTATTTGATTGCCAAGATATCCTTTGCCAGATTAAGAGAAGTATACGGTATACAGAAGATTATATTGTAGTGACAGCTTGTAATTTTGCTCACATCGTGTCCATTGTCCGAAGATTCATTTTCCTACTGAAGCTTACCTAACAAAAAAGAAATGTCACAGTATATCAGCCATAATTGATTGCCAAGATATCCTTTGCCAGATTAAGAGAAGTATACGGTATACAGAAGATTATTTTGTAGTGACAGCTTGTAATTTTGCTCACATCGTGTCCATTGTCTGAAGAGTAATTTTCCTATTGAAGCTTACCTAACAGAAAAGAAATGTCACAGTATATCAGCCATAATCAGCAAGCATATAATTTAAAGAATGGCAGTTAGCTTCCCCAGACAGCACATGGAAACCAAAAGGAGATAATTCTGTTGGGGTACAAACAGCAACTACCCATGTGAAAAGGTTTTTTACTTTAACAACATCTCAAACATTTTCAAACAAATTAACACCGTGGAAAAAAGAAGAATGTATAATTCACTGTGCAACTCGCAAACCGATATTCTTTTACCTCTGCAAGGCCTCTCTGCCTTGATGGGAAGCAACACTGATATTACATTCTGAATCTACTGGATATTTCTAAAGACCCCACAAAACAAAGCACTTATTTTAGTACTTTCTTTTTTATCTACGTAATGCAGCAACCAGCATTGGGAATTCAAAAACGGGAATTCTTAACATTCAGAGCTGCAACGGATATACATATGGCATGCAATGTTCCGCACCACCATGCAGGCTCTGAAATGAATTGCAGTGCATATTTATGTTTGTTTAATTCTGCGTGTGTGTGAGCAAGGTTCTCATACATGCAATAAAGCTTCAGTAAGTGGACATTGGCATAGTTGCTGTGTCAGTTGCCCATAAGGCCCTGGACGCGCATTAGTAGAGGTTTTCAGCCACATAGTCTCGGTGCATGCTCGCTGAGGCATAACGTGTGCAATCAGGAAGAAAACAGTAGCACTGAAAATGCAAGACATTTGTCATGCAGTTGCATTTTTGTATTACAGCCGCATTGAAATTTAGTAGCTTGAGACAGTTGTTTATCATGGAAGTTTCTGCACTAACTATGCCCTAAGCCATAGCAAATATTGAACAAAAGCAGTTAATTCTGACAGGGGCATGTACCGACAGGAAAGCAGACTGTGCCTAGGAAAGGTCGTGAAGCTGGTAAGCACAGTAAACTTTCAAGAGGAAGAATTCAACGTGCCGCATGTGCCAATTTTAGCACAGAAACTAAAATGCGGTGTACCAAAATGCTTGCAGCCAAAGGCAGCTCACGTGATACCGCGCGGCAAGAAACCCTTGCAGCTCCGATGCAGTGCACATGAAAGCTCTACAAAGACTAGAAAATGTGAAAAAAATTGTAAATTGTGGGACACGTCACGAAGCGACACATTGTCGGTGAGGGACGCCGTAGTGAAGGGATCTGGATTAATTTCGACCACACGTAAGTCTGATATTTCACAGCACACTCCTGCCTTTCGCCTTCATCGAAAGTCGCGGCCGCGTTATTGAACCCGAGTCGTCGGCTCAGTCGCCTCGAGCGCTCTTACGTACCACTGAACCGGCGCAACAGGTGTTGAAAAACTAGCGATATTCCTCCAAGGATTTGCATGATATAAGCTCTCTTCGCAGCCATTCTGTTACAAAAAGCGGTCGCTCGTAATGGGCAGCGGTTGCTGGTACCGTACTGTACATCAAATATTCAGCTCCGCGCTGTAGCAGTCGCGCTGCGACAATATATAACAGGCCAACTTGCAGCGAGTGAATGAAGCGTCCTAAACCACTGCCCAAACTTAAGCGCGAACAGACGACGCACTCCGAAAAGTTCGCACTTGAATTTTTAATCAAGAATTACCCCGCATTGCTCGAAGGTGTTATAGCAGTATAGCAGGGTCCCGGATTCACGGATTGGCAAAAAAAAAAAAAAAAAAACGTCTTCGTTTACAGCGCACACTTGAACCTCCGAAAGTCGATTCCACTGTTGCACAGTTTCAACAAAAAATGAATTCGCGAACAAGTTCGTCCTTGGACGGTACTCGCAAATTTTACAAGAATGGTCATGTCGTTTAGAAGCAGCAAGACTTTCCCACGTCAATAATAATAATAATAATAATAATAATAATAATAATAATAATAATAATAATAATAATAATAATAATTGGTTTAGGGGAAAGGAAATGGCGCAGTATCTGTCTCATATATCGTTAGACACCTGAACAGCGCTGTAAGGGAAGGGATAAGGAGGGAGTGGAAGAAGAAATGAAGAATGAGGTGCTCTAGTGGAGGGCTCCGGAATAATTTCGTCCACCTGGGGATCTTTAACGTGCACTGACATCGCACAGCACACGGGCGCCTTAGCGTTTTGCCTCCATAAAAACGCAGCCGGCACGGTCGGGTTCGAAACCGGGAACTCCGGATCAGTAGTCGAGCGCCCTAACCGCTGAGCCACCGCGGCGGGGCTTCCACGTCAAGACATTATTCATTTCTGTACAACTATCCCTGCGCCCGGCCGTACCTGCCCGAGACGAATCTTGCTGCCCTGTTGTGAATTTGCCCCAATTGCTGTGCAGTGTCCCATACAGTAGAGGCGTATTAAATAAAGGGACGAACACAGGACAGAGAAAGTTTTGTTGAGATTTGGCCGTGAAAATTCATTAGCGGGAATTGAAACAGCTTGGCAGCGTCGTAGTTACAAGCGCACATAACCGAAAGACCCGGAATACAGATTGAAGTACTCTATTCAATCCACGCGCCAACATGAGTAATGGTTGCGTTTAATTTTGCGATTAGTTTCTTTTTATATTGCAAATTAAAATGCAATTTTTGCGGGCATGTTGCTTCAGGGAATTTAGCATGTCATCTCTCTAGCATAAAAGTTTGTATAACATGTGGAGAAACCTCTATGCCTAAAATAGACGTTAGCAAGAAGTTGCAGCGTTGCAAGTGCCCCCTGGTAAATGTTGCATAGGTACGAATGTTTTTTAATAAAGTGTGCCACACTAACTAATGTTTGTTTTTAATTGCGATTAGTTTAATTTATTTCAAATAAATGAGATTTTAAGCAGGCAGAAAACGAGTAAAGCTTAGACCCCTGCAGTCAGTAGGGCTGCTTCAGACAATTCAAGTTGTCATCAATCTGGCATACTACTTTGTAAAATACATGGAGAGACAAACAGGACATAGCACATGGCAAGAAGTTGTTGCTTTGCATGTGCCCTCTGTTCAAAGTTGCAAAGGTAAGTATTTTTTAAATACAATCCGCCAACGCAAATAGTGTTTGAGTTTGCTATTAATCGTTTTTTTATTACTACAAATAAATCGTCCCTTTCGCAGGTTGATTGCTTAAGGCAATTTGGCTTGTCATCTCTCTTGAGAAATTTGTATAACATATGGAGAAACAAAACTAAAATAACCCTTAGTACGAAGTTGTAGTCCTGCTAGTGGCCTCTGATAAAAATTGCAAAGGTACGTATTACCGAAAATATTGTCTGTTTTTATGTTACTATTAGTTTTTGTTTACTTGGGGAAACTAAAAAAGAATTTAGGCAGATAGATACGTGGGACGTTTGTACTCCTGCTGTTAGCTGGGTTGCTTCAGACAATTAATCATCTCATATCTCTTGCATTCAACTTAATATACCAATGGAAAAATAAACACAATATAGCACATTGCAAGAAGTTGTTGCTTTGGAAGTGCCCTCTGTTCAAAGTTGCAAAGGTAAGCTTTTTTTACATCAAATCCGCCAAAATAAATAATGCTTGCGCTTCAAAGTGCTTTAACTTGAATGGCATTTTGCAATGATAGCTACACTGGGCTACCAGTCGAGCATTTTCCGGTACATGGCAGAGGCCAGTTGGGATTCAATATGGCGGAGTCTCTTAAGTTGTCTCCACCCGGCGCTGGTTTGAGACACCCAAGGCTTTGTTGTTGTGTGCCGCCATCTATCAGCACGCTGCAAAACTGCTAGATTCGTCGCGCAACGTTCGGAGCATAAGACAAGCGGCGCCGTTGGTACACCTATCTATTCTTACACCGTGCTCTCGGCCGTCACCGCGCGCTGTTGCCTAATATTTATAACGCGTAATCTTTAAGCAGCGACACCACAAACTGTGTACGCTCAGTGCGCGCGGCCGTGATATTTTGTTGCAGTGGGTGCCATCCCGTGTGGGAGTGCCAAGAAACGAAGCTGCTGACCGACTCGCCAAGGCAGTCCACTCCAACCCAGCAGCTCCAGTTTGTGAGGCTATCTCGGCCTTTGACGCAGCGCGTCACATACTGCGCCACAAGATTGCACTTTGCCACCCAGACCCCCCAGTCGCATCCGGCAAGCTCCCAAGGCCTGTCCCGTACACTGCCTTCGGACGCGCGGCATACTCTTTACTCCTGCACATCAGGATTGGTTGTGTCTTCACGGCAGACCGACGCCACCGCCTCATGGGAGAGGCCGACACAAACTGTATTGACTGCGGAGAGACAGAAACAGTTGAGCACCTGCTCTGTGAGTGCCCCGTTCATGCTAACGTGCGCTCCATAATGTGCGCCGAATACAGCAAGCTCGGCCTGCCCTCTGCCACTGCCGGCGACCCAGTCTTCCCTGAGGCATCGCCACACAAAAGGAAAGCTGCCCTGTCCGCTCTCGTCTCCTTCGTCGATGAGGCAGGCCTTCGCAGGCGCATCTAGTGTCACCCAAGTGCTTTGTGCTGCGTGCTGTGAACACAAACCTTCTGTGCATTGTGCCCCAGTGTGCTGAATTTTCACCATCGCGCGCTACATTGTGTGTGCCCGCTAACCCCTTTCCAGAGACTCTTTGGCGTCTCCACTTCCCCTCCTCCTGCACTAAGAAACATACTGTGATCAATGAGTGCATGGGCATCTTCTGACTCACACCAGTTCGTGCTTCGCAATGTGTGCCCGCCCACTGTTTCTCGTGCCTGTGTATCGCACTTTTCGTGCCGCATTCTGCCGTGCACTTGCCGCCCTTTCCGCCTTCTGACCAGTCCTCTATTCTATATCTTTAACTCCCCTCCCCTAACCCTGTGCAGTGCAGTGAAGGTGTTCTCCAAGAAACAGTTGCACGCCCTGCACACAAATTTTTCGCCAACAACCAGAACCACTTACGACAGTTAAAAGGCAGAGCCTGGTGACACTCTCGTGTCAGCGTGTCAGCAGGCACTGCAGTGTTAAAAATGTGGTGGAAGTAACGCCAAAATTTAGGCTTAGAAAGTCGGGCCATTAGCAACGTTGTCGTTTTTGCTATGAAAAATCGGGCCACTAACAACTGCGTACTGCGTCATTATTGCAAAGGTCCAGAGAGCGGTGGGTGCGAGTAGCCCGAGTTTTTTTCTCGGTGGCGGCGAGTGGGCTTTCGAGGTGATGTGCTCGGCTTTGCCTTGCGTCTGAAAGTCGCCTCGCCTCGCCTCGCAGCGGTACGCACTCATTGACGATTTCTTCTGGATGTGTCGAATCGCCGTTTAGCGGAAATTTTTCTCTTCAAAGCTAGTGCAGTGATGCGGAGCGATCGGGCTGTGCGGCACCGAGCCGTCGTTTTCTGCAGCAGCCTGCTGCATCCTTTCGAACTATGCAGACACGCAGAGGCTTTCAGCGTTTTCCACGTTGCCCTGCTGTGTGTCAAAAGGAAGTTTGCGTAGCAGGCGTAGAATAACACCGAGCGGCACGCTTTTGCGATCGTATTCCTCGGCGTCGGAAGGGCTGCCGGGCTCTACGCCCGTGCGAGGGGAACGACTGCGGCGGGCTGCGCGGTTTCGAGACACCTTATTTCTCGAAACCCTTAAAATAACGGTCGTCCGGCCACTGCAGCCCGCAACGGCTCAGCGCTCTGCACTTGATCCCATTGCATTCGCTCGATCTTGTGTGTCTGAAATGGATCACCTTGCGCTTTGGTGTATATATTAATTGCGCTGTACCGACTGCTGCAACGCTAAACGCTCACCGTAAAATGCTTCTCTCTGTTACGCTCGCTTATTCTCGCTGGAATTTCACTCAGAGATGATATACGACAGTATATACCAAGCTTATAAATCCGCGTCGTCCGGAGCGCAGGTGGCCCCCCCCAAGTAGTATTCGCACAGTGCGAGTTTAGCACTGCAAAACTATGTATATATAGATTAAGCGAAAAACCTCTCTGAATGCGCCGCTGCCATGCGCGCGAGAGCACATGAACCCTGTACAATACGCGCGCATGCAGCTCAGCTTCAGTAGCATGGGGCTATTAATTGTTAACCCCGCAGCTACGCGGTCGGACCAAACCTAGCTCTGTCATACAGTTATTCTGCAGCATAACTTCAACGGTGCTCACCTAGTCGGTATTCCCAGTCAGCCGATAAATATCAACTTGGCTAACATATATGCACGTTCAGAATAAACGATACAGCGTAGCCGATACGACCTAGCTGTGCAACTTGCACCACCTTTCTCAACCTTGTTTACAAATCCCCAAGATATTGCTGCAGGAACTAAGGTGGAAATGGTTCTTCTTGGTCATATAAGCAAGAGGCCCCGTTGACCTACCTTAGTCTCCACCTCTTGTTGAAAGGATTTCATCAGTTCGTGCTGGCCTGCAGGGCCTGTTTACACAGTTTTGTGCATGTCCAAATGTATAATAGTGAAAGTAGAGCAGTGACACCATGTTGCATAGTCAGAAACATTTATTTGGGCTCTTGACCAACCAATACGGCCAGTAAGCAAATATAGGAGGCATTATTTACGTTATCAGCGTGCAATCAAACAATAGTTAAATATACATGCTAAATGCTATGCACAAAAAAAGGGGGGATTCAGGGTTTACTAACCAGTCATTGACGAGTGTGAGCTGACCAAAACATTTATCTGCAAAAACTAGCAGAGGATTCAGACTGAGGACTTATGACTATTGCAAGATTAAACTACTGGCCGCAGTACATAGCCAGAACCCTCCTGAAATGATGATAACCCCTTCCCCCTCTCTCCCAAATGATGCTCCACTGGACATGCATTCTTTTGCCTCACAGTTTCGGAAAGAAACTCGGTAGCTATATGCCCGCTACTGGCCCTTAAACTGGGTAAGCTTCCTAAAAATTTGTCGCACATGGCTATCCTGGAAGCTTTCTGTGACCTTCTTGCCTACGTGATAGAGCCTATGTTTAAAAAGCACCCTGCAATGCTCTGCACTAGAAGGACATAATGATTCTCAAGCGGAAACATGTGGCCATGAAGCTCCAGAAACAGATCTTTGCTGGAATGAAACCAAAACTTCATGCACAAGGTTAGTTAACAAAGTTCTTGATGACAGGCTTTTACCGTGCAATGGCAATCGAACAAGAGACTCAGATTTACGACAGATTTTAATTACACTCTCTCTCTGATGGGTAGCTCAGACCTCCGCTACTTTTTCTCTGAATGAAAGAGTATGTGTCACCCTGTGGTCGAGATGCAAACAACGCTACCGCGCACTGGTCACACATCAGCTTAGTATGCAACTTGAGTGAAACGTAACCAGCCAGGTACGTCACTACTCTGTCTCCCCATTCAGTATTATGCTCTGGATTTGAGATACAGTCGTGATCTCTGGCTATTTGGTGCTGCGCAGCAGTGTCCGCATTCAAGATGCGCCTCCTGCCTTTTGACGCGTTTAGTGTCTCAGTTGCTGAAGCAATAATAGCACTACCGCACGACAAGATTGCTGCAGTTTCTAAAGGCAAGCAGTTCCCTGTTGCTACATCACCGAGCTCATTGTGAACTACTACTGTTCTTAAAGCAGCACGAAATTGTACAATAGTTGGGTGGTCGTTGTGGCCTCTGTGGGACCTGATAAGTCCGAAAAAAACTTCCACGCAGTCTTGACAAATTTTGTGTGCCTATATATATTTGAGGACTTTCTTTTCCATGACAGTGAAATTGTAGAGTGCAAGTAAGCTTTTCATACATGTGGTGAAATCTGAAAATCCCGTTTTTTGTGCCGTCTCAATCATGCTGTGGCCACTGGTAGACTTGCTCAGTGATGACAGGTAAATGATGGAGTCTCTAAACATGGCTTCAACATCATTGAAATTTCAATCATTTAAAACTTTCTTGAATCCCTTTTGCTGTATGGACCTTCAATTCAACGCATCAAAGGTATTGTTAATGCACCTCAAAAATTCTTCACTTGGCTGTGAGTCGGCAAAACCTTCTACTTTGAGCACTCGACATTCAGCAAGTGCTGTGACCACAGAAGTGCTCATAACTTGGGCCGCACACCTGACCTTCCTCGGCTGCCTCTGCCATTGAATATGCGCTCTGTGCAGCTTGTTGGCCAAGTGAAGCCCTTCTTTTTGTTGCAAACTATGTAGCCGCTCAATATGCTGCCATGCCACCGTGTTTCCCTTGTTGATTTTTTGTGCTCTAGAGCATTTGTGACAAGTTTTAACATATGACAAGGGTCAAGAAATGCTGCCGCTGGTTTTTGGGTGGCAGGATGAGAGAATGTCGTCTTCAGTTGGTCTACATTTTTGAAGCTGCAGCCCAGCTCCTCTGACATGGCTGTATTTGCTGGAGCTCCATCGCCTGTTAGAGCTACAACCATTGCCCCAGCATCGTGGGCAAGAAGCAGGCTTTGTGTATATAACTAGATCAGCTCGCTGCTCGCCGAGAAGACCTTCTACTAAAAAGTATCCGAGCGGCAGCTTCCACCGTCCGTTAATGGCTACTGCCATTACAACAAAAAGCAGCTTTTGCCTGTGGCAGGCAGTCACCATCAACTCCTGTGCCCTTGTCAGCAAACCCCTCAGAATTGCCCCTGTTCCACTGAACCTGCTGCCTGACTGACATTTCATCAGTCATCAGACTGCATACAGTTTGGTGGCCTCTGCTGCTCATCTCGGTGCATTTCATTTTTAGAGCATTGAATGCCTCAGTTGAAAAGCCAGCATTGCCATCTACAGTCTGATACCACTCTCGCAGTGTTCTTTGGTGGGGCAAGCAGGTGTCGAAGACCTGTCTCACGTAATTGTATGCTTGTGGCGAGTAGAAATTGAGTGACAGCGCAAAGGCCGTGAGCTCAGGTGAAAACTGCCTCGGCACATCCCGGCCAGGGCGCTTGGATATCTGTTTTTTAGGGAGGTGTTGATTGGCTATTCCAAGGTTTGTCAAGCACAGCCACCTGATCCTTCAGCACGATATTTTGCCTCTGTAGCATTTGAATCACAGCCTTCAATTCTTCAAGCGTTTTTTTTTTTTTCTGGGGTCTTCTAGACTGCTGCAGACGCTTGATCCGCTTTCGAGTCTTTATGTGCTCCGAGGCAAACTTTGCTGCACGTGCTCTCAAGAAAGCTTTCTCTGGAGTGTCAACCTATAAAGCAGAATCATAATTTAGTCACCTTCTACAATCACAAGCTGCTCGGTTCCAGCCACGTGTACTTTCTTCAAGAAACAAAAATGCAGGAGGTTCGCACTGAGGTGTAGGAAAAAAAATTTCCTTTGCACTCGCCGTTGCTTGTGTTGCTGGACACCCATTTCCAAGCCGAGAGATCTGGCAGGGGCTCTCTCAGCTTGATGTGGAGGACACACACACTAAAAAATTTATTGGTTTATTGATAAAAAAAAGGCATACAAATGTTTTAAGTGTGTTAGCAAGAGTCATGGGTGTAAAATCAAGCTGATCCAGTCACTCAAGACCCCTTACCTATGCGCTGTAGATAGGTTGCAGTAATAAAAACATGCCAGAAATAAGCCATTCACATACATATGTGAAAGCTCTGGTGTTGTATGTTGTTTTCAGGTTAACCTTGCCTGCCTGCCTTACTTACCACCGCTTGTTTTCTCTTTTCTCGTGTTTGAACAGAACTCGAAGTTTGTGGAGGCAACTTTCCCTGCACAGATTGATATTCAAAGGGCATTATTTGATTGCCAAGATATCCTTTGCCAGATTAAGAGAAGTATACGGTATACAGAAGATTATATTGTAGTGACAGCTTGCAATTTTGCTCACATCGTGTCCATTGTCCGAAGTTTCATTTTCCTACTGAAGCTTACCTAACAGAAAAGAAATGTCACAGTATATCAGCCATAATTGACTGCCAAGATATCCTTTGCCAGATTAAGAGAAGTATACGGTATACAGAAGATTATTTTGTAGTGACAGCTTGTAATTTTGCTCACATCGTGTCCATTGTCTGAAGATTAATTTTCCTATTGAAGCTTATCTAACAGAAAAGAAATGTCACAGTATATCAGCCATATTCAGCACGCATATAATTTAAAGAATGGCAGTTAGCTTCCCCAGACAGCACATGGAAACCAAAAAGAGATAATTCTGTTGGGGTACAAACAGCAATTACCCATGTGAAAAGGTTTTTTACTTTAACAACATCTCAAACATTTTGAAACAAATTAACACCGTGGAAAAAAGAAGAATGTATAATTCACTGTGCAACTCGCAAACAGATATTCTTTTACCTCTGCAAGGCCTCTCTGCCTTGATGGGAAGCAACACTGATATTACATTCTGAATCTACTGGATATTTCTAAAGACCCCACAAAACAAAGCACTTATTTTAGTACTTTCTTTTTTATCTACGTAATGTAGCAACCAGCATTGGGAATTCAAAAACGGGAATTCTTAACATTCAGAGCAGCAACGGATATACATATGGCATGGAATGTTCCGCACCACCGTGCAGGCTCTGAAATGAATTGCAGTGCATATTTATGTTTGTTTAATTCTGCGTGTGTGTGAGCAAGGTTCTCATACATGCAATAAAGCTTCAGTAAGTGGACATTGGCATAGTTGCTGTGTCAGTTGCCCATAAGGCCCTGGACGCGCATTAGTAGAGGTTTTCAGCCACATAGTCTCGGTGCATGCTCGCTGAGGCATAACGTGTGCAATCAGGAAGAAAACAGTAGCACTGAAAATGCAAGACATTTGTCATGCAGTTGCATTTTTGTATTACAGCCGCATTGAAATTTAGTAGCTTGAGACAGTTGTTTATCATGGAAGTTTCTGCACTAACTATGCCCTAAGCCATAGCAAATATTGAACAAAAGCAGTTAATTCTGACAGGGGCATGTACCGACAGGAAAGCAGACTGTGCCTAGGAAAGGTCGTGAAGCTGGTAAGCACAGTAAACTTTCAAGAGGAAGAATTCAACGTGCCGCATGTGCCAATTTTAGCACAGAAACTAAAATGCGGTGTACCAAAATGCTTGCAGCCAAAGGCAGCTCACGTGATACCGCGCGGCAAGAAACCCTTGCAGCTCCGATGCAGTGCACATGAAAGCTCTACAAAGACTAGAAAATGTGAAAAAAATTGTAAATTGTGGGACACGTCACGAAGCGACACATTGTCGGTGAGGGACGCCGTAGTGAAGGGATCTGGATTAATTTCGACCACACGTAAGTCTGATATTTCACAGCACACTCCTGCCTTTCGCCTTCATCGAAAGTCGCGGCCGCGTTATTGAACCCGAGTCGTCGGCTCAGTCGCCTCGAGCGCTCTTACGTACCACTGAACCGGCGCAACAGGTGTTGAAAAACTAGCGATATTCCTCCAAGGATTTGCATGATATAAGCTCTCTTCGCAGCCATTCTGTTACAAAAAGCGGTCGCTCGTAATGGGCAGCGGTTGCTGGTACCGTACTGTACATCAAATATTCAGCTCCGCGCTGTAGCAGTCGCGCTGCGACAATATATAACAGGCCAACTTGCAGCGAGTGAATGAAGCGTCCTAAACCACTGCCCAAACTTAAGCGCGAACAGACGACGCACTCCGAAAAGTTCGCACTTGAATTTTTAATCAAGAATTACCCCGCATTGCTCGAAGGTGTTATAGCAGTATAGCAGGGTCCCGGATTCACGGATTGGCAAAAAAAAAAAAAAAAAACGTCTTCGTTTACAGCGCACACTTGAACCTCCGAAAGTCGATTCCACTGTTGCACAGTTTCAACAAAAAATGAATTCGCGAACAAGTTCGTCCTTGGACGGTACTCGCAAATTTTACAAGAATGGTCATGTCGTTTAGAAGCAGCAAGACTTTCCCACGTCAATAATAATAATAATAATAATAATAATAATAATAATAATAATAATAATAATAATAATTGGTTTAGGGGAAAGGAAATGGCGCAGTATCTGTCTCATATATCGTTAGACACCTGAACAGCGCTGTAAGGGAAGGGATAAGGAGGGAGTGGAAGAAGAAATGAAGAATGAGGTGCTCTAGTGGAGGGCTCCGGAATAATTTCGTCCACCTGGGGATCTTTAACGTGCACTGACATCGCACAGCACACGGGCGCCTTAGCGTTTTGCCTCCATAAAAACGCAGCCGGCACGGTCGGGTTCGAAACCGGGAACTCCGGATCAGTAGTCGAGCGCCCTAACCGCTGAGCCACCGCGGCGGGGCTTCCACGTCAAGACATTATTCATTTCTGTACAACTATCCCTGCGCCCGGCCGTACCTGCCCGAGACGAATCTTGCTGCCCTGTTGTGAATTTGCCCCAATTGCTGTGCAGTGTCCCATACAGTAGAGGCGTATTAAATAAAGGGACGAACACAGGACAGAGAAAGTTTTGTTGAGATTTGGCCGTGAAAATTCATTAGCGGGAATTGAAACAGCTTGGCAGCGTCGTAGTTACAAGCGCACATAACCGAAAGACCCGGAATACAGATTGAAGTACTCTATTCAATCCACGCGCCAACATGAGTAATGGTTGCGTTTAATTTTGCGATTAGTTTCTTTTTATATTGCAAATTAAAATGCAATTTTTGCGGGCATGTTGCTTCAGGGAATTTAGCATGTCATCTCTCTAGCATAAAAGTTTGTATAACATGTGGAGAAACCTCTATGCCTAAAATAGACGTTAGCAAGAAGTTGCAGCGTTGCAAGTGCCCCCTGGTAAATGTTGCATAGGTACGAATGTTTTTTAATAAAGTGTGCCACACTAACTAATGTTTGTTTTTAATTGCGATTAGTTTAATTTATTTCAAATAAATGAGATTTTAAGCAGGCAGAAAACGAGTAAAGCTTAGACCCCTGCAGTCAGTAGGGCTGCTTCAGACAATTCAAGTTGTCATCAATCTGGCATACTACTTTGTAAAATACATGGAGAGACAAACAGGACATAGCACATGGCAAGAAGTTGTTGCTTTGCATGTGCCCTCTGTTCAAAGTTGCAAAGGTAAGTATTTTTTAAATACAATCCGCCAACGCAAATAGTGTTTGAGTTTGCTATTAATCGTTTTTTTATTACTACAAATAAATCGTCCCTTTCGCAGGTTGATTGCTTAAGGCAATTTGGCTTGTCATCTCTCTTGAGAAATTTGTATAACATATGGAGAAACAAAACTAAAATAACCCTTAGTACGAAGTTGTAGTCCTGCTAGTGGCCTCTGATAAAAATTGCAAAGGTACGTATTACCGAAAATATTGTCTGTTTTTATGTTACTATTAGTTTTTGTTTACTTGGGGAAACTAAAAAAGAATTTAGGCAGATAGATACGTGGGACGTTTGTACTCCTGCTGTTAGCTGGGTTGCTTCAGACAATTAATCATCTCATATCTCTTGCATTCAACTTAATATACCAATGGAAAAATAAACACAATATAGCACATTGCAAGAAGTTGTTGCTTTGGAAGTGCCCTCTGTTCAAAGTTGCAAAGGTAAGCTTTTTTTACATCAAATCCGCCAAAATAAATAATGCTTGCGCTTCAAAGTGCTTTAACTTGAATGGCATTTTGCAATGATAGCTACACTGGGCTACCAGTCGAGCATTTTCCGGTACATGGCAGAGGCCAGTTGGGATTCAATATGGCGGAGTCTCTTAAGTTGTCTCCACCCGGCGCTGGTTTGAGACACCCAAGGCTTTGTTGTTGTGTGCCGCCATCTATCAGCACGCTGCAAAACTGCTAGATTCGTCGCGCAACGTTCGGAGCATAAGACAAGCGGCGCCGTTGGTACACCTATCTATTCTTACACCGTGCTCTCGGCCGTCACCGCGCGCTGTTGCCTAATATTTATAACGCGTAATCTTTAAGCAGCGACACCACAAACTGTGTACGCTCAGTGCGCGCGGCCGTGATATTTTGTTGCAGTGGGTGCCATCCCGTGTGGGAGTGCCAAGAAACGAAGCTGCTGACCGACTCGCCAAGGCAGTCCACTCCAACCCAGCAGCTCCAGTTTGTGAGGCTATCTCGGCCTTTGACGCAGCGCGTCACATACTGCGCCACAAGATTGCACTTTGCCACCCAGACCCCCCAGTCGCATCCGGCAAGCTCCCAAGGCCTGTCCCGTACACTGCCTTCGGACGCGCGGCATACTCTTTACTCCTGCACATCAGGATTGGTTGTGTCTTCACGGCAGACCGACGCCACCGCCTCATGGGAGAGGCCGACACAAACTGTATTGACTGCGGAGAGACAGAAACAGTTGAGCACCTGCTCTGTGAGTGCCCCGTTCATGCTAACGTGCGCTCCATAATGCGCGCCGAATACAGCAAGCTCGGCCTGCCCTCTGCCACTGCCGGCGACCCAGTCTTCCCTGAGGCATCGCCACACAAAAGGAAAGCTGCCCTGTCCGCTCTCGTCTCCTTCGTCGATGAGGCAGGCCTTCGCAGGCGCATCTAGTGTCACCCAAGTGCTTTGTGCTGCGTGCTGTGAACACAAACCTTCTGTGCATTGTGCCCCAGTGTGCTGAATTTTCACCATCGCGCGCTACATTGTGTGTGCCCGCTAACCCCTTTCCAGAGACTCTTTGGCGTCTCCACTTCCCCTCCTCCTGCACTAAGAAACATACTGTGATCAATGAGTGCATGGGCATCTTCTGACTCACACCAGTTCGTGCTTCGCAATGTGTGCCCGCCCACTGTTTCTCGTGCCTGTGTATCGCACTTTTCGTGCCGCATTCTGCCGTGCACTTGCCGCCCTTTCCGCCTTCTGACCAGTCCTCTATTCTATATCTTTAACTCCCCTCCCCTAACCCTGTGCAGTGCAGTGAAGGTGTTCTCCAAGAAACAGTTGCACGCCCTGCACACAAATTTTTCGCCAACAACCAGAACCACTTACGACAGTTAAAAGGCAGAGCCTGGTGACACTCTCGTGTCAGCGTGTCAGCAGGCACTGCAGTGTTAAAAATGTGGTGGAAGTAACGCCAAAATTTAGGCTTAGAAAGTCGGGCCATTAGCAACGTTGTCGTTTTTGCTATGAAAAATCGGGCCACTAACAACTGCGTACTGCGTCATTATTGCAAAGGTCCAGAGAGCGGTGGGTGCGAGTAGCCCGAGTTTTTTTCTCGGTGGCGGCGAGTGGGCTTTCGAGGTGATGTGCTCGGCTTTGCCTTGCGTCTGAAAGTCGCCTCGCCTCGCCTCGCAGCGGTACGCACTCATTGACGATTTCTTCTGGATGTGTCGAATCGCCGTTTAGCGGAAATTTTTCTCTTCAAAGCTAGTGCAGTGATGCGGAGCGATCGGGCTGTGCGGCACCGAGCCGTCGTTTTCTGCAGCAGCCTGCTGCATCCTTTCGAACTATGCAGACACGCAGAGGCTTTCAGCGTTTTCCACGTTGCCCTGCTGTGTGTCAAAAGGAAGTTTGCGTAGCAGGCGTAGAATAACACCGAGCGGCACGCTTTTGCGATCGTATTCCTCGGCGTCGGAAGGGCTGCCGGGCTCTACGCCCGTGCGAGGGGAACGACTGCGGCGGGCTGCGCGGTTTCGAGACACCTTATTTCTCGAAACCCTTAAAATAACGGTCGTCCGGCCACTGCAGCCCGCAACGGCTCAGCGCTCTGCACTTGATCCCATTGCATTCGCTCGATCTTGTGTGTCTGAAATGGATCACCTTGCGCTTTGGTGTATATATTAATTGCGCTGTACCGACTGCTGCAACGCTAAACGCTCACCGTAAAATGCTTCTCTCTGTTACGCTCGCTTATTCTCGCTGGAATTTCACTCAGAGATGATATACGACAGTATATACCAAGCTTATAAATCCGCGTCGTCCGGAGCGCAGGTGGCCCCCCCCAAGTAGTATTCGCACAGTGCGAGTTTAGCACTGCAAAACTATGTATATATAGATTAAGCGAAAAACCTCTCTGAATGCGCCGCTGCCATGCGCGCGAGAGCACATGAACCCTGTACAATACGCGCGCATGCAGCTCAGCTTCAGTAGCATGGGGCTATTAATTGTTAACCCCGCAGCTACGCGGTCGGACCAAACCTAGCTCTGTCATACAGTTATTCTGCAGCATAACTTCAACGGTGCTCACCTAGTCGGTATTCCCAGTCAGCCGATAAATATCAACTTGGCTAACATATATGCACGTTCAGAATAAACGATACAGCGTAGCCGATACGACCTAGCTGTGCAACTTGCACCACCTTTCTCAACCTTGTTTACAAATCCCCAAGATATTGCTGCAGGAACTAAGGTGGAAATGGTTCTTCTTGGTCATATAAGCAAGAGGCCCCGTTGACCTACCTTAGTCTCCACCTCTTGTTGAAAGGATTTCATCAGTTCGTGCTGGCCTGCAGGGCCTGTTTACACAGTTTTGTGCATGTCCAAATGTATAATAGTGAAAGTAGAGCAGTGACACCATGTTGCATAGTCAGAAACATTTATTTGGGCTCTTGACCAACCAATACGGCCAGTAAGCAAATATAGGAGGCATTATTTACGTTATCAGCGTGCAATCAAACAATAGTTAAATATACATGCTAAATGCTATGCACAAAAAAAGGGGGGATTCAGGGTTTACTAACCAGTCATTGACGAGTGTGAGCTGACCAAAACATTTATCTGCAAAAACTAGCAGAGGATTCAGACTGAGGACTTATGACTATTGCAAGATTAAACTACTGGCCGCAGTACATAGCCAGAACCCTCCTGAAATGATGATAACCCCTTCCCCCTCTCTCCCAAATGATGCTCCACTGGACATGCATTCTTTTGCCTCACAGTTTCGGAAAGAAACTCGGTAGCTATATGCCCGCTACTGGCCCTTAAACTGGGTAAGCTTCCTAAAAATTTGTCGCACATGGCTATCCTGGAAGCTTTCTGTGACCTTCTTGCCTACGTGATAGAGCCTATGTTTAAAAAGCACCCTGCAATGCTCTGCACTAGAAGGACATAATGATTCTCAAGCGGAAACATGTGGCCATGAAGCTCCAGAAACAGATCTTTGCTGGAATGAAACCAAAACTTCATGCACAAGGTTAGTTAACAAAGTTCTTGATGACAGGCTTTTACCGTGCAATGGCAATCGAACAAGAGACTCAGATTTACGACAGATTTTAATTACACTCTCTCTCTGATGGGTAGCTCAGACCTCCGCTACTTTTTCTCTGAATGAAAGAGTATGTGTCACCCTGTGGTCGAGATGCAAACAACGCTACCGCGCACTGGTCACACATCAGCTTAGTATGCAACTTGAGTGAAACGTAACCAGCCAGGTACGTCACTACTCTGTCTCCCCATTCAGTATTATGCTCTGGATTTGAGATACAGTCGTGATCTCTGGCTATTTGGTGCTGCGCAGCAGTGTCCGCATTCAAGATGCGCCTCCTGCCTTTTGACGCGTTTAGTGTCTCAGTTGCTGAAGCAATAATAGCACTACCGCACGACAAGATTGCTGCAGTTTCTAAAGGCAAGCAGTTCCCTGTTGCTACATCACCGAGCTCATTGTGAACTACTACTGTTCTTAAAGCAGCACGAAATTGTACAATAGTTGGGTGGTCGTTGTGGCCTCTGTGGGACCTGATAAGTCCGAAAAAAACTTCCACGCAGTCTTGACAAATTTTGTGTGCCTATATATATTTGAGGACTTTCTTTTCCATGACAGTGAAATTGTAGAGTGCAAGTAAGCTTTTCATACATGTGGTGAAATCTGAAAATCCCGTTTTTTGTGCCGTCTCAATCATGCTGTGGCCACTGGTAGACTTGCTCAGTGATGACAGGTAAATGATGGAGTCTCTAAACATGGCTTCAACATCATTGAAATTTCAATCATTTAAAACTTTCTTGAATCCCTTTTGCTGTATGGACCTTCAATTCAACGCATCAAAGGTATTGTTAATGCACCTCAAAAATTCTTCACTTGGCTGTGAGTCGGCAAAACCTTCTACTTTGAGCACTCGACATTCAGCAAGTGCTGTGACCACAGAAGTGCTCATAACTTGGGCCGCACACCTGACCTTCCTCGGCTGCCTCTGCCATTGAATATGCGCTCTGTGCAGCTTGTTGGCCAAGTGAAGCCCTTCTTTTTGTTGCAAACTATGTAGCCGCTCAATATGCTGCCATGCCACCGTGTTTCCCTTGTTGATTTTTTGTGCTCTAGAGCATTTGTGACAAGTTTTAACATATGACAAGGGTCAAGAAATGCTGCCGCTGGTTTTTGGGTGGCAGGATGAGAGAATGTCGTCTTCAGTTGGTCTACATTTTTGAAGCTGCAGCCCAGCTCCTCTGACATGGCTGTATTTGCTGGAGCTCCATCGCCTGTTAGAGCTACAACCATTGCCCCAGCATCGTGGGCAAGAAGCAGGCTTTGTGTATATAACTAGATCAGCTCGCTGCTCGCCGAGAAGACCTTCTACTAAAAAGTATCCGAGCGGCAGCTTCCACCGTCCGTTAATGGCTACTGCCATTACAACAAAAAGCAGCTTTTGCCTGTGGCAGGCAGTCACCATCAACTCCTGTGCCCTTGTCAGCAAACCCCTCAGAATTGCCCCCTGTTCCACTGAACCTGCTGCCTGACTGACATTTCATCAGTCATCAGACTGCATACAGTTTGGTGGCCTCTGCTGCTCATCTCGGTGCATTTCATTTTTAGAGCATTGAATGCCTCAGTTGAAAAGCCAGCATTGCCATCTACAGTCTGATACCACTCTCGCAGTGTTCTTTGGTGGGGCAAGCAGGTGTCGAAGACCTGTCTCACGTAATTGTATGCTTGTGGCGAGTAGAAATTGAGTGACAGCGCAAAGGCCGTGAGCTCAGGTGAAAACTGCCTCGGCACATCCCGGCCAGGGCGCTTGGATATCTGTTTTTTAGGGAGGTGTTGATTGGCTATCCAAGGTTTGTCAAGCACAGCCACCTGATCCTTCAGCACGATATTTTGCCTCTGTAGCATTTGAATCACAGCCTTCAATTCTTCAAGCGTTTTTTTTTTTTTCTGGGGTCTTCTAGACTGCTGCAGACGCTTGATCCGCTTTCGAGTCTTTATGTGCTCCGAGGCAAACTTTGCTGCACGTGCTCTCAAGAAAGCTTTCTCTGGAGTGTCAACCTATAAAGCAGAATCATAATTTAGTCACCTTCTACAATCACAAGCTGCTCGGTTCCAGCCACGTGTACTTTCTTCAAGAAACAAAAATGCAGGAGGTTCGCACTGAGGTGTAGGAAAAAAAATTTCCTTTGCACTCGCCGTTGCTTGTGTTGCTGGACACCCATTTCCAAGCCGAGAGATCTGGCAGGGGCTCTCTCAGCTTGATGTGGAGGACACACACACTAAAAAATTTATTGGTTTATTGATAAAAAAAAGGCATACAAATGTTTTAAGTGTGTTAGCAAGAGTCATGGGTGTAAAATCAAGCTGATCCAGTCACTCAAGACCCCTTACCTATGCGCTGTAGATAGGTTGCAGTAATAAAAACATGCCAGAAATAAGCCATTCACATACATATGTGAAAGCTCTGGTGTTGTATGTTGTTTTCAGGTTAACCTTGCCTGCCTGCCTTACTTACCACCGCTTGTTTTCTCTTTTCTCGTGTTTGAACAGAACTCGAAGTTTGTGGAGGCAACTTTCCCTGCACAGATTGATATTCAAAGGGCATTATTTGATTGCCAAGATATCCTTTGCCAGATTAAGAGAAGTATACGGTATACAGAAGATTATATTGTAGTGACAGCTTGCAATTTTGCTCACATCGTGTCCATTGTCCGAAGTTTCATTTTCCTACTGAAGCTTACCTAACAGAAAAGAAATGTCACAGTATATCAGCCATAATTGACTGCCAAGATATCCTTTGCCAGATTAAGAGAAGTATACGGTATACAGAAGATTATTTTGTAGTGACAGCTTGTAATTTTGCTCACATCGTGTCCATTGTCTGAAGATTAATTTTCCTATTGAAGCTTATCTAACAGAAAAGAAATGTCACAGTATATCAGCCATATTCAGCACGCATATAATTTAAAGAATGGCAGTTAGCTTCCCCAGACAGCACATGGAAACCAAAAAGAGATAATTCTGTTGGGGTACAAACAGCAATTACCCATGTGAAAAGGTTTTTTACTTTAACAACATCTCAAACATTTTGAAACAAATTAACACCGTGGAAAAAAGAAGAATGTATAATTCACTGTGCAACTCGCAAACAGATATTCTTTTACCTCTGCAAGGCCTCTCTGCCTTGATGGGAAGCAACACTGATATTACATTCTGAATCTACTGGATATTTCTAAAGACCCCACAAAACAAAGCACTTATTTTAGTACTTTCTTTTTTATCTACGTAATGTAGCAACCAGCATTGGGAATTCAAAAACGGGAATTCTTAACATTCAGAGCAGCAACGGATATACATATGGCATGGAATGTTCCGCACCACCGTGCAGGCTCTGAAATGAATTGCAGTGCATATTTATGTTTGTTTAATTCTGCGTGTGTGTGAGCAAGGTTCTCATACATGCAATAAACCTTCAGTAAGTGGACATTGGCATAGTTGCTGTGTCACTTGCCCATAAGGCCCTGGACGCGCATTAGTAGAGGTTTTCAGCCACATAGTCTCGGTGCATGCTCGCTGAGGCATAACATGTGCAATCAGGAAGAAAACAGTAGCACTGAAAATGCAAGACATTTGTCATGCAGTTGCATTTTTGTATTACAGCCGCATTGAAATTTAGTAGCTTGAGACAGTTGTTTATCATGGAAGATTCTGCACTAAATATGCCCTAAGCCAAAGCAAATATTGAACAAAAGCAGTTAATTCTGACAGGGGCATGTACCGACAGGAAAGCAGACTGTGTGCCTAGGAAAGGTCGTGAAGCTGGTAAGCACACAAAACTTTCAAGAGGAAGAATTCAACGTTCCGCATGTGCCAATTTTAGCACAGAATCTAAAATGCGGTGTACCAATTGCTTGCAGCCAAAGGCAGCTCACGTGATACCGCGCGGCAAGAAACCCTTGCAGCTCCGATGCAGTGCACATGAAAGCTCTACAAAGACTAGAAAATGTGAAAAAAATTGTAAATTGTGGGACACGTCACGAAGCGACACATTGTCGGTGAGGGACGCCGTAGTGAAGGGACCTGGATTAATTTCGACCACCCGTAAGTCTGATATTTCACAGCACACTCCTGCCTTTCGCCTTCATCGAATGGCGCGGCCGCGTTATTGAACCCGAGTCGTCGGCTCAGTCGCCTCGAGCGCTCCTACGTACCACTGAACCGGCGCAACAGGTGTTGAAAAACTACCGATATTCCTCCAAGGATTTGCATGATATAAGCTCTCTTCGCAGCCATTCTGTTACAAAAAGCGGTCGCTCGTAATGGGCAGCGGTTGCTGGTACCGTACTGTACATCAAATATTCAGCTCCGCGCTGTAGCAGTCGCGCTGCGACAATATATAACAGGCCAACTTGCAGCGAGTGAATGAAGCGTCCTAAACCACTGCCCAAACTTAAGCGCGAACAGACGACGCACTCCGAAAAGCTCGCACTTGAATTTTTAATCAAGAATTACCCCGCATTGCTCGAAGGTGTTATAGCAGTATAGCAGGGTCCCGGATTCACGGATTGGCAAAAAAAAAAAAAAACGTCTTCGTTTACAGCGCACACTTGAACCTCCGAAAGTCGATTCCACTGTTGCACAGTTTCAACAAAAAATGAATTCGCGAACAAGTTCGTCCTTGGACGGTACTCGCAAATTTTACAAGAATGGTCATGTCGTTTAGAAGCAGCAAGACTTTCACACGTCAATAATAATAATAATAATAATAATAATAATAATAATAATAATAATAATAATAATAATAATAATAATAATAATAAAAAATAATAATAATAATAATAATAATAATAATAATAATAATAATAATAATAATAATAATAATAATTGGTTTAGGGTAAAGGAAATGGCGCAGTATCTGTCTCCTATATCGTTAGACACCTGAACAGCGCTGTAAGGGAAGGGATAAGGAGGGAGTGAAAGAAGAAATGAAGAATGAGGTGCTCTAGTGGAGGGCTCCGGAATAATTTCGTCCACCTGGGGATCTTTAACGTGCACTGACATCGCACAGCACACGGGCGCCTTAGCGTTTTGCCTCCATAAAAACGCAGCCGGCACGGTCGGGTTCGAAACAGGGAACTCCGGATCAGTAGTCGAGCGCCCTAACCGCTGAGCCACCGCGGCGGGGCTTCCACGTCAAGACATTATTCATTTCTGTACAACTATCCCTGCGCCCGGCCGTACCTGCCCGAGACGAATCTTGCTGCCCTGGTGAATTTGCTCCAATTGCTGTGCAGTGTCCCATTCAGTAGAGGCGTATTAAATAAAGGGACGAACACAGGACATAGAAGGTTTTGTTGAGGTTTGGCCGTGAAAATTCATTAGCGGGAATTGAAACAGCTTGGCAGCGTCGTAGTTACAAGCGCACATAACCGAAAGACCCGGAATACAGATTGAAGTACTCTATTCAATCCATGCGCCAACATGAGTAATGGTTGCGTTTAATTTTGCGATTAGTTTCTTTTTATAATGCAAATTAAAATGCAATTTTTGCGGGCATGTTGCTTCAGGGAATTTAGCATGTCATCTCTCTTGCATAAAAGTTTGTATAACAGGTGGAGAAACCTCTATGCCTAAAATAGACGTTAGCAAGAAGTTGCAGCGTTGCAAGTGCCCCCTGGGAAACGTTGCATAGGTACGAATTTTTTTAATAAAGTGCGCCACACTAACTAATGTTTGTTTTTAATTGCGATTAGTTTAATTTATTTCAAATAAATTAGATTTTAAGCAGGCAGAAAACGAGTAAAGCTTGGACCCCTGCAGTCAGTAGGGCTGCTTCAGACAATTCAAGTTGTCATCAATCTTGCATACTACTTTGTAAAATACATGGAGAGACAAACAGGACATAGCACATGGCAAGAAGTTGTTGCTTTGCATGTGCCCTCTGTTCAAAGTTGCAAAGGTAAGTATTTTTTAAATACAATCCGCCAACGCAAATAGTGTTTGAGTTTGTTATTAATCGTTTTTTTATTACTGCAAATAAATCGTCCCTTTCACAGGTAGATTGCTTAAGGCAATTTGGCTTGTCATCTCTCTTGAAGAGAAATTTGTATAACATATGGAGAAACAAAACTAAAATAACCCTTAGTACGAAGTTGTAGTCCTGCTAGTGGCCTCTGCTAAAAGTTGCAAAGGTACGTATTACCGAAAATATTGTCTTTTTTTATGTTACAATTAGTTTGTTTTTACTTATGGAAACTAAAAAAGAATTTAGGCAGATAGATACGTGGGACGTTTGTACTCCTGCTGTTAGCTGGGTTGCTTCAGACAATTAAACATCTCATATCTCTTGCATTCAACTTAATATACCAATGGAAAAACAAACACAACTTAGCACATTGCAAGAAGTTGTTGCTTTGGAAGTGCCCTCTGTTCAAAGTTGCAAAGGTAAGTTTTTTTACATAAATCCGCCAAAGTAAATAATGCTTGCGCTTCAAAGTGCTTTAACATGAACGGCATTTTGCAATGATAGCTACACTGGGCTACCAGTCGAGCATTTTGCGGTACATGGCAGAGGCCAGTTGGGATTCAATATGGCGGAGTCTCTTAAGTTGTCTCCCCCCAGCGCTGGTTTGAGACACCCAAGGCCATGTTGTTGTGTGCCGCCATCTATCAGCTTGCTGCAAAACTGCGAGATTCCTCGCGCAACGTCCGGAGCATAAGACAAGCGGCGCCGTTGGTACACCTATCGATTCTTACACCGTGCTCTCGGCTGTCACCACGCGCTGTTGCCTAATATTTATAACGCGTTATCTTTAAGCAGCGACACCACAAACTGTGTACGCTCAGTGCGCGCGGCTGTGATATTTTGTTGCAGTGGGTGCCATCCCGTGTGGGAGTGCCAGGAAACGAATCTGCTGACTGACTCGCCAAGGCAGTCCACTCCAACCCAGCAGCTCCAGTTTGTGAGGCTATCTCGGCCTTTGACGCAGCGCGTCATATACTGCGCCACAAGGTTGCACTTTGCCACCAAGACCCCCGCGTCGCATCCGGCAAGCTCCCAAGGCCTGTCCCGTACACTGCCTTCGGACGCGCGGCATACTCTTCACTCCTGCACATCAGGATTGGTTGTGTCTTCACAGCAGACCGACGCCACCGCCTCATGGGAGAGGCCGACACAAACTGTATTGACTGCGGAGAGACAGAAACAGTTGAGCACCTGCTCTGTGAGTGCCCCGTTCATGCTAACGTGCGCTCCATAATGCGCGCCGAATACAGCAAGCTCGGCCTGCCCTCTGCCACTGCCGGCGACCCAGTCTTCCCTGAGGCATCGCCACACAAAAGGAAAGCTGCCCTGTCCGCTCTCGTCTCCTTCGTCGATGAGGCAGGCCTTCGCAGGCGCATCTAGTGTCACCCAAGTGCTTTGTGCTGCGTGCTGTGAACACAAACCTTCTGTGCATTGTGCCCCAGTGTGCTGAATTTTCACCATCGCGCGCTACATTGTGTGTGCCCGCAAACCCCTTTCCAGAGACTCTTTGGCGTCTCCACTTCCCCTCCTCCTGCACTAAGAAACATACTGTGATCAATGAGTGCTTGGGTGTCTTCTGACTCACACCAGTGCGCGCTTCGCAATGTGTGCCCGCCCACTGTTTCTCGTGCCTGTGTATCGCGCTTTTCGTGCCGCATTCTGCCGTGCACTTGCCGCCCTTTCCGCCTTCTGACCCGTCCTCTATTCTATATCTTTAACTCCCCTCCCCTAACCCTGTGTAGTGCAGTGAAGGTGTTCTGCAAGAAACAGTAGCACGCCCTGCACACAAATTTTTCGCCAACAACCAGAACCACTTACGAGAGTTAAAAGGCAAAGCCTGGTGACACTCACGTGTCAGCGTGTCAGCAGGCACTGCAGTGTTAAAAATGTGGTGGAAGTAACGCCAAAATTTAGGCTTAGAAAGTCGGGCCATTAACAACGTTGTCGTTTTTGCTATGAAAAATCGGGCCACTAACAACAGCGTACTGCGTCATTATTGCAAAGGGCCAGAGAGTGGTGGGTGCGAGTAGCCCTTATTTTAGTACTTTCTTTTTTATCTACGTAATGTAGCAACCAGCATTGGGAATTCAAAAACGGGAATTCTTAACATTCAGAGCTGCAACGGATATACATATGGCATGCAATGTTCCGCACCACCATGCAGGCTCTGAAATGAATTGCAGTGCATATTTATGTTTGTTTAATTCTGCGTGTGTGTGAGGAAGGTTCTCAAACATGCAATAAAGCTTCAGTAAGTGGACATTGGCATAGTTGCTGTGTCACTTGCCCATAAGGCCCTGGACGCGCATTAGTAGAGGTTTTCAGCCACATAGTCTCGGTGCATGCTCGCTGAGGCATAACATGTGCAGTCAGGAAGAAAACAGTAGCACTGAAAATGCAAGACATTTGTCATGCCGTTCCATTTTTGTATTACAGCCGCACTGAAATTTAGTAGCTTGAGACAGTTGTTTATCATGGAAGTTTCTGCACTAAATATGCCCTAAGCCATAGCAAATATTGAACAAAAGCAGTTAATTCTGACAGGGGCATGTACCGACAGGAAAGCACACTGTGTGCCTAGGAAAGGTCGTGAAGCTGGTAAGCACACAAAACTTTCAAGAGGAAGAATTCAACGTGCCGCATGTGCCAATTTTAGCACAGAAACTAAAATGCGGTGTACCAATTGCTTGCAGCCAAAGGCAGCTCACGTGATACCGCGCGGCAAGAAACCCTTGCAGCTCCGATGCAGTGCACATGAAAGCTCTACAAAGACTAGAAAATGTGAAAAAAATTGTAAATTGTGGGACACGTCACGAAGCGACACATTGTCGGTGAGGGACGCCGTAGTGAAGGGATCTGGATTAATTTCGACCACCCGTAAGTCTGATATTTCACAGCACACTCCTGCCTTTCGCCTTCATCGAAAGGCGCGGCCGCGTTATTGAACCCGAGTCGTCGGCTCAGTCGCCTCGAGCGCTCCTACGTACCACTGAACCGGCGCAACAGGTGTTGAAAAACTACCGATATTCCTCCAAGGATTTGCATGATATAAGCTCTCTTCGCAGCCATTCTGTTACAAAAAGCGGTCGCTCGTAATGGGCAGCGGTTGCTGGTACTGTACTGTACATCAAATATTCAGCTCCGCGCTGTAGCAGTCGCGCGGCGACAATATATAACAGGCCAACTTGCAGCGAGTGAATGAAGCGTCCTATACCACTGCCTAAACTTAAGCGCGAACAGACGACGCACTCCGAAAAGCTCGCACTTGAATTTTTAATCAAGAATTACCCCGCATTGCCAGAAGGTGTTATAGCAGTATAGCAGGGTCCCGGATTCACGGATTGGCAAAGAAAAAAAAAAACGTCTTCGTTAACAGCGCACACTTGAACCTCCGAAAGTCGATTCCACTGTTGCACAGTTTCAACAAAAAATGAATTCGCGAACAAGTTCGTCCTGGGACGGTACTCGCTAATTTTACAAGAATGGTCATGTCGTTTAGAAGCAGCAAGACTTTCCCATGTCAATAATAATAATAATTGGTGTTAGGGGAAAGGAAATGGCGCAGTATCTGTCTCATATATCGTTAGACACCTGAACAGCGCTGTAAGGGAAGGGATAAGGAGGGAGTGAAAGAAGAAATGAAGAATGAGGTGCTCTAGTGGAGGGCTCCGGAATAATTTCGTCCACCTGGGGATCTTTAACGTGCACTGACATCGCACAGCACACGGGCGCCTTAGCGTTTTGCCTCCATAAAAACGCAGCCGGCACGGTCGGGTTCGAAACCGGGAACTCCGGATCAGTAGTCGAGCGCCCTAACCGCTGAGCCACCGCGGCGGGGCTTCCACGTCAAGACATTATTCATTTCTGTACAACTATCCCTGCGCCCGGCCGTACCTGCCCGAGACGAATCTTGCTGCCCTGTTGTGAATTTGCTCCAATTGCTGTGCAGTGTCCCATACAGTAGAGGCGTATTAAATAAAGGGACGAACACAGGACAGAGAAAGTTTTGTTGAGATTTGGCCGTGAAAATTCATTAGCGGGAATTGAAACAGCTTGGCAGCGTCGTAGTTACAAGCGCACATAACCGAAAGACCCGGAATACAGATTGAAGTACTCTATTCAATCCACGCGCCAACATGAGTAATGGTTGCGTTTAATTTTGCGATTAGTTTCTTTTTATATTGCAAATTAAAATGCAATTTTTGCGGGCATGTTGCTTCAGGGAATTGAGCATGTCATCTCTCTAGCATAAAAGTTTGTATAACATGTGGAGAAACCTCTATGCCTAAAATAGACGTTAGCAAGAAGTTGCAGCGTTGCAAGTGCCCCCTGGTAAATGTTGCATAGGTACGAATGTTTTTTAATAAAGTGTGCCACACTAACTAATGTTTGTTTTTAATTGCGATTAGTTTAATTTATTTCAAATAAATGAGATTTTAAGCAGGCAGAAAACGAGTAAAGCTTAGACCCCTGCAGTTAGTAGGGCTGCTTCAGACAATTCAAGTTGTCATCAATCTGGCATACTACTTTGTAAAATACATGGAGAGACAAACAGGACATAGCACATGGCAAGAAGTTGTTGCTTTGCATGTGCCCTCTGTTCAAAGTTGCAAAGGTAAGTATTTTTTAAATACAATCCGCCAACGCAAATAGTGTTTGAGTTTGCTATTAATCGTTTTTTTATTACTACAAATAAATCGTCCCTTTCGCAGGTTGATTGCTTAAGGCAATTTGGCTTGTCATCTCTCTTGAGAAATTTGTATAACATATGGAGAAACAAAACTAAAATAACCCTTAGTACAAAGTTGTAGTCCTGCTAGTGGCCTCTGATAAAGTTGCAAAGGATCGTATTACCGAAAATATTGTCTGTTTTTATGTTACTATTAGTTTTTTTTTACTTGGGGAAACTAAAAAAGAATTTAGGCAGGTAGATACGTGGGACGTTTGTACTCCTGCTGTTAGCTGGGTTGCTTCAGACAATTAATCATCTCATATCTCTTGCATTCAACTTAATATACCAATGGAAAAATAAACACAATATAGCACATTGCAAGAAGTTGTTGCTTTGGAAGTGCCCTCTGTTCAAAGTTGCAAAGGTAAGCTTTTTTTACATCAAATCCGCCAAAGTAAATAATGCTTGCGCTTCAAAGTGCTTTAACTTGAATGGCATTTTGCAATCATAGCTACACTGGGCTACCAGTCGAGCATTTTCGGTACATGGCAGAGGCCAGTTGGGATTCAATATGTCGGAGTCTCTTAAGTTGTCTCCTCCCGGCGCTGGTTTTTAGACACCCACGGCCTTGTGGTTGTGTGCCGCCATCTATCAGCACGCTGCAAAACTGCGAGATTCCTCGCGGAACGTCCGGAGCATGAGACAAGCGGCGCCGTTGGTACTCCTACCTATTCTTACACCGTGCTCTCGGCCGTCACCGCGCTCTGTTGCCTAATATTTATAACGCGTAATCTTTAAGCAGCGACACCACAAACTGTGTACGCTCAGTGCGCGCGGCTGTGATATTTTGTTGCAGTGGGTGCCATCCCGTGTGGGAGTGCCAGGAAACGAAGCTGCTGACCGACTCGCCTAGGCAGTCCACTCCAACCCAGCAGGTCCAGTTTGTGAGGCTATCTCGGCCTTTGACGCAGCGCGTCACATACTACGCCACAAGGTTGCACTTTGCCACCCAGACCCCCGCGTCGCATCCGGCAAGCTCCCAAGGCCTGTCCCGTACACTGCCTTCGGACGCGCGGCATACTCTTTACTCCTGCACATCAGGATTGGTTGTGTCTTCACGGCAGACCGACGCCACCGCCTCATGGGAGAGGCCGACACAAACTGTATTGACTGCGTAGAGACAGAAACAGTTGAGCACCTGCTCTGTGAGTGCCCCGTTCATGCTAACGTGCGCTCCATAATGCGCGCCGAATACAGCAAGCTCGGCCTGCCCTCTGCCACTGCCGGCGACCCAGTCTTCCCTGAGGCATCGCCACACAAAAGGAAAGCTGCCCTGTCCGCTCTCGTCTCCTTCGTCGATGAGGCAGGCCTTCGCAGGCGCATCTAGTGTCACCCAAGTGCTTTGTGCTGCGTGCTGTGAACACAAACCTTCTGTGCATTGTGCCCCAGTGTGCTGAATTTTCACCATCGCGCGCTACATTGTGTGTGCCCGCTAACCCCTTTCCAGAGACTCTTTGGCGTCTCCACTTCCCCTCCTCCTGCACTAAGAAACATACTGTGATCAATGAGTGCATGGGCATCTTCTGACTCACACCAGTTCGTGCTTCGCAATGTGTGCCCGCCCACTGTTTCTCGTGCCTGTGTATCGCACTTTTCGTGCCGCATTCTGCCGTGCACTTGCCGCCCTTTCCGCCTTCTGACCAGTCCTCTATTCTATATCTTTAACTCCCCTCCCCCAACCCTGTGCAGTGCAGTGAAGGTGTTCTCCAAGAAACAGTTGCACGCCCTGCACACAAATTTTTCGCCAACAACCAGAACCACTTACGACAGTTAAAAGGCAGAGCCTGGTGACACTCCCGTGTCAGCGTGTCAGCAGGCACTGCAGTGTTAAAAATGTGGTGGAAGTAACGCCAAAATTTAGGCTTAGAAAGTCGGGCCATTAGCAACGTTGTCGTTTTTGCTATGAAAAATCGGGCCACTAACAACAGCGTACTGCGTCATTATTGCAAAGAGCCAGAGAGCGGTGGGTGCGAGTAGCCCGAGTTTTTTTCTTGGTGGCGGCGAGTGGGCTTTCGAGGTGATGTGCTCGGCTTTGCCTTGCGTCTGAAAGTCGCCTCGCCTCGCCTCGCAGCGGTACACACTCATTGACGATTTCTTCTGGATGTGTCGAATCGCCGTTTAGCGGAAATTTTTCTCTTCAAAGCTAGTGCAGTGATGCGGAGCGATCGGGCTGTGCGGCACCGAGCCGTCGTTTTCTGCAGCAGCCTACTGCATCCTTTCGAACTATGCAGACACGCAGAGGCTTTCAGCGTTTTCCACGTTGCCCTGCTGTGTGTCAAAAGGAAGTTTGCGTAGCAGGCATAGAATAACACCGAGCGGCACGCTTTTGCGATCGTATTCCTCGGCGTCGGAAGGGCTGCCGGGCTCTACGCCCGTGCGAGGGGAACGACTGCGGCGGGCTGCGCGGTTTCGAGACACCTTATTTCTCGAAACCCTTAAAATAACGGTCGTCCGGCCACTGCAGCCCGCAACGGCTCAGCGCTCTGCACTTGATCCCATTGCATTCGCTCGATCTTGTGTGTCTGAAATGGATCACCTTGCGCTTTGGTGTATATATTAATTGCGCAGTACCGACTGCTGCAACGCTAAACGCTCACCGTAAAATGCTTCTCTCTGTTACGCTCGCTTATTCTCGCTGGAATTTCACTCAGAGATGTTATACGACAGTATATACCAAGCTTATAAATCCGCGTCGTCCGGAGCGCAGGTGCCCCCCCCCCCAAGTAGTATTCGCACAGTGCGAGTTTAGCACTGCAAAACTATGTATATATAGATTAAGTGAAAAACCTCTCTGAATGCGCCGCTGCCATGCGCGCGAGAGCAGATGAACCCTGTACAATACGCGCGCATGCAACTCAGCTTCAGTAGCATGGGGCTATTAATTGTTAACCCCGCAGCTTCGCGGTCGGACCAAACCTAGCTCTGTCATACAGTTATTCTGCAGCATAACTTCAACGGTGCTCACCTAGTCGGTATTCTCAGTCACCCGATAAATATCAACTTGGCTAACATATATGCACTTCAGAATAAACGATACAGCGTAGCCGATACGACCTAGCTGTGCAAGTTGCACCACCTTTCTCAACCTTGTTTACAAATCCCCAAAATATTGCTGCAGGAACTAAGGTGGAAATGGTTCTTCTTGGTCATATAAGCAAGAGGCCCCGTTGACCTACCTTAGTCTCCACCTCTTGTTGAAAGGATTTCATCAGTTCGTGCTGGCCTGCAGGGCCTGTTTACACAGTTTTGTGCATGTCCAAATGTATAATAGTGAAAGTAGAGCAGTGACACTATGTTGCATAGTCAGAAACATTTATTTGGGCTCTTGACCAACCAATACGGCCAGTAAGCAAATATAGGAGGCATTATTTACATTATCAGCGTGCAATCAAACAATAGTTAAATATACATGCTAAATGCTATGCACAAAAAAAGGGGGGATTCAGGGTTTACTAACCAGTCATTGACGAGTGTGAGCTGACCAAAACATTTATCTGCAAAAACTAGCAGAGGATTCAGACTGAGGACTTATGACTATTGCAAGATTAAACTACTGGCCGCAGTACATAGCCAGAACCCTCCTGAAATGATAACCCCTTCCCCCGCTCTCCCAAATGATGCTCCACTGGACATGCATTCTTTTGCCTCACAGTTTCGGAAAGAAACTCGGTAGCTATATGCCCGCTACTGGCCCTTAAACTGGGTAAGCTTCCTAAAAATTTGTCGCACATGGCTATCCTGGAAGCTTTCTGTGACCTTTTTGCCTACGTGATAGAGCCTATGTTTAAAAAGCACCCTGCAATGCTCTGCACTAGAAGGACATAATGATTCTCAAGCGGAAACATGTGGCCATGAAGCTCCAGAAACAGATCGTTGCTGGAATGAAACCAAAACTTCATGCACAAGGTTAGTTAACAAAGTTCTTGATGACAGGCTTTTACCGTGCAATGGCAATCGAACAAGAGACTCAGATTTACGACAGATTTTAATTACACTCTCTCTCTGATGGGTAGCTCAGCCCTCCGCTACTTTTTCTCTGAATGAAAGAGTATGTGTCACCCTGTGGTCGAGATGCAAACAACGCTACCGCGCACTGGTCACACATCAGCTTAGTATGCAACTTGTGTGAAACGTAACCAGCCAGGTACGTCACTACTCTGTCTCCCCATTCAGTATTATGCTCTGGATGTGAGATACAGTCGTGATCTCTGGCTATTTGGTGCTGCGCAGCAGTGTCCGCATTCAAGATGCGCCTTTTGCCTTTTGACGCGTTTAGTGTCTCAGTTGCTGAAGCAATAATAGCACTACCGCACGACAAGATTGCTGCAGTTTCTAAAGGCAGGCAGTTCCCTGTTGCTACATCACCGAGCTCATTGTGAACTACTACTTTTCTGAAAGCAGCACGAAATTGTACAATAGTTGGGTGGTCGTTGTGGCCTCTGTGGGACCTGATAAGTCCGAAAAAAACTTCCAGGCAGTCTTGACAAACTTTGTGTGCCTATATATATTTGAGGACTTTCTTTTCCATGACAGTGAAATTGTAGAGTGCAAGTAAGCTTTTCATACATGTGGTGAAATCTGAAAATCCCGTTTTTTGTGCCGTCTCAATCATGCTGTGGCCACTGGTAGACTTGCTCAGTGATGACAGGTAACTGATGGAGGCTCTAAACATGGCTTCAACATCGTTGAAATTTCACTCATTTAAAACTTTCTTGAATCCCTTTTGCTGTATGGACCTTCAATTCAACGCATCAAAGGTATTGTTAATGCACCTCAAAAATTCTTCACTTGGCTGTGAGTCGGCAAAACCTTCTACTTTGAGCACTCGACATTCAGCAAGTGCTGTGACCACAGAAGGGCTCATAACTTGGGCCGCACACCTGACCTTCCTCGGCTGCCTCTGCCATTGAATATGCGCTCTGTGCAGCTTGTTGGCCAAGTGAAGCCCTTCTTTTTGTTGCAAACTATGTAGCCGCTCAATATGCTGCCATGCCACCGTGTTTCCCTTGTTGATTTTTTGTGCGCTAGAGCATTTGTGACAAGTTTTAACATATGACAAGGGTCAAGAAATGCTGCCGCTGGTTTTTGGGTGGCAGGATGAGAGAATGTCGTCTTCAGTTGGTCTACATTTTTGAAGCTGCAGCCCAGCTCCTCTGACATGGCTGTATTTGCTGGAGCTCCATCGCCTGTTAGAGCTACAACCATTGCCCCAGCATCGTGGGCAAGAAGCAGGCTTTGTGTATATAACTAGATCAGCTCGCTGCTCGCCGAGAAGACCATCTACTAAAAAGTATCCGAGCGGCAGCTTCCACCGTCCGTTAATGGCTACTGCCATTACAACAAAAAGCAGCTTTTGCCTGTGGCAGGCAGTCACCATCAACTCCTGTGCCCTTGTCAGCAAACCCCTCAGAATTGCCCCTGTTCCACTGAACCTGCTGCCTGACTGATATTTCATCAGTCATCAGACTGCATACAGTTTGGTGGCCTCGGCTGCTCATCTTGGTGCATTCATTTTTAGAGCATTGAATGCCTCAGTTGAAAAGCCAGCATTGCCATCTAAAGTCTGATACCACTCTCGCAGTGTTCTTTGGTGGGGCAAGCAGGTGTCGAAGACCTGTCTCACGTAATTGTATGCTTGTGGCGAGTAGAAATTGAGTGACAGCGCAAAGGCCCTGAGCTCAGGTGAAAACTGCCTCGGCACATCCCGGCCAGGGCGCTTGGATATCTGTTTTTTAGGGAGGTGTTGATTGGCTATTCCAAGGTTTGTCAAGCACAGCCACCTGATCCTTCAGCACGATATTTTGCCTCTGTAGCATTTGAATCACAGCCTTCAATTCTTCAAGCGTTTTTTTTTTTCTGGGGTCTTCTAGACTACTGCAGCCGCTTGATCCGCTTTCGAGTCTTTATGTCCTTCGAGGCAAACTTTGCTGCACGTGCTCTCAAGAAAGCTTTCTCCGGAGTGTCAACCTATAAAGCAGAATCAAAATTTAGTCACCTTCTACAATCACAAGCTGCTCGGTTCCAGCCACGTGTACTTTCTTCAGGGGTAACAAAAATGCAGGAGGTTCGCACTGAGGTGTAGGAAAAAAAAATTCCTTTGCACTCGCCGTTGCTTGTGTTGCTGGACACCCATTTTCAAGCCGAGAGATCTGGCAGGGGCTCTCTCAGCTTGATGTGGAGGACACACACACTAAAAAATTTATTGGTTTATTGATAAAAAAAAGGCATACAAATGTTTTAAGTGTGTTAGCAAGAGTCATGGGTGTAAAATCAAGCTGATCCAGTCACTCAAGACCCCTTACCTATGCGCTGTAAATAGGTTGCAGTAATAAAAACATGCCAGAAATAAGCCATTCACATACACATGTGAAAGCTCTGGTGTTGTATGTTGTTTTCAGGTTAACCTTGCCTGCCTGCCTTACTTACCACCGCTTGTTTTCTCTTTTATGGTGTTTGAACAGAACTCGAAGTTTGTGGAGGCAACATTCCCTGCACAGATTGATATTCAAAGGGCATTATTTGATTGCCAAGATATCCTTTGCCAGATTAAGAGAAGTATACGGTATACAGAAGATTATATTGTAGTGACAGCTTGTAATTTTGCTCACATCGTGTCCATTGTCCGAAGATTCATTTTCCTACTGAAGCTTACCTAACAAAAAAGAAATGTCACAGTATATCAGCCATAATTGATTGCCAAGATATCCTTTGCCAGATTAAGAGAAGTATACGGTATACAGAAGATTATTTTGTAGTGACAGCTTGTAATTTTGCTCACATCGTGTCCATTGTCTGAAGAGTAATTTTCCTATTGAAGCTTACCTAACAGAAAAGAAATGTCACAGTATATCAGCCATAATCAGCAAGCATATAATTTAAAGAATGGCAGTTAGCTTCCCCAGACAGCACATGGAAACCAAAAGGAGATAATTCTGTTGGGGTACAAACAGCAACTACCCATGTGAAAAGGTTTTTTACTTTAACAACATCTCAAACATTTTCAAACAAATTAACACCGTGGAAAAAAGAAGAATGTATAATTCACTGTGCAACTCGCAAACCGATATTCTTTTACCTCTGCAAGGCCTCTCTGCCTTGATGGGAAGCAACACTGATATTACATTCTGAATCTACTGGATATTTCTAAAGACCCCACAAAACAAAGCACTTATTTTAGTACTTTCTTTTTTATCTACGTAATGCAGCAACCAGCATTGGGAATTCAAAAACGGGAATTCTTAACATTCAGAGCTGCAACGGATATACATATGGCATGCAATGTTCCGCACCACCATGCAGGCTCTGAAATGAATTGCAGTGCATATTTATGTTTGTTTAATTCTGCGTGTGTGTGAGCAAGGTTCTCATACATGCAATAAAGCTTCAGTAAGTGGACATTGGCATAGTTGCTGTGTCAGTTGCCCATAAGGCCCTGGACGCGCATTAGTAGAGGTTTTCAGCCACATAGTCTCGGTGCATGCTCGCTGAGGCATAACGTGTGCAATCAGGAAGAAACCAGTAGCACTGAAAATGCAAGACATTTGTCATGCAGTTGCATTTTTGTATTACAGCCGCATTGAAATTTAGTAGCTTGAGACAGTTGTTTATCATGGAAGTTTCTGCACTAACTATGCCCTAAGCCATAGCAAATATTGAACAAAAGCAGTTAATTCTGACAGGGGCATGTACCGACAGGAAAGCAGACTGTGCCTAGGAAAGGTCGTGAAGCTGGTAAGCACAGTAAACTTTCAAGAGGAAGAATTCAACGTGCCGCATGTGCCAATTTTAGCACAGAAACTAAAATGCGGTGTACCAAAATGCTTGCAGCCAAAGGCAGCTCACGTGATACCGCGCGGCAAGAAACCCTTGCAGCTCCGATGCAGTGCACATGAAAGCTCTACAAAGACTAGAAAATGTGAAAAAAATTGTAAATTGTGGGACACGTCACGAAGCGACACATTGTCGGTGAGGGACGCCGTAGTGAAGGGACCTGGATTAATTTCGACCACCCGTAAGTCTGATATTTCACAGCACACTCCTGCCTTTCGCCTTCATCGAATGGCGCGGCCGCGTTATTGAACCCGAGTCGTCGGCTCAGTCGCCTCGAGCGCTCCTACGTACCACTGAACCGGCGCAACAGGTGTTGAAAAACTACCGATATTCCTCCAAGGATTTGCATGATATAAGCTCTCTTCGCAGCCATTCTGTTACAAAAAGCGGTCGCTCGTAATGGGCAGCGGTTGCTGGTACCGTACTGTACATCAAATATTCAGCTCCGCGCTGTAGCAGTCGCGCTGCGACAATATATAACAGGCCAACTTGCAGCGAGTGAATGAAGCGTCCTAAACCACTGCCCAAACTTAAGCGCGAACAGACGACGCACTCCGAAAAGCTCGCACTTGAATTTTTAATCAAGAATTACCCCGCATTGCTCGAAGGTGTTATAGCAGTATAGCAGGGTCCCGGATTCACGGATTGGCAAAAAAAAAAAAAACGTCTTCGTTTACAGCGCACACTTGAACCTCCGAAAGTCGATTCCACTGTTGCACAGTTTCAACAAAAAATGAATTCGCGAACAAGTTCGTCCTTGGACGGTACTCGCAAATTTTACAAGAATGGTCATGTCGTTTAGAAGCAGCAAGACTTTCCCACGTCAATAATAATAATAATAATAATAATAATAATAATAATAATAATAATAATAATAATAATAATAATAATAATAATAATAATAATAATAATTGGTTTAGGGGAAAGGAAATGGCGCAGTATCTGTCTCATATATCGTTAGACACCTGAACAGCGCTGTAAGGGAAGGGATAAGGAGGGAGTGGAAGAAGAAATGAAGAATGAGGTGCTCTAGTGGAGGGCTCCGGAATAATTTCGTCCACCTGGGGATCTTTAACGTGCACTGACATCGCACAGCACACGGGCGCCTTAGCGTTTTGCCTCCATAAAAACGCAGCCGGCACGGTCGGGTTCGAAACCGGGAACTCCGGATCAGTAGTCGAGCGCCCTAACCGCTGAGCCACCGCGGCGGGGCTTCCACGTCAAGACATTATTCATTTCTGTACAACTATCCCTGCGCCCGGCCGTACCTGCCCGAGACGAATCTTGCTGCCCTGTTGTGAATTTGCCCCAATTGCTGTGCAGTGTCCCATACAGTAGAGGCGTATTAAATAAAGGGACGAACACAGGACAGAGAAAGTTTTGTTGAGATTTGGCCGTGAAAATTCATTAGCGGGAATTGAAACAGCTTGGCAGCGTCGTAGTTACAAGCGCACATAACCGAAAGACCCGGAATACAGATTGAAGTACTCTATTCAATCCACGCGCCAACATGAGTAATGGTTGCGTTTAATTTTGCGATTAGTTTCTTTTTATATTGCAAATTAAAATGCAATTTTTGCGGGCATGTTGCTTCAGGGAATTTAGCATGTCATCTCTCTAGCATAAAAGTTTGTATAACATGTGGAGAAACCTCTATGCCTAAAATAGACGTTAGCAAGAAGTTGCAGCGTTGCAAGTGCCCCCTGGTAAATGTTGCATAGGTACGAATGTTTTTTAATAAAGTGTGCCACACTAACTAATGTTTGTTTTTAATTGCGATTAGTTTAATTTATTTCAAATAAATGAGATTTTAAGCAGGCAGAAAACGAGTAAAGCTTAGACCCCTGCAGTCAGTAGGGCTGCTTCAGACAATTCAAGTTGTCATCAATCTGGCATACTACTTTGTAAAATACATGGAGAGACAAACAGGACATAGCACATGGCAAGAAGTTGTTGCTTTGCATGTGCCCTCTGTTCAAAGTTGCAAAGGTAAGTATTTTTTAAATACAATCCGCCAACGCAAATAGTGTTTGAGTTTGCTATTAATCGTTTTTTTATTACTACAAATAAATCGTCCCTTTCGCAGGTTGATTGCTTAAGGCAATTTGGCTTGTCATCTCTCTTGAGAAATTTGTATAACATATGGAGAAACAAAACTAAAATAACCCTTAGTACGAAGTTGTAGTCCTGCTAGTGGCCTCTGATAAAAATTGCAAAGGTACGTATTACCGAAAATATTGTCTGTTTTTATGTTACTATTAGTTTTTGTTTACTTGGGGAAACTAAAAAAGAATTTAGGCAGATAGATACGTGGGACGTTTGTACTCCTGCTGTTAGCTGGGTTGCTTCAGACAATTAATCATCTCATATCTCTTGCATTCAACTTAATATACCAATGGAAAAATAAACACAATATAGCACATTGCAAGAAGTTGTTGCTTTGGAAGTGCCCTCTGTTCAAAGTTGCAAAGGTAAGCTTTTTTTACATCAAATCCGCCAAAATAAATAATGCTTGCGCTTCAAAGTGCTTTAACTTGAATGGCATTTTGCAATGATAGCTACACTGGGCTACCAGTCGAGCATTTTCCGGTACATGGCAGAGGCCAGTTGGGATTCAATATGGCGGAGTCTCTTAAGTTGTCTCCACCCGGCGCTGGTTTGAGACACCCAAGGCTTTGTTGTTGTGTGCCGCCATCTATCAGCACGCTGCAAAACTGCTAGATTCGTCGCGCAACGTTCGGAGCATAAGACAAGCGGCGCCGTTGGTACACCTATCTATTCTTACACCGTGCTCTCGGCCGTCACCGCGCGCTGTTGCCTAATATTTATAACGCGTAATCTTTAAGCAGCGACACCACAAACTGTGTACGCTCAGTGCGCGCGGCCGTGATATTTTGTTGCAGTGGGTGCCATCCCGTGTGGGAGTGCCAAGAAACGAAGCTGCTGACCGACTCGCCAAGGCAGTCCACTCCAACCCAGCAGCTCCAGTTTGTGAGGCTATCTCGGCCTTTGACGCAGCGCGTCACATACTGCGCCACAAGATTGCACTTTGCCACCCAGACCCCCCAGTCGCATCCGGCAAGCTCCCAAGGCCTGTCCCGTACACTGCCTTCGGACGCGCGGCATACTCTTTACTCCTGCACATCAGGATTGGTTGTGTCTTCACGGCAGACCGACGCCACCGCCTCATGGGAGAGGCCGACACAAACTGTATTGACTGCGGAGAGACAGAAACAGTTGAGCACCTGCTCTGTGAGTGCCCCGTTCATGCTAACGTGCGCTCCATAATGTGCGCCGAATACAGCAAGCTCGGCCTGCCCTCTGCCACTGCCGGCGACCCAGTCTTCCCTGAGGCATCGCCACACAAAAGGAAAGCTGCCCTGTCCGCTCTCGTCTCCTTCGTCGATGAGGCAGGCCTTCGCAGGCGCATCTAGTGTCACCCAAGTGCTTTGTGCTGCGTGCTGTGAACACAAACCTTCTGTGCATTGTGCCCCAGTGTGCTGAATTTTCACCATCGCGCGCTACATTGTGTGTGCCCGCTAACCCCTTTCCAGAGACTCTTTGGCGTCTCCACTTCCCCTCCTCCTGCACTAAGAAACATACTGTGATCAATGAGTGCATGGGCATCTTCTGACTCACACCAGTTCGTGCTTCGCAATGTGTGCCCGCCCACTGTTTCTCGTGCCTGTGTATCGCACTTTTCGTGCCGCATTCTGCCGTGCACTTGCCGCCCTTTCCGCCTTCTGACCAGTCCTCTATTCTATATCTTTAACTCCCCTCCCCTAACCCTGTGCAGTGCAGTGAAGGTGTTCTCCAAGAAACAGTTGCACGCCCTGCACACAAATTTTTCGCCAACAACCAGAACCACTTACGACAGTTAAAAGGCAGAGCCTGGTGACACTCTCGTGTCAGCGTGTCAGCAGGCACTGCAGTGTTAAAAATGTGGTGGAAGTAACGCCAAAATTTAGGCTTAGAAAGTCGGGCCATTAGCAACGTTGTCGTTTTTGCTATGAAAAATCGGGCCACTAACAACTGCGTACTGCGTCATTATTGCAAAGGTCCAGAGAGCGGTGGGTGCGAGTAGCCCGAGTTTTTTTCTCGGTGGCGGCGAGTGGGCTTTCGAGGTGATGTGCTCGGCTTTGCCTTGCGTCTGAAAGTCGCCTCGCCTCGCCTCGCAGCGGTACGCACTCATTGACGATTTCTTCTGGATGTGTCGAATCGCCGTTTAGCGGAAATTTTTCTCTTCAAAGCTAGTGCAGTGATGCGGAGCGATCGGGCTGTGCGGCACCGAGCCGTCGTTTTCTGCAGCAGCCTGCTGCATCCTTTCGAACTATGCAGACACGCAGAGGCTTTCAGCGTTTTCCACGTTGCCCTGCTGTGTGTCAAAAGGAAGTTTGCGTAGCAGGCGTAGAATAACACCGAGCGGCACGCTTTTGCGATCGTATTCCTCGGCGTCGGAAGGGCTGCCGGGCTCTACGCCCGTGCGAGGGGAACGACTGCGGCGGGCTGCGCGGTTTCGAGACACCTTATTTCTCGAAACCCTTAAAATAACGGTCGTCCGGCCACTGCAGCCCGCAACGGCTCAGCGCTCTGCACTTGATCCCATTGCATTCGCTCGATCTTGTGTGTCTGAAATGGATCACCTTGCGCTTTGGTGTATATATTAATTGCGCTGTACCGACTGCTGCAACGCTAAACGCTCACCGTAAAATGCTTCTCTCTGTTACGCTCGCTTATTCTCGCTGGAATTTCACTCAGAGATGATATACGACAGTATATACCAAGCTTATAAATCCGCGTCGTCCGGAGCGCAGGTGGCCCCCCCCAAGTAGTATTCGCACAGTGCGAGTTTAGCACTGCAAAACTATGTATATATAGATTAAGCGAAAAACCTCTCTGAATGCGCCGCTGCCATGCGCGCGAGAGCACATGAACCCTGTACAATACGCGCGCATGCAGCTCAGCTTCAGTAGCATGGGGCTATTAATTGTTAACCCCGCAGCTACGCGGTCGGACCAAACCTAGCTCTGTCATACAGTTATTCTGCAGCATAACTTCAACGGTGCTCACCTAGTCGGTATTCCCAGTCAGCCGATAAATATCAACTTGGCTAACATATATGCACGTTCAGAATAAACGATACAGCGTAGCCGATACGACCTAGCTGTGCAACTTGCACCACCTTTCTCAACCTTGTTTACAAATCCCCAAGATATTGCTGCAGGAACTAAGGTGGAAATGGTTCTTCTTGGTCATATAAGCAAGAGGCCCCGTTGACCTACCTTAGTCTCCACCTCTTGTTGAAAGGATTTCATCAGTTCGTGCTGGCCTGCAGGGCCTGTTTACACAGTTTTGTGCATGTCCAAATGTATAATAGTGAAAGTAGAGCAGTGACACCATGTTGCATAGTCAGAAACATTTATTTGGGCTCTTGACCAACCAATACGGCCAGTAAGCAAATATAGGAGGCATTATTTACGTTATCAGCGTGCAATCAAACAATAGTTAAATATACATGCTAAATGCTATGCACAAAAAAAGGGGGGATTCAGGGTTTACTAACCAGTCATTGACGAGTGTGAGCTGACCAAAACATTTATCTGCAAAAACTAGCAGAGGATTCAGACTGAGGACTTATGACTATTGCAAGATTAAACTACTGGCCGCAGTACATAGCCAGAACCCTCCTGAAATGATGATAACCCCTTCCCCCTCTCTCCCAAATGATGCTCCACTGGACATGCATTCTTTTGCCTCACAGTTTCGGAAAGAAACTCGGTAGCTATATGCCCGCTACTGGCCCTTAAACTGGGTAAGCTTCCTAAAAATTTGTCGCACATGGCTATCCTGGAAGCTTTCTGTGACCTTCTTGCCTACGTGATAGAGCCTATGTTTAAAAAGCACCCTGCAATGCTCTGCACTAGAAGGACATAATGATTCTCAAGCGGAAACATGTGGCCATGAAGCTCCAGAAACAGATCTTTGCTGGAATGAAACCAAAACTTCATGCACAAGGTTAGTTAACAAAGTTCTTGATGACAGGCTTTTACCGTGCAATGGCAATCGAACAAGAGACTCAGATTTACGACAGATTTTAATTACACTCTCTCTCTGATGGGTAGCTCAGACCTCCGCTACTTTTTCTCTGAATGAAAGAGTATGTGTCACCCTGTGGTCGAGATGCAAACAACGCTACCGCGCACTGGTCACACATCAGCTTAGTATGCAACTTGAGTGAAACGTAACCAGCCAGGTACGTCACTACTCTGTCTCCCCATTCAGTATTATGCTCTGGATTTGAGATACAGTCGTGATCTCTGGCTATTTGGTGCTGCGCAGCAGTGTCCGCATTCAAGATGCGCCTCCTGCCTTTTGACGCGTTTAGTGTCTCAGTTGCTGAAGCAATAATAGCACTACCGCACGACAAGATTGCTGCAGTTTCTAAAGGCAAGCAGTTCCCTGTTGCTACATCACCGAGCTCATTGTGAACTACTACTGTTCTTAAAGCAGCACGAAATTGTACAATAGTTGGGTGGTCGTTGTGGCCTCTGTGGGACCTGATAAGTCCGAAAAAAACTTCCACGCAGTCTTGACAAATTTTGTGTGCCTATATATATTTGAGGACTTTCTTTTCCATGACAGTGAAATTGTAGAGTGCAAGTAAGCTTTTCATACATGTGGTGAAATCTGAAAATCCCGTTTTTTGTGCCGTCTCAATCATGCTGTGGCCACTGGTAGACTTGCTCAGTGATGACAGGTAAATGATGGAGTCTCTAAACATGGCTTCAACATCATTGAAATTTCAATCATTTAAAACTTTCTTGAATCCCTTTTGCTGTATGGACCTTCAATTCAACGCATCAAAGGTATTGTTAATGCACCTCAAAAATTCTTCACTTGGCTGTGAGTCGGCAAAACCTTCTACTTTGAGCACTCGACATTCAGCAAGTGCTGTGACCACAGAAGTGCTCATAACTTGGGCCGCACACCTGACCTTCCTCGGCTGCCTCTGCCATTGAATATGCGCTCTGTGCAGCTTGTTGGCCAAGTGAAGCCCTTCTTTTTGTTGCAAACTATGTAGCCGCTCAATATGCTGCCATGCCACCGTGTTTCCCTTGTTGATTTTTTGTGCTCTAGAGCATTTGTGACAAGTTTTAACATATGACAAGGGTCAAGAAATGCTGCCGCTGGTTTTTGGGTGGCAGGATGAGAGAATGTCGTCTTCAGTTGGTCTACATTTTTGAAGCTGCAGCCCAGCTCCTCTGACATGGCTGTATTTGCTGGAGCTCCATCGCCTGTTAGAGCTACAACCATTGCCCCAGCATCGTGGGCAAGAAGCAGGCTTTGTGTATATAACTAGATCAGCTCGCTGCTCGCCGAGAAGACCTTCTACTAAAAAGTATCCGAGCGGCAGCTTCCACCGTCCGTTAATGGCTACTGCCATTACAACAAAAAGCAGCTTTTGCCTGTGGCAGGCAGTCACCATCAACTCCTGTGCCCTTGTCAGCAAACCCCTCAGAATTGCCCCTGTTCCACTGAACCTGCTGCCTGACTGACATTTCATCAGTCATCAGACTGCATACAGTTTGGTGGCCTCTGCTGCTCATCTCGGTGCATTTCATTTTTAGAGCATTGAATGCCTCAGTTGAAAAGCCAGCATTGCCATCTACAGTCTGATACCACTCTCGCAGTGTTCTTTGGTGGGGCAAGCAGGTGTCGAAGACCTGTCTCACGTAATTGTATGCTTGTGGCGAGTAGAAATTGAGTGACAGCGCAAAGGCCGTGAGCTCAGGTGAAAACTGCCTCGGCACATCCCGGCCAGGGCGCTTGGATATCTGTTTTTTAGGGAGGTGTTGATTGGCTATTCCAAGGTTTGTCAAGCACAGCCACCTGATCCTTCAGCACGATATTTTGCCTCTGTAGCATTTGAATCACAGCCTTCAATTCTTCAAGCGTTTTTTTTTTTTTCTGGGGTCTTCTAGACTGCTGCAGACGCTTGATCCGCTTTCGAGTCTTTATGTGCTCCGAGGCAAACTTTGCTGCACGTGCTCTCAAGAAAGCTTTCTCTGGAGTGTCAACCTATAAAGCAGAATCATAATTTAGTCACCTTCTACAATCACAAGCTGCTCGGTTCCAGCCACGTGTACTTTCTTCAAGAAACAAAAATGCAGGAGGTTCGCACTGAGGTGTAGGAAAAAAAATTTCCTTTGCACTCGCCGTTGCTTGTGTTGCTGGACACCCATTTCCAAGCCGAGAGATCTGGCAGGGGCTCTCTCAGCTTGATGTGGAGGACACACACACTAAAAAATTTATTGGTTTATTGATAAAAAAAAGGCATACAAATGTTTTAAGTGTGTTAGCAAGAGTCATGGGTGTAAAATCAAGCTGATCCAGTCACTCAAGACCCCTTACCTATGCGCTGTAGATAGGTTGCAGTAATAAAAACATGCCAGAAATAAGCCATTCACATACATATGTGAAAGCTCTGGTGTTGTATGTTGTTTTCAGGTTAACCTTGCCTGCCTGCCTTACTTACCACCGCTTGTTTTCTCTTTTCTCGTGTTTGAACAGAACTCGAAGTTTGTGGAGGCAACTTTCCCTGCACAGATTGATATTCAAAGGGCATTATTTGATTGCCAAGATATCCTTTGCCAGATTAAGAGAAGTATACGGTATACAGAAGATTATATTGTAGTGACAGCTTGCAATTTTGCTCACATCGTGTCCATTGTCCGAAGTTTCATTTTCCTACTGAAGCTTACCTAACAGAAAAGAAATGTCACAGTATATCAGCCATAATTGACTGCCAAGATATCCTTTGCCAGATTAAGAGAAGTATACGGTATACAGAAGATTATTTTGTAGTGACAGCTTGTAATTTTGCTCACATCGTGTCCATTGTCTGAAGATTAATTTTCCTATTGAAGCTTATCTAACAGAAAAGAAATGTCACAGTATATCAGCCATATTCAGCACGCATATAATTTAAAGAATGGCAGTTAGCTTCCCCAGACAGCACATGGAAACCAAAAAGAGATAATTCTGTTGGGGTACAAACAGCAATTACCCATGTGAAAAGGTTTTTTACTTTAACAACATCTCAAACATTTTGAAACAAATTAACACCGTGGAAAAAAGAAGAATGTATAATTCACTGTGCAACTCGCAAACAGATATTCTTTTACCTCTGCAAGGCCTCTCTGCCTTGATGGGAAGCAACACTGATATTACATTCTGAATCTACTGGATATTTCTAAAGACCCCACAAAACAAAGCACTTATTTTAGTACTTTCTTTTTTATCTACGTAATGTAGCAACCAGCATTGGGAATTCAAAAACGGGAATTCTTAACATTCAGAGCAGCAACGGATATACATATGGCATGGAATGTTCCGCACCACCGTGCAGGCTCTGAAATGAATTGCAGTGCATATTTATGTTTGTTTAATTCTGCGTGTGTGTGAGCAAGGTTCTCATACATGCAATAAACCTTCAGTAAGTGGACATTGGCATAGTTGCTGTGTCACTTGCCCATAAGGCCCTGGACGCGCATTAGTAGAGGTTTTCAGCCACATAGTCTCGGTGCATGCTCGCTGAGGCATAACATGTGCAATCAGGAAGAAAACAGTAGCACTGAAAATGCAAGACATTTGTCATGCAGTTGCATTTTTGTATTACAGCCGCATTGAAATTTAGTAGCTTGAGACAGTTGTTTATCATGGAAGATTCTGCACTAAATATGCCCTAAGCCAAAGCAAATATTGAACAAAAGCAGTTAATTCTGACAGGGGCATGTACCGACAGGAAAGCAGACTGTGTGCCTAGGAAAGGTCGTGAAGCTGGTAAGCACACAAAACTTTCAAGAGGAAGAATTCAACGTTCCGCATGTGCCAATTTTAGCACAGAATCTAAAATGCGGTGTACCAATTGCTTGCAGCCAAAGGCAGCTCACGTGATACCGCGCGGCAAGAAACCCTTGCAGCTCCGATGCAGTGCACATGAAAGCTCTACAAAGACTAGAAAATGTGAAAAAAATTGTAAATTGTGGGACACGTCACGAAGCGACACATTGTCGGTGAGGGACGCCGTAGTGAAGGGACCTGGATTAATTTCGACCACCCGTAAGTCTGATATTTCACAGCACACTCCTGCCTTTCGCCTTCATCGAATGGCGCGGCCGCGTTATTGAACCCGAGTCGTCGGCTCAGTCGCCTCGAGCGCTCCTACGTACCACTGAACCGGCGCAACAGGTGTTGAAAAACTACCGATATTCCTCCAAGGATTTGCATGATATAAGCTCTCTTCGCAGCCATTCTGTTACAAAAAGCGGTCGCTCGTAATGGGCAGCGGTTGCTGGTACCGTACTGTACATCAAATATTCAGCTCCGCGCTGTAGCAGTCGCGCTGCGACAATATATAACAGGCCAACTTGCAGCGAGTGAATGAAGCGTCCTAAACCACTGCCCAAACTTAAGCGCGAACAGACGACGCACTCCGAAAAGCTCGCACTTGAATTTTTAATCAAGAATTACCCCGCATTGCTCGAAGGTGTTATAGCAGTATAGCAGGGTCCCGGATTCACGGATTGGCAAAAAAAAAAAAAAACGTCTTCGTTTACAGCGCACACTTGAACCTCCGAAAGTCGATTCCACTGTTGCACAGTTTCAACAAAAAATGAATTCGCGAACAAGTTCGTCCTTGGACGGTACTCGCAAATTTTACAAGAATGGTCATGTCGTTTAGAAGCAGCAAGACTTTCACACGTCAATAATAATAATAATAATAATAATAATAATAATAATAATAATAATAATAATAAAAATAATAATAATAATAATAATAATAATAATAATAATAATAATAATAATAATAATAATAATTGGTTTAGGGTAAAGGAAATGGCGCAGTATCTGTCTCCTATATCGTTAGACACCTGAACAGCGCTGTAAGGGAAGGGATAAGGAGGGAGTGAAAGAAGAAATGAAGAATGAGGTGCTCTAGTGGAGGGCTCCGGAATAATTTCGTCCACCTGGGGATCTTTAACGTGCACTGACATCGCACAGCACACGGGCGCCTTAGCGTTTTGCCTCCATAAAAACGCAGCCGGCACGGTCGGGTTCGAAACAGGGAACTCCGGATCAGTAGTCGAGCGCCCTAACCGCTGAGCCACCGCGGCGGGGCTTCCACGTCAAGACATTATTCATTTCTGTACAACTATCCCTGCGCCCGGCCGTACCTGCCCGAGACGAATCTTGCTGCCCTGGTGAATTTGCTCCAATTGCTGTGCAGTGTCCCATTCAGTAGAGGCGTATTAAATAAAGGGACGAACACAGGACATAGAAGGTTTTGTTGAGGTTTGGCCGTGAAAATTCATTAGCGGGAATTGAAACAGCTTGGCAGCGTCGTAGTTACAAGCGCACATAACCGAAAGACCCGGAATACAGATTGAAGTACTCTATTCAATCCATGCGCCAACATGAGTAATGGTTGCGTTTAATTTTGCGATTAGTTTCTTTTTATAATGCAAATTAAAATGCAATTTTTGCGGGCATGTTGCTTCAGGGAATTTAGCATGTCATCTCTCTTGTATAAAAGTTTGTATAACAGGTGGAGAAACCTCTATGCCTAAAATAGACGTTAGCAAGAAGTTGCAGCGTTGCAAGTGCCCCCTGGGAAACGTTGCATAGGTACGAATTTTTTTAATAAAGTGCGCCACACTAACTAATGTTTGTTTTTAATTGCGATTAGTTTAATTTATTTCAAATAAATTAGATTTTAAGCAGGCAGAAAACGAGTAAAGCTTGGACCCCTGCAGTCAGTAGGGCTGCTTCAGACAATTCAAGTTGTCATCAATCTTGCATACTACTTTGTAAAATACATGGAGAGACAAACAGGACATAGCACATGGCAAGAAGTTGTTGCTTTGCATGTGCCCTCTGTTCAAAGTTGCAAAGGTAAGTATTTTTTAAATACAATCCGCCAACGCAAATAGTGTTTGAGTTTGTTATTAATCGTTTTTTTATTACTGCAAATAAATCGTCCCTTTCACAGGTAGATTGCTTAAGGCAATTTGGCTTGTCATCTCTCTTGAAGAGAAATTTGTATAACATATGGAGAAACAAAACTAAAATAACCCTTAGTACGAAGTTGTAGTCCTGCTAGTGGCCTCTGCTAAAAGTTGCAAAGGTACGTATTACCGAAAATATTGTCTTTTTTTATGTTACAATTAGTTTGTTTTTACTTATGGAAACTAAAAAAGAATTTAGGCAGATAGATACGTGGGACGTTTGTACTCCTGCTGTTAGCTGGGTTGCTTCAGACAATTAAACATCTCATATCTCTTGCATTCAACTTAATATACCAATGGAAAAACAAACACAACTTAGCACATTGCAAGAAGTTGTTGCTTTGGAAGTGCCCTCTGTTCAAAGTTGCAAAGGTAAGTTTTTTTACATAAATCCGCCAAAGTAAATAATGCTTGCGCTTCAAAGTGCTTTAACATGAACGGCATTTTGCAATGATAGCTACACTGGGCTACCAGTCGAGCATTTTGCGGTACATGGCAGAGGCCAGTTGGGATTCAATATGGCGGAGTCTCTTAAGTTGTCTCCCCCCAGCGCTGGTTTGAGACACCCAAGGCCATGTTGTTGTGTGCCGCCATCTATCAGCTTGCTGCAAAACTGCGAGATTCCTCGCGCAACGTCCGGAGCATAAGACAAGCGGCGCCGTTGGTACACCTATCGATTCTTACACCGTGCTCTCGGCTGTCACCACGCGCTGTTGCCTAATATTTATAACGCGTTATCTTTAAGCAGCGACACCACAAACTGTGTACGCTCAGTGCGCGCGGCTGTGATATTTTGTTGCAGTGGGTGCCATCCCGTGTGGGAGTGCCAGGAAACGAATCTGCTGACTGACTCGCCAAGGCAGTCCACTCCAACCCAGCAGCTCCAGTTTGTGAGGCTATCTCGGCCTTTGACGCAGCGCGTCATATACTGCGCCACAAGGTTGCACTTTGCCACCAAGACCCCCGCGTCGCATCCGGCAAGCTCCCAAGGCCTGTCCCGTACACTGCCTTCGGACGCGCGGCATACTCTTCACTCCTGCACATCAGGATTGGTTGTGTCTTCACAGCAGACCGACGCCACCGCCTCATGGGAGAGGCCGACACAAACTGTATTGACTGCGGAGAGACAGAAACAGTTGAGCACCTGCTCTGTGAGTGCCCCGTTCATGCTAACGTGCGCTCCATAATGCGCGCCGAATACAGCAAGCTCGGCCTGCCCTCTGCCACTGCCGGCGACCCAGTCTTCCCTGAGGCATCGCCACACAAAAGGAAAGCTGCCCTGTCCGCTCTCGTCTCCTTCGTCGATGAGGCAGGCCTTCGCAGGCGCATCTAGTGTCACCCAAGTGCTTTGTGCTGCGTGCTGTGAACACAAACCTTCTGTGCATTGTGCCCCAGTGTGCTGAATTTTCACCATCGCGCGCTACATTGTGTGTGCCCGCAAACCCCTTTCCAGAGACTCTTTGGCGTCTCCACTTCCCCTCCTCCTGCACTAAGAAACATACTGTGATCAATGAGTGCTTGGGTGTCTTCTGACTCACACCAGTGCGCGCTTCGCAATGTGTGCCCGCCCACTGTTTCTCGTGCCTGTGTATCGCGCTTTTCGTGCCGCATTCTGCCGTGCACTTGCCGCCCTTTCCGCCTTCTGACCCGTCCTCTATTCTATATCTTTAACTCCCCTCCCCTAACCCTGTGTAGTGCAGTGAAGGTGTTCTGCAAGAAACAGTAGCACGCCCTGCACACAAATTTTTCGCCAACAACCAGAACCACTTACGAGAGTTAAAAGGCAAAGCCTGGTGACACTCACGTGTCAGCGTGTCAGCAGGCACTGCAGTGTTAAAAATGTGGTGGAAGTAACGCCAAAATTTAGGCTTAGAAAGTCGGGCCATTAACAACGTTGTCGTTTTTGCTATGAAAAATCGGGCCACTAACAACAGCGTACTGCGTCATTATTGCAAAGGGCCAGAGAGTGGTGGGTGCGAGTAGCCCTTATTTTAGTACTTTCTTTTTTATCTACGTAATGTAGCAACCAGCATTGGGAATTCAAAAACGGGAATTCTTAACATTCAGAGCTGCAACGGATATACATATGGCATGCAATGTTCCGCACCACCATGCAGGCTCTGAAATGAATTGCAGTGCATATTTATGTTTGTTTAATTCTGCGTGTGTGTGAGGAAGGTTCTCAAACATGCAATAAAGCTTCAGTAAGTGGACATTGGCATAGTTGCTGTGTCACTTGCCCATAAGGCCCTGGACGCGCATTAGTAGAGGTTTTCAGCCACATAGTCTCGGTGCATGCTCGCTGAGGCATAACATGTGCAGTCAGGAAGAAAACAGTAGCACTGAAAATGCAAGACATTTGTCATGCCGTTCCATTTTTGTATTACAGCCGCACTGAAATTTAGTAGCTTGAGACAGTTGTTTATCATGGAAGTTTCTGCACTAAATATGCCCTAAGCCATAGCAAATATTGAACAAAAGCAGTTAATTCTGACAGGGGCATGTACCGACAGGAAAGCACACTGTGTGCCTAGGAAAGGTCGTGAAGCTGGTAAGCACACAAAACTTTCAAGAGGAAGAATTCAACGTGCCGCATGTGCCAATTTTAGCACAGAAACTAAAATGCGGTGTACCAATTGCTTGCAGCCAAAGGCAGCTCACGTGATACCGCGCGGCAAGAAACCCTTGCAGCTCCGATGCAGTGCACATGAAAGCTCTACAAAGACTAGAAAATGTGAAAAAAATTGTAAATTGTGGGACACGTCACGAAGCGACACATTGTCGGTGAGGGACGCCGTAGTGAAGGGATCTGGATTAATTTCGACCACCCGTAAGTCTGATATTTCACAGCACACTCCTGCCTTTCGCCTTCATCGAAAGGCGCGGCCGCGTTATTGAACCCGAGTCGTCGGCTCAGTCGCCTCGAGCGCTCCTACGTACCACTGAACCGGCGCAACAGGTGTTGAAAAACTACCGATATTCCTCCAAGGATTTGCATGATATAAGCTCTCTTCGCAGCCATTCTGTTACAAAAAGCGGTCGCTCGTAATGGGCAGCGGTTGCTGGTACTGTACTGTACATCAAATATTCAGCTCCGCGCTGTAGCAGTCGCGCGGCGACAATATATAACAGGCCAACTTGCAGCGAGTGAATGAAGCGTCCTATACCACTGCCTAAACTTAAGCGCGAACAGACGACGCACTCCGAAAAGCTCGCACTTGAATTTTTAATCAAGAATTACCCCGCATTGCCAGAAGGTGTTATAGCAGTATAGCAGGGTCCCGGATTCACGGATTGGCAAAGAAAAAAAAAAACGTCTTCGTTAACAGCGCACACTTGAACCTCCGAAAGTCGATTCCACTGTTGCACAGTTTCAACAAAAAATGAATTCGCGAACAAGTTCGTCCTGGGACGGTACTCGCTAATTTTACAAGAATGGTCATGTCGTTTAGAAGCAGCAAGACTTTCCCATGTCAATAATAATAATAATTGGTGTTAGGGGAAAGGAAATGGCGCAGTATCTGTCTCATATATCGTTAGACACCTGAACAGCGCTGTAAGGGAAGGGATAAGGAGGGAGTGAAAGAAGAAATGAAGAATGAGGTGCTCTAGTGGAGGGCTCCGGAATAATTTCGTCCACCTGGGGATCTTTAACGTGCACTGACATCGCACAGCACACGGGCGCCTTAGCGTTTTGCCTCCATAAAAACGCAGCCGGCACGGTCGGGTTCGAAACCGGGAACTCCGGATCAGTAGTCGAGCGCCCTAACCGCTGAGCCACCGCGGCGGGGCTTCCACGTCAAGACATTATTCATTTCTGTACAACTATCCCTGCGCCCGGCCGTACCTGCCCGAGACGAATCTTGCTGCCCTGTTGTGAATTTGCTCCAATTGCTGTGCAGTGTCCCATACAGTAGAGGCGTATTAAATAAAGGGACGAACACAGGACAGAGAAAGTTTTGTTGAGATTTGGCCGTGAAAATTCATTAGCGGGAATTGAAACAGCTTGGCAGCGTCGTAGTTACAAGCGCACATAACCGAAAGACCCGGAATACAGATTGAAGTACTCTATTCAATCCACGCGCCAACATGAGTAATGGTTGCGTTTAATTTTGCGATTAGTTTCTTTTTATATTGCAAATTAAAATGCAATTTTTGCGGGCATGTTGCTTCAGGGAATTGAGCATGTCATCTCTCTAGCATAAAAGTTTGTATAACATGTGGAGAAACCTCTATGCCTAAAATAGACGTTAGCAAGAAGTTGCAGCGTTGCAAGTGCCCCCTGGTAAATGTTGCATAGGTACGAATGTTTTTTAATAAAGTGTGCCACACTAACTAATGTTTGTTTTTAATTGCGATTAGTTTAATTTATTTCAAATAAATGAGATTTTAAGCAGGCAGAAAACGAGTTAAGCTTAGACCCCTGCAGTCAGTAGGGCTGCTTCAGACAATTCAAGTTGTCATCAATCTGGCATACTACTTTGTAAAATACATGGAGAGACAAACAGGACATAGCACATGGCAAGAAGTTGTTGCTTTGCATGTGCCCTCTGTTCAAAGTTGCAAAGGTAAGTATTTTTTAAATACAATCCGCCAACGCAAATAGTGTTTGAGTTTGCTATTAATCGTTTTTTTATTACTACAAATAAATCGTCCCTTTCGCAGGTTGATTGCTTAAGGCAATTTGGCTTGTCATCTCTCTTGAGAAATTTGTATAACATATGGAGAAACAAAACTAAAATAACCCTTAGTACAAAGTTGTAGTCCTGCTAGTGGCCTCTGATAAAGTTGCAAAGGATCGTATTACCGAAAATATTGTCTGTTTTTATGTTACTATTAGTTTTTTTTTACTTGGGGAAACTAAAAAAGAATTTAGGCAGATAGATACGTGGGACGTTTGTACTCCTGCTGTTAGCTGGGTTGCTTCAGACAATTAATCATCTCATATCTCTTGCATTCAACTTAATATACCAATGGAAAAATAAACACAATATAGCACATTGCAAGAAGTTGTTGCTTTGGAAGTGCCCTCTGTTCAAAGTTGCAAAGGTAAGCTTTTTTTACATCAAATCCGCCAAAATAAATAATGCTTGCGCTTCAAAGTGCTTTAACTTGAATGGCATTTTGCAATGATAGCTACACTGGGCTACCAGTCGAGCATTTTGCGGTACATGGCAGAGGCCAGTTGGGATTCAATATGGCGGAGTCTCTTAAGTTGTCTCCACCCGGCGCTGGTTTGAGACACCCAAGGCTTTGTTGTTGTGTGCCGCCATCTATCAGCACGCTGCAAAACTGCTAGATTCGTCGCGCAACGTTCGGAGCATAAGACAAGCGGCGCCGTTGGTACACCTATCTATTCTTACACCGTGCTCTCGGCCGTCACCGCGCGCTGTTGCCTAATATTTATAACGCGTAATCTTTAAGCAGCGACACCACAAACTGTGTACGCTCAGTGCGCGCGGCCGTGATATTTTGTTGCAGTGGGTGCCATCCCGTGTGGGAGTGCCAAGAAACGAAGCTGCTGACCGACTCGCCAAGGCAGTCCACTCCAACCCAGCAGCTCCAGTTTGTGAGGCTATCTCGGCCTTTGACGCAGCGCGTCACATACTGCGCCACAAGATTGCACTTTGCCACCCAGACCCCCCAGTCGCATCCGGCAAGCTCCCAAGGCCTGTCCCGTACACTGCCTTCGGACGCGCGGCATACTCTTTACTCCTGCACATCAGGATTGGTTGTGTCTTCACGGCAGACCGACGCCACCGCCTCATGGGAGAGGCCGACACAAACTGTATTGACTGCGGAGAGACAGAAACAGTTGAGCACCTGCTCTGTGAGTGCCCCGTTCATGCTAACGTGCGCTCCATAATGTGCGCCGAATACAGCAAGCTCGGCCTGCCCTCTGCCACTGCCGGCGACCCAGTCTTCCCTGAGGCATCGCCACACAAAAGGAAAGCTGCCCTGTCCGCTCTCGTCTCCTTCGTCGATGAGGCAGGCCTTCGCAGGCGCATCTAGTGTCACCCAAGTGCTTTGTGCTGCGTGCTGTGAACACAAACCTTCTGTGCATTGTGCCCCAGTGTGCTGAATTTTCACCATCGCGCGCTACATTGTGTGTGCCCGCTAACCCCTTTCCAGAGACTCTTTGGCGTCTCCACTTCCCCTCCTCCTGCACTAAGAAACATACTGTGATCAATGAGTGCATGGGCATCTTCTGACTCACACCAGTTCGTGCTTCGCAATGTGTGCCCGCCCACTGTTTCTCGTGCCTGTGTATCGCACTTTTCGTGCCGCATTCTGCCGTGCACTTGCCGCCCTTTCCGCCTTCTGACCAGTCCTCTATTCTATATCTTTAACTCCCCTCCCCTAACCCTGTGCAGTGCAGTGAAGGTGTTCTCCAAGAAACAGTTGCACGCCCTGCACACAAATTTTTCGCCAACAACCAGAACCACTTACGACAGTTAAAAGGCAGAGCCTGGTGACACTCTCGTGTCAGCGTGTCAGCAGGCACTGCAGTGTTAAAAATGTGGTGGAAGTAACGCCAAAATTTAGGCTTAGAAAGTCGGGCCATTAGCAACGTTGTCGTTTTTGCTATGAAAAATCGGGCCACTAACAACTGCGTACTGCGTCATTATTGCAAAGGTCCAGAGAGCGGTGGGTGCGAGTAGCCCGAGTTTTTTTCTCGGTGGCGGCGAGTGGGCTTTCGAGGTGATGTGCTCGGCTTTGCCTTGCGTCTGAAAGTCGCCTCGCCTCGCCTCGCAGCGGTACGCACTCATTGACGATTTCTTCTGGATGTGTCGAATCGCCGTTTAGCGGAAATTTTTCTCTTCAAAGCTAGTGCAGTGATGCGGAGCGATCGGGCTGTGCGGCACCGAGCCGTCGTTTTCTGCAGCAGCCTGCTGCATCCTTTCGAACTATGCAGACACGCAGAGGCTTTCAGCGTTTTCCACGTTGCCCTGCTGTGTGTCAAAAGGAAGTTTGCGTAGCAGGCGTAGAATAACACCGAGCGGCACGCTTTTGCGATCGTATTCCTCGGCGTCGGAAGGGCTGCCGGGCTCTACGCCCGTGCGAGGGGAACGACTGCGGCGGGCTGCGCGGTTTCGAGACACCTTATTTCTCGAAACCCTTAAAATAACGGTCGTCCGGCCACTGCAGCCCGCAACGGCTCAGCGCTCTGCACTTGATCCCATTGCATTCGCTCGATCTTGTGTGTCTGAAATGGATCACCTTGCGCTTTGGTGTATATATTAATTGCGCTGTACCGACTGCTGCAACGCTAAACGCTCACCGTAAAATGCTTCTCTCTGTTACGCTCGCTTATTCTCGCTGGAATTTCACTCAGAGATGATATACGACAGTATATACCAAGCTTATAAATCCGCGTCGTCCGGAGCGCAGGTGGCCCCCCCCAAGTAGTATTCGCACAGTGCGAGTTTAGCACTGCAAAACTATGTATATATAGATTAAGCGAAAAACCTCTCTGAATGCGCCGCTGCCATGCGCGCGAGAGCACATGAACCCTGTACAATACGCGCGCATGCAGCTCAGCTTCAGTAGCATGGGGCTATTAATTGTTAACCCCGCAGCTACGCGGTCGGACCAAACCTAGCTCTGTCATACAGTTATTCTGCAGCATAACTTCAACGGTGCTCACCTAGTCGGTATTCCCAGTCAGCCGATAAATATCAACTTGGCTAACATATATGCACGTTCAGAATAAACGATACAGCGTAGCCGATACGACCTAGCTGTGCAACTTGCACCACCTTTCTCAACCTTGTTTACAAATCCCCAAGATATTGCTGCAGGAACTAAGGTGGAAATGGTTCTTCTTGGTCATATAAGCAAGAGGCCCCGTTGACCTACCTTAGTCTCCACCTCTTGTTGAAAGGATTTCATCAGTTCGTGCTGGCCTGCAGGGCCTGTTTACACAGTTTTGTGCATGTCCAAATGTATAATAGTGAAAGTAGAGCAGTGACACCATGTTGCATAGTCAGAAACATTTATTTGGGCTCTTGACCAACCAATACGGCCAGTAAGCAAATATAGGAGGCATTATTTACGTTATCAGCGTGCAATCAAACAATAGTTAAATATACATGCTAAATGCTATGCACAAAAAAAGGGGGGATTCAGGGTTTACTAACCAGTCATTGACGAGTGTGAGCTGACCAAAACATTTATCTGCAAAAACTAGCAGAGGATTCAGACTGAGGACTTATGACTATTGCAAGATTAAACTACTGGCCGCAGTACATAGCCAGAACCCTCCTGAAATGATGATAACCCCTTCCCCCTCTCTCCCAAATGATGCTCCACTGGACATGCATTCTTTTGCCTCACAGTTTCGGAAAGAAACTCGGTAGCTATATGCCCGCTACTGGCCCTTAAACTGGGTAAGCTTCCTAAAAATTTGTCGCACATGGCTATCCTGGAAGCTTTCTGTGACCTTCTTGCCTACGTGATAGAGCCTATGTTTAAAAAGCACCCTGCAATGCTCTGCACTAGAAGGACATAATGATTCTCAAGCGGAAACATGTGGCCATGAAGCTCCAGAAACAGATCTTTGCTGGAATGAAACCAAAACTTCATGCACAAGGTTAGTTAACAAAGTTCTTGATGACAGGCTTTTACCGTGCAATGGCAATCGAACAAGAGACTCAGATTTACGACAGATTTTAATTACACTCTCTCTCTGATGGGTAGCTCAGACCTCCGCTACTTTTTCTCTGAATGAAAGAGTATGTGTCACCCTGTGGTCGAGATGCAAACAACGCTACCGCGCACTGGTCACACATCAGCTTAGTATGCAACTTGAGTGAAACGTAACCAGCCAGGTACGTCACTACTCTGTCTCCCCATTCAGTATTATGCTCTGGATTTGAGATACAGTCGTGATCTCTGGCTATTTGGTGCTGCGCAGCAGTGTCCGCATTCAAGATGCGCCTCCTGCCTTTTGACGCGTTTAGTGTCTCAGTTGCTGAAGCAATAATAGCACTACCGCACGACAAGATTGCTGCAGTTTCTAAAGGCAAGCAGTTCCCTGTTGCTACATCACCGAGCTCATTGTGAACTACTACTGTTCTTAAAGCAGCACGAAATTGTACAATAGTTGGGTGGTCGTTGTGGCCTCTGTGGGACCTGATAAGTCCGAAAAAAACTTCCACGCAGTCTTGACAAATTTTGTGTGCCTATATATATTTGAGGACTTTCTTTTCCATGACAGTGAAATTGTAGAGTGCAAGTAAGCTTTTCATACATGTGGTGAAATCTGAAAATCCCGTTTTTTGTGCCGTCTCAATCATGCTGTGGCCACTGGTAGACTTGCTCAGTGATGACAGGTAAATGATGGAGTCTCTAAACATGGCTTCAACATCATTGAAATTTCAATCATTTAAAACTTTCTTGAATCCCTTTTGCTGTATGGACCTTCAATTCAACGCATCAAAGGTATTGTTAATGCACCTCAAAAATTCTTCACTTGGCTGTGAGTCGGCAAAACCTTCTACTTTGAGCACTCGACATTCAGCAAGTGCTGTGACCACAGAAGTGCTCATAACTTGGGCCGCACACCTGACCTTCCTCGGCTGCCTCTGCCATTGAATATGCGCTCTGTGCAGCTTGTTGGCCAAGTGAAGCCCTTCTTTTTGTTGCAAACTATGTAGCCGCTCAATATGCTGCCATGCCACCGTGTTTCCCTTGTTGATTTTTTGTGCTCTAGAGCATTTGTGACAAGTTTTAACATATGACAAGGGTCAAGAAATGCTGCCGCTGGTTTTTGGGTGGCAGGATGAGAGAATGTCGTCTTCAGTTGGTCTACATTTTTGAAGCTGCAGCCCAGCTCCTCTGACATGGCTGTATTTGCTGGAGCTCCATCGCCTGTTAGAGCTACAACCATTGCCCCAGCATCGTGGGCAAGAAGCAGGCTTTGTGTATATAACTAGATCAGCTCGCTGCTCGCCGAGAAGACCTTCTACTAAAAAGTATCCGAGCGGCAGCTTCCACCGTCCGTTAATGGCTACTGCCATTACAACAAAAAGCAGCTTTTGCCTGTGGCAGGCAGTCACCATCAACTCCTGTGCCCTTGTCAGCAAACCCCTCAGAATTGCCCCTGTTCCACTGAACCTGCTGCCTGACTGACATTTCATCAGTCATCAGACTGCATACAGTTTGGTGGCCTCGGGTGCTCATCTCGGTGCATTTCATTTTTAGAGCATTGAATGCCTCAGTTGAAAAGCCAGCATTGCCATCTACAGTCTGATACCACTCTCGCAGTGTTCTTTGGTGGGGCAAGCAGGTGTCGAAGACCTGTCTCACGTAATTGTATGCTTGTGGCGAGTAGAAATTGAGTGACAGCGCAAAGGCCGTGAGCTCAGGTGAAAACTGCCTCGGCACATCCCGGCCAGGGCGCTTGGATATCTGTTTTTTAGGGAGGTGTTGATTGGCTATTCCAAGGTTTGTCAAGCACAGCCACCTGATCCTTCAGCACAATATTTTGCCTCTGTAGCATTTGAATCACAGCCTTCAATTCTTCAAGCGTTTTTTTTTTTTCTGGGGTCTTCTAGACTGCTGCAGACGCTTGATCCGCTTTCGAGTCTTTATGTGCTCCGAGGCAAACTTTGCTGCACGTGCTCTCAAGAAAGCTTTCTCTGGAGTGTCAACCTATAAAGCAGAATCATAATTTAGTCACCTTCTACAATCACAAGCTGCTCGGTTCCAGCCACGTGTACTTTCTTCAAGAAACAAAAATGCAGGAGGTTCGCACTGAGGTGTAGGAAAAAAAATTTCCTTTGCACTCGCCGTTGCTTGTGTTGCTGGACACCCATTTCCAAGCCGAGAGATCTGGCAGGGGCTCTCTCAGCTTGATCTGGAGGACACACACACTAAAAAATTTATTGGTTTATTGATAAAAAAAAGGCATACAAATGTTTTAAGTGTGTTAGCAAGAGTCATGGGTGTAAAATCAAGCTGATCCAGTCACTCAAGACCCCTTACCTATGCGCTGTAGATAGGTTGCAGTAATAAAAACATGCCAGAAATAAGCCATTCACATACATATGTGAAAGCTCTGGTGTTGTATGTTGTTTTCAGGTTAACCTTGCCTGCCTGCCTTACTTACCACCGCTTGTTTTCTCTTTTCTCGTGTTTGAACAGAACTCGAAGTTTGTGGAGGCAACTTTCCCTGCACAGATTGATATTCAAAGGGCATTATTTGATTGCCAAGATATCCTTTGCCAGATTAAGAGAAGTATACGGTATACAGAAGATTATATTGTAGTGACAGCTTGCAATTTTGCTCACATCGTGTCCATTGTCCGAAGTTTCATTTTCCTACTGAAGCTTACCTAACAGAAAAGAAATGTCACAGTATATCAGCCATAATTGACTGCCAAGATATCCTTTGCCAGATTAAGAGAAGTATACGGTATACAGAAGATTATTTTGTAGTGACAGCTTGTAATTTTGCTCACATCGTGTCCATTGTCTGAAGATTAATTTTCCTATTGAAGCTTATCTAACAGAAAAGAAATGTCACAGTATATCAGCCATATTCAGCACGCATATAATTTAAAGAATGGCAGTTAGCTTCCCCAGACAGCACATGGAAACCAAAAAGAGATAATTCTGTTGGGGTACAAACAGCAATTACCCATGTGAAAAGGTTTTTTACTTTAACAACATCTCAAACATTTTGAAACAAATTAACACCGTGGAAAAAAGAAGAATGTATAATTCACTGTGCAACTCGCAAACAGATATTCTTTTACCTCTGCAAGGCCTCTCTGCCTTGATGGGAAGCAACACTGATATTACATTCTGAATCTACTGGATATTTCTAAAGACCCCACAAAACAAAGCACTTATTTTAGTACTTTCTTTTTTATCTACGTAATGTAGCAACCAGCATTGGGAATTCAAAAACGGGAATTCTTAACATTCAGAGCAGCAACGGATATACATATGGCATGGAATGTTCCGCACCACCGTGCAGGCTCTGAAATGAATTGCAGTGCATATTTATGTTTGTTTAATTCTGCGTGTGTGTGAGCAAGGTTCTCATACATGCAATAAACCTTCAGTAAGTGGACATTGGCATAGTTGCTGTGTCACTTGCCCATAAGGCCCTGGACGCGCATTAGTAGAGGTTTTCAGCCACATAGTCTCGGTGCATGCTCGCTGAGGCATAACATGTGCAATCAGGAAGAAAACAGTAGCACTGAAAATGCAAGACATTTGTCATGCAGTTGCATTTTTGTATTACAGCCGCATTGAAATTTAGTAGCTTGAGACAGTTGTTTATCACGGAAGATTCTGCACTAAATATGCCCTAAGCCAAAGCAAATATTGAACAAAAGCAGTTAATTCTGACAGGGGCATGTACCGACAGGAAAGCAGACTGTGTGCCTAGGAAAGGTCGTGAAGCTGGTAAGCACACAAAACTTTCAAGAGGAAGAATTCAACGTGCCGCATGTGCCAATTTTAGCACAGAATCTAAAATGCGGTGTACCAATTGCTTGCAGCCAAAGGCAGCTCACGTGATACCGCGCGGCAAGAAACCCTTGCAGCTCCGATGCAGTGCACATGAAAGCTCTACAAAGACTAGAAAATGTGAAAAAAATTGTAAATTGTGGGACACGTCACGAAGCGACACATTGTCGGTGAGGGACGCCGTAGTGAAGGGACCTGGATTAATTTCGACCACCCGTAAGTCTGATATTTCACAGCACACTCCTGCCTTTCGCCTTCATCGAATGGCGCGGCCGCGTTATTGAACCCGAGTCGTCGGCTCAGTCGCCTCGAGCGCTCCTACGTACCACTGAACCGGCGCAACAGGTGTTGAAAAACTACCGATATTCCTCCAAGGATTTGCATGATATAAGCTCTCTTCGCAGCCATTCTGTTACAAAAAGCGGTCGCTCGTAATGGGCAGCGGTTGCTGGTACCGTACTGTACATCAAATATTCAGCTCCGCGCTGTAGCAGTCGCGCTGCGACAATATATAACAGGCCAACTTGCAGCGAGTGAATGAAGCGTCCTAAACCACTGCCCAAACTTAAGCGCGAACAGACGACGCACTCCGAAAAGCTCGCACTTGAATTTTTAATCAAGAATTACCCCGCATTGCTCGAAGGTGTTATAGCAGTATAGCAGGGTCCCGGATTCACGGATTGGCAAAAAAAAAAAAAACGTCTTCGTTTACAGCGCACACTTGAACCTCCGAAAGTCGATTCCACTGTTGCACAGTTTCAACAAAAAATGAATTCGCGAACAAGTTCGTCCTTGGACGGTACTCGCAAATTTTACAAGAATGGTCATGTCGTTTAGAAGCAGCAAGACTTTCACACGTCAATAATAATAATAATAATAATAATAATAATAATAATAATAATAATAATAATAATAATAATTGGTTTAGGGTAAAGGAAATGGCGCAGTATCTGTCTCCTATATCGTTAGACACCTGAACAGCGCTGTAAGGGAAGGGATAAGGAGGGAGTGAAAGAAGAAATGAAGAATGAGGTGCTCTAGTGGAGGGCTCCGGAATAATTTCGTCCACCTGGGGATCTTTAACGTGCACTGACATCGCACAGCACACGGGCGCCTTAGCGTTTTGCCTCCATAAAAACGCAGCCGGCACGGTCGGGTTCGAAACAGGGAACTCCGGATCAGTAGTCGAGCGCCCTAACCGCTGAGCCACCGCGGCGGGGCTTCCACGTCAAGACATTATTCATTTCTGTACAACTATCCCTGCGCCCGGCCGTACCTGCCCGAGACGAATCTTGCTGCCCTGGTGAATTTGCTCCAATTGCTGTGCAGTGTCCCATTCAGTAGAGGCGTATTAAATAAAGGGACGAACACAGGACATAGAAGGTTTTGTTGAGGTTTGGCCGTGAAAATTCATTAGCGGGAATTGAAACAGCTTGGCAGCGTCGTAGTTACAAGCGCACATAACCGAAAGACCCGGAATACAGATTGAAGTACTCTATTCAATCCATGCGCCAACATGAGTAATGGTTGCGTTTAATTTTGCGATTAGTTTCTTTTTATAATGCAAATTAAAATGCAATTTTTGCGGGCATGTTGCTTCAGGGAATTTAGCATGTCATCTCTCTTGCATAAAAGTTTGTATAACAGGTGGAGAAACCTCTATGCCTAAAATAGACGTTAGCAAGAAGTTGCAGCGTTGCAAGTGCCCCCTGGGAAACGTTGCATAGGTACGAATTTTTTTTAATAAAGTGCGCCACACTAACTAATGTTTGTTTTTAATTGCGATTAGTTTAATTTATTTCAAATAAATTAGATTTTAAGCAGGCAGAAAACGAGTAAAGCTTGGACCCCTGCAGTCAGTAGGGCTGCTTCAGACAATTCAAGTTGTCATCAATCTTGCATACTACTTTGTAAAATACATGGAGAGACAAACAGGACATAGCACATGGCAAGAAGTTGTTGCTTTGCATGTGCCCTCTGTTCAAAGTTGCAAAGGTAAGTATTTTTTAAATACAATCCGCCAACGCAAATAGTGTTTGAGTTTGTTATTAATCGTTTTTTTATTACTGCAAATAAATCGTCCCTTTCACAGGTAGATTGCTTAAGGCAATTTGGCTTGTCATCTCTCTTGAAGAGAAATTTGTATAACATATGGAGAAACAAAACTAAAATAACCCTTAGTACGAAGTTGTAGTCCTGCTAGTGGCCTCTGCTAAAAGTTGCAAAGGTACGTATTACCGAAAATATTGTCTTTTTTTATGTTACAATTAGTTTGTTTTTACTTATGGAAACTAAAAAAGAATTTAGGCAGATAGATACGTGGGACGTTTGTACTCCTGCTGTTAGCTGGGTTGCTTCAGACAATTAAACATCTCATATCTCTTGCATTCAACTTAATATACCAATGGAAAAACAAACACAACTTAGCACATTGCAAGAAGTTGTTGCTTTGGAAGTGCCCTCTGTTCAAAGTTGCAAAGGTAAGTTTTTTTACATAAATCCGCCAAAGTAAATAATGCTTGCGCTTCAAAGTGCTTTAACATGAACGGCATTTTGCAATGATAGCTACACTGGGCTACCAGTCGAGCATTTTGCGGTACATGGCAGAGGCCAGTTGGGATTCAATATGGCGGAGTCTCTTAAGTTGTCTCCCCCCAGCGCTGGTTTGAGACACCCAAGGCCATGTTGTTGTGTGCCGCCATCTATCAGCTTGCTGCAAAACTGCGAGATTCCTCGCGCAACGTCCGGAGCATAAGACAAGCGGCGCCGTTGGTACACCTATCGATTCTTACACCGTGCTCTCGGCTGTCACCACGCGCTGTTGCCTAATATTTATAACGCGTTATCTTTAAGCAGCGACACCACAAACTGTGTACGCTCAGTGCGCGCGGCTGTGATATTTTGTTGCAGTGGGTGCCATCCCGTGTGGGAGTGCCAGGAAACGAATCTGCTGACTGACTCGCCAAGGCAGTCCACTCCAACCCAGCAGCTCCAGTTTGTGAGGCTATCTCGGCCTTTGACGCAGCGCGTCATATACTGCGCCACAAGGTTGCACTTTGCCACCAAGACCCCCGCGTCGCATCCGGCAAGCTCCCAAGGCCTGTCCCGTACACTGCCTTCGGACGCGCGGCATACTCTTCACTCCTGCACATCAGGATTGGTTGTGTCTTCACAGCAGACCGACGCCACCGCCTCATGGGAGAGGCCGACACAAACTGTATTGACTGCGGAGAGACAGAAACAGTTGAGCACCTGCTCTGTGAGTGCCCCGTTCATGCTAACGTGCGCTCCATAATGCGCGCCGAATACAGCAAGCTCGGCCTGCCCTCTGCCACTGCCGGCGACCCAGTCTTCCCTGAGGCATCGCCACACAAAAGGAAAGCTGCCCTGTCCGCTCTCGTCTCCTTCGTCGATGAGGCAGGCCTTCGCAGGCGCATCTAGTGTCACCCAAGTGCTTTGTGCTGCGTGCTGTGAACACAAACCTTCTGTGCATTGTGCCCCAGTGTGCTGAATTTTCACCATCGCGCGCTACATTGTGTGTGCCCGCAAACCCCTTTCCAGAGACTCTTTGGCGTCTCCACTTCCCCTCCTCCTGCACTAAGAAACATACTGTGATCAATGAGTGCTTGGGTGTCTTCTGACTCACACCAGTGCGCGCTTCGCAATGTGTGCCCGCCCACTGTTTCTCGTGCCTGTGTATCGCGCTTTTCGTGCCGCATTCTGCCGTGCACTTGCCGCCCTTTCCGCCTTCTGACCCGTCCTCTATTCTATATCTTTAACTCCCCTCCCCTAACCCTGTGTAGTGCAGTGAAGGTGTTCTGCAAGAAACAGTAGCACGCCCTGCACACAAATTTTTCGCCAACAACCAGAACCACTTACGAGAGTTAAAAGGCAAAGCCTGGTGACACTCACGTGTCAGCGTGTCAGCAGGCACTGCAGTGTTAAAAATGTGGTGGAAGTAACGCCAAAATTTAGGCTTAGAAAGTCGGGCCATTAACAACGTTGTCGTTTTTGCTATGAAAAATCGGGCCACTAACAACAGCGTACTGCGTCATTATTGCAAAGGGCCAGAGAGTGGTGGGTGCGAGTAGCCCTTATTTTAGTACTTTCTTTTTTATCTACGTAATGTAGCAACCAGCATTGGGAATTCAAAAACGGGAATTCTTAACATTCAGAGCTGCAACGGATATACATATGGCATGCAATGTTCCGCACCACCATGCAGGCTCTGAAATGAATTGCAGTGCATATTTATGTTTGTTTAATTCTGCGTGTGTGTGAGGAAGGTTCTCAAACATGCAATAAAGCTTCAGTAAGTGGACATTGGCATAGTTGCTGTGTCACTTGCCCATAAGGCCCTGGACGCGCATTAGTAGAGGTTTTCAGCCACATAGTCTCGGTGCATGCTCGCTGAGGCATAACATGTGCAGTCAGGAAGAAAACAGTAGCACTGAAAATGCAAGACATTTGTCATGCCGTTCCATTTTTGTATTACAGCCGCACTGAAATTTAGTAGCTTGAGACAGTTGTTTATCATGGAAGTTTCTGCACTAAATATGCCCTAAGCCATAGCAAATATTGAACAAAAGCAGTTAATTCTGACAGGGGCATGTACCGACAGGAAAGCAGACTGTGTGCCTAGGAAAGGTCGTGAAGCTGGTAAGCACACAAAACTTTCAAGAGGAAGAATTCAACGTGCCGCATGTGCCAATTTTAGCACAGAAACTAAAATGCGGTGTACCAATTGCTTGCAGCCAAAGGCAGCTCACGTGATACCGCGCGGCAAGAAACCCTTGCAGCTCCGATGCAGTGCACATGAAAGCTCTACAAAGACTAGAAAATGTGAAAAAAATTGTAAATTGTGGGACTCGTCACGAAGCGACACATTGTCGGTGAGGGAAGCCGTAGTGAAGGGATCTGGATTAATTTCGACCACCCGTAAGTCTGATATTTCACAGCACACTCCTGCCTTTCGCCTTCATCGAAAGGCGCGGCCGCGTTATTGAACCCGAGTCGTCGGCTCAGTCGCCTCGAGCGCTCCTACGTACCACTGAACCGGCGCAACAGGTTTTGAAAAACTACCGATATTCCTCCAAGGATTTGCATGATATAAGCTCTCTTCGCAGCCATTCTGTTACAAAAAGCGGTCGCTCGTAATGGGCAGCGGTTGCTGGTACTCTACTGTACATCAAATATTCAGCTCCGCGCTGTAGCAGTCGCGCGGCGACAATATATAACAGGCCAACTTGCAGCGAGTGAATGAAGCGTCCTATACCACTGCCTAAACTTAAGCGCGAACAGACGACGCACTCCGAAAAGCTCGCACTTGAATTTTTAATCAAGAATTACCCCGCATTGCCAGAAGGTGTTATAGCAGTATAGCAGGGTCCCGGATTCACGGATTGGCAAAGAAAAAAAAAAACGTCTTCGTTAACAGCGCACACTTGAACCTCCGAAAGTCGATTCCACTGTTGCACAGTTTCAACAAAAAATGAATTCGCGAACAAGTTCGTCCTGGGACGGTACTCGCTAATTTTACAAGAATGGTCATGTCGTTTAGAAGCAGCAAGACTTTCCCATGTCAATAATAATAATAATTGGTGTTAGGGGAAAGGAAATGGCGCAGTATCTGTCTCATATATCGTTAGACACCTGAACAGCGCTGTAAGGGAAGGGATAAAGAGGGAGTGAAAGAAGAAATGAAGAATGAGGTGCTCTAGTGGAGGGCTCCGGAATAATTTCGTCCACCTGGGGATCTTTAACGTGCACTGACATCGCACAGCACACGGGCGCCTTAGCGTTTTGCCTCCATAAAAACGCAGCCGGCACGGTCGGGTTCGAAACCGGGAACTCCGGATCAGTAGTCGAGCGCCCTAACCGCTGAGCCACCGCGGCGGGGCTTCCACGTCAAGACATTATTCATTTCTGTACAACTATCCCTGCGCCCGGCCGTACCTGCCCGAGACGAATCTTGCTGCCCTGTTGTGAATTTGCTCCAATTGCTGTGCAGTGTCCCATACAGTAGAGGCGTATTAAATAAAGGGACGAACACAGGACAGAGAAAGTTTTGTTGAGATTTGGCCGTGAAAATTCATTAGCGGGAATTGAAACAGCTTGGCAGCGTCGTAGTTACAAGCGCACATAACCGAAAGACCCGGAATACAGATTGAAGTACTCTATTCAATCCACGCGCCAACATGAGTAATGGTTGCGTTTAATTTTGCGATTAGTTTCTTTTTATATTGCAAATTAAAATGCAATTTTTGCGGGCATGTTGCTTCAGGGAATTGAGCATGTCATCTCTCTAGCATAAAAGTTTGTATAACATGTGGAGAAACCTCTATGCCTAAAATAGACGTTAGCAAGAAGTTGCAGCGTTGCAAGTGCCCCCTGGTAAATGTTGCATAGGTACGAATGTTTTTTAATAAAGTGTGCCACACTAACTAATGTTTGTTTTTAATTGCGATTAGTTTAATTTATTTCAAATAAATGAGATTTTAAGCAGGCAGAAAACGAGTAAAGCTTAGACCCCTGCAGTCAGTAGGGCTGCTTCAGACAATTCAAGTTGTCATCAATCTGGCATACTACTTTGTAAAATACATGGAGAGACAAACAGGACATAGCACATGGCAAGAAGTTGTTGCTTTGCATGTGCCCTCTGTTCAAAGTTGCAAAGGTAAGTATTTTTTAAATACAATCCGCCAACGCAAATAGTGTTTGAGTTTGCTATTAATCGTTTTTTTATTACTACAAATAAATCGTCCCTTTCGCAGGTTGATTGCTTAAGGCAATTTGGCTTGTCATCTCTCTTGAGAAATTTGTATAACATATGGAGAAACAAAACTAAAATAACCCTTAGTACAAAGTTGTAGTCCTGCTAGTGGCCTCTGATAAAGTTGCAAAGGTACGTATTACCGAAAATATTGTCTGTTTTTATGTTACTATTAGTTTTTTTTTACTTGGGGAAACTAAAAAAGAATTTAGGCAGATAGATACGTGGGACGTTTGTACTCCTGCTGTTAGCTGGGTTGCTTCAGACAATTAATCATCTCATATCTCTTGCATTCAACTTAATATACCAATGGAAAAATAAACACAATATAGCACATTGCAAGAAGTTGTTGCTTTGGAAGTGCCCTCTGTTCAAAGTTGCAAAGGTAAGCTTTTTTTACATCAAATCCGCCAAAATAAATAATGCTTGCGCTTCAAAGTGCTTTAACTTGAATGGCATTTTGCAATGATAGCTACACTGGGCTACCAGTCGAGCATTTTGCGGTACATGGCAGAGGCCAGTTGGGATTCAATATGGCGGAGTCTCTTAAGTTGTCTCCACCCGGCGCTGGTTTGAGACACCCAAGGCTTTGTTGTTGTGTGCCGCCATCTATCAGCACGCTGCAAAACTGCTAGATTCGTCGCGCAACGTTCGGAGCATAAGACAAGCGGCGCCGTTGGTACACCTATCTATTCTTACACCGTGCTCTCGGCCGTCACCGCGCGCTGTTGCCTAATATTTATAACGCGTAATCTTTAAGCAGCGACACCACAAACTGTGTACGCTCAGTGCGCGCGGCCGTGATATTTTGTTGCAGTGGGTGCCATCCCGTGTGGGAGTGCCAAGAAACGAAGCTGCTGACCGACTCGCCAAGGCAGTCCACTCCAACCCAGCAGCTCCAGTTTGTGAGGCTATCTCGGCCTTTGACGCAGCGCGTCACATACTGCGCCACAAGATTGCACTTTGCCACCCAGACCCCCCAGTCGCATCCGGCAAGCTCCCAAGGCCTGTCCCGTACACTGCCTTCGGACGCGCGGCATACTCTTTACTCCTGCACATCAGGATTGGTTGTGTCTTCACGGCAGACCGACGCCACCGCCTCATGGGAGAGGCCGACACAAACTGTATTGACTGCGGAGAGACAGAAACAGTTGAGCACCTGCTCTGTGAGTGCCCCGTTCATGCTAACGTGCGCTCCATAATGTGCGCCGAATACAGCAAGCTCGGCCTGCCCTCTGCCACTGCCGGCGACCCAGTCTTCCCTGAGGCATCGCCACACAAAAGGAAAGCTGCCCTGTCCGCTCTCGTCTCCTTCGTCGATGAGGCAGGCCTTCGCAGGCGCATCTAGTGTCACCCAAGTGCTTTGTGCTGCGTGCTGTGAACACAAACCTTCTGTGCATTGTGCCCCAGTGTGCTGAATTTTCACCATCGCGCGCTACATTGTGTGTGCCCGCTAACCCCTTTCCAGAGACTCTTTGGCGTCTCCACTTCCCCTCCTCCTGCACTAAGAAACATACTGTGATCAATGAGTGCATGGGCATCTTCTGACTCACACCAGTTCGTGCTTCGCAATGTGTGCCCGCCCACTGTTTCTCGTGCCTGTGTATCGCACTTTTCGTGCCGCATTCTGCCGTGCACTTGCCGCCCTTTCCGCCTTCTGACCAGTCCTCTATTCTATATCTTTAACTCCCCTCCCCTAACCCTGTGCAGTGCAGTGAAGGTGTTCTCCAAGAAACAGTTGCACGCCCTGCACACAAATTTTTCGCCAACAACCAGAACCACTTACGACAGTTAAAAGGCAGAGCCTGGTGACACTCTCGTGTCAGCGTGTCAGCAGGCACTGCAGTGTTAAAAATGTGGTGGAAGTAACGCCAAAATTTAGGCTTAGAAAGTCGGGCCATTAGCAACGTTGTCGTTTTTGCTATGAAAAATCGGGCCACTAACAACTGCGTACTGCGTCATTATTGCAAAGGTCCAGAGAGCGGTGGGTGCGAGTAGCCCGAGTTTTTTTCTCGGTGGCGGCGAGTGGGCTTTCGAGGTGATGTGCTCGGCTTTGCCTTGCGTCTGAAAGTCGCCTCGCCTCGCCTCGCAGCGGTACGCACTCATTGACGATTTCTTCTGGATGTGTCGAATCGCCGTTTAGCGGAAATTTTTCTCTTCAAAGCTAGTGCAGTGATGCGGAGCGATCGGGCTGTGCGGCACCGAGCCGTCGTTTTCTGCAGCAGCCTGCTGCATCCTTTCGAACTATGCAGACACGCAGAGGCTTTCAGCGTTTTCCACGTTGCCCTGCTGTGTGTCAAAAGGAAGTTTGCGTAGCAGGCGTAGAATAACACCGAGCGGCACGCTTTTGCGATCGTATTCCTCGGCGTCGGAAGGGCTGCCGGGCTCTACGCCCGTGCGAGGGGAACGACTGCGGCAGGCTGCGCGGTTTCGAGACACCTTATTTCTCGAAACCCTTAAAATAACGGTCGTCCGGCCACTGCAGCCCGCAACGGCTCAGCGCTCTGCACTTGATCCCATTGCATTCGCTCGATCTTGTGTGTCTGAAATGGATCACCTTGCGCTTTGGTGTATATATTAATTGCGCTGTACCGACTGCTGCAACGCTAAACGCTCACCGTAAAATGCTTCTCTCTGTTACGCTCGCTTATTCTCGCTGGAATTTCACTCAGAGATGATATACGACAGTATATACCAAGCTTATAAATCCGCGTCGTCCGGAGCGCAGGTGGCCCCCCCCAAGTAGTATTCGCACAGTGCGAGTTTAGCACTGCAAAACTATGTATATATAGATTAAGCGAAAAACCTCTCTGAATGCGCCGCTGCCATGCGCGCGAGAGCACATGAACCCTGTACAATACGCGCGCATGCAGCTCAGCTTCAGTAGCATGGGGCTATTAATTGTTAACCCCGCAGCTACGCGGTCGGACCAAACCTAGCTCTGTCATACAGTTATTCTGCAGCATAACTTCAACGGTGCTCACCTAGTCGGTATTCCCAGTCAGCCGATAAATATCAACTTGGCTAACATATATGCACGTTCAGAATAAACGATACAGCGTAGCCGATACGACCTAGCTGTGCAACTTGCACCACCTTTCTCAACCTTGTTTACAAATCCCCAAGATATTGCTGCAGCAACTAAGGTGGAAATGGTTCTTCTTGGTCATATAAGCAAGAGGCCCCGTTGACCTACCTTAGTCTCCACCTCTTGTTGAAAGGATTTCATCAGTTCGTGCTGGCCTGCAGGGCCTGTTTACACAGTTTTGTGCATGTCCAAATGTATAATAGTGAAAGTAGAGCAGTGACACCATGTTGCATAGTCAGAAACATTTATTTGGGCTCTTGACCAACCAATACGGCCAGTAAGCAAATATAGGAGGCATTATTTACGTTATCAGCGTGCAATCAAACAATAGTTAAATATACATGCTAAATGCTATGCACAAAAAAAGGGGGGATTCAGGGTTTACTAACCAGTCATTGACGAGTGTGAGCTGACCAAAACATTTATCTGCAAAAACTAGCAGAGGATTCAGACTGAGGACTTATGACTATTGCAAGATTAAACTACTGGCCGCAGTACATAGCCAGAACCCTCCTGAAATGATGATAACCCCTTCCCCCTCTCTCCCAAATGATGCTCCACTGGACATGCATTCTTTTGCCTCACAGTTTCGGAAAGAAACTCGGTAGCTATATGCCCGCTACTGGCCCTTAAACTGGGTAAGCTTCCTAAAAATTTGTCGCACATGGCTATCCTGGAAGCTTTCTGTGACCTTCTTGCCTACGTGATAGAGCCTATGTTTAAAAAGCACCCTGCAATGCTCTGCACTAGAAGGACATAATGATTCTCAAGCGGAAACATGTGGCCATGAAGCTCCAGAAACAGATATCTTTGCTGGAATGAAACCAAAACTTCATGCACAAGGTTAGTTAACAAAGTTCTTGATGACAGGCTTTTACCGTGCAATGGCAATCGAACAAGAGACTCAGATTTACGACAGATTTTAATTACACTCTCTCTCTGATGGGTAGCTCAGCCCTCCGCTACTTTTTCTCTGAATGAAAGAGTATGTGTCACCCTGTGGTCGAGATGCAAACAACGCTACCGCACACTGGTCACACATCAGCTTAGTATGCAACTTGTGTGAAACGTAACCAGCCAGGTACGTCACTACTCTGTCTCCCCATTCAGTATTATGCTCTGGATGTGAGATACAGTCGTGATCTCTGGCTATTTGGTGCTGCGCAGCAGTGTCCGCATTCAAGATGCGCCTCCTGCCTTTTGACGCGTTTAGTGTCTCAGTTGCTGAAGCAATAATAGCACTACCGCACGACAAGATTGCTGCAGTTTCTAAAGGCAGGCAGTTCCCTGTTGCTACATCACCGAGCTCATTGTGAACTACTACTTTTCTGAAAGCAGCACGAAATTGTACAATAGTTGGGTGGTCGTTGTGGCCTCTGTGGGACCTGATAAGTCCGAAAAAAAGTTCCAGGCAGTCTTGACAAATTTTGTGTGCCTATATATATTTGAGGACTTTCTTTTCCATGACAGTGAAATTGTAGAGTGCAAGTAAGCTTTTCATACATGTGGTGAAATCTGAAAATCCCGTTTTTTGTGCCGTCTCAATCATGCTGTGGCCACTGGTAGACTTGCTCAGTGATGACAGGTAAATGATGGAGGCTCTAAACATGGCTTCAACATCTTTGAAATTTCACTCATTTAAAAGTTTCTTGAATCCCTTTTGCTCTATGGACCTTCAATTCAACGCATCAAAGGTATTGTTAATGCACCTCAAAAATTCTTCACTTGGCTGTGAGTCGGCAAAACCTTCTACTTTGAGCACTCGACATTCAGCAAGTGCTGTGACCACAGAAGGGCTCATAACTTGGGCCGCACACCTGACCTTTCTCGGCTGCCTCTGCCATTGAATATGCGCTCTGTGCAGCTTGTTGGCCAAGTGGAGCCCTTCTTTTTGTTGCAAACTATGTAGCCGCTCAATATGCTGCCATGCCACCGTGTTTCCCTTGTTGATTTTTTGTGCGCTAGAGCATTTGTGACAAGTTTTAAAATATGACAAGGGTCAAGAAATGCTGCCGCTGGTTTTTGGGTGGCAGGATGAGAGAATGTCGTCTTCAGTTGGTCTACATTTTTGAAGCTGCAGCCCAGCTCCTCTGACATGGCTGTATTTGCTGGAGCTCCATCGCCTGTTAGAGCTACAACCATTGCCCCAGCATCGTGGGCAAGAAGCAGGCTTTGTGTATATAACTAGATCAGCTCGCTGCTCGCCGAGAAGACCATCTACTAAAAAGTATCCGAGCGGCAGCTTCCACCGTCCGTTAATGGCTACTGCCATTACAACAAAAAGCAGCTTTTGCCTGTGGCAGGCAGTCACCATCAACTCCTGTGCCCTTGTCAGCAAACCCCTCAGAATTGCCCCTGTTCCACTGAACCTGCTGCCTGACTGACATTTCATCAGTCATCAGACTGCATACAGTTTGGTGGCCTCTGCTGCTCATCTCGGTGCATTTCATTTTTAGAGCATTGAATGCCTCAGTTGAAAAGCCAGCATTGCCATCTACTGTCTGATACCACTCTCGCAGTGTTCTTTGGTGGGGCAAGCAGGTGTCGAAGACCTGTCTCACGTAATTGTATGCTTGTGGCGAGTAGAAATTGAGTGACAGCGCAAAGGCCCTGAGCTCAGGTGAAAACTGCCTCGGCACATCCCGGCCAGGGCGCTTGGATATCTGTTTTTTAGGGAGGTGTTGATTGGCTGTTCCAAGGTTTGTCAAGCACAGCCACCTGATCCTTCAGCACGATATTTTGCCTCTGTAGCATTTGAATCACAGCCTTCAATTCTTCAAGCATTTTTTTTTTCTGGGGTCTTCTAGACTGCTGCAGCCGCTTGATCCGCTTTCGAGTCTTTATGTGCTCCGAGGCAAACTTTGCTGCACGTGCTCTCAAGAAAGCTTTCTCCGGAGTGTCAACCTATAAAGCAGAATCAAAATTTAGTCACCTTCTACAATCACAAGCTGCTCGGTTCCAGCCACGTGTACTTTCTTCAGGGGTAACAAAAATGCAGGAGGTTCGCACTGAGGTGTAGGAAAAAAAATTTCCTTTGCACTCGCCGTTGCTTGTGTTGCTGGACACCCATTTCCAAGCCGAGAGATCTGGCAGGGGCTCTCTCAGCTTGATGTGGAGGACACACACACTAAAAAATTGATTGGTTTATTGATAAAAAAAAGGCATACAAATGTTTTAAGTGTGTTAGCAAGAGTCATGGGTGTAAAATCAAGCTGATCCAGTCACTCAAGACCCCTTACCTATGCGCTGTAAATAGGTTGCAGTAATAAAAACATGCCAGAAATAAGCCATTCACATATACATGTGAAAGCTCTGGTGTTGTATGTTGTTTTCAGGTTAACCTTGCCTGCCTGCCTTACTTACCACCGCTTGTTTTCTCTTTTCTGGTGTTTGAACAGAACTCGAAGTTTGTGGAGGCAACATTCCCTTCACAGATTGATATTCAAAGGGCATTATTTGATTGCCAAGATATCCTTTGCCAGATTAAGAGAAGTATACGGTATACAGAAGATTATTTTGTAGTGACAGCTTGTAATTTTGCTCACATCGTGTCCATTGTCCGAAGATTCATTTTCCTACTGAAGCTTACCTAACAGAAAAGAAATGTCACAGTATATCAGCCATAATTGATTGCCAAGATATCCTTTGCCAGATTAAGAGAAGTATACGGTATACAGAAGATTATTTTGTAGTGACAGCTTGTAATTTTGCTCACATCGTGTCCATTGTCTGAAGATTAATTTTCCTATTGAAATTACCTAACAGAAAAGAAATGTCACAGTATATCAGCCATAATCAGCATGCATAGAATTTAAAGAATGGCAGTTAGCTTCCCTAGACAGCACATGGAAACCAAAAAGAGATAATTCTGTTGGGGTACAAACAGCAATTACCCATGTGAAAAGGTTTTTTACTTTAACAACATCTCAAACATTTTCAAACAATTTAACACCGTGGAAAAAACAAGAATGTATAATTCACTGTGCAACTCGCAAACCGATATTCTTTTACCTCTGCAAGGTTTCTCTGCCTTGATGGGAAGCAACACTGATATTACATTCTGAATCTACTGGATATTTCGAAAGCCCCCTAAAACAAAGCACTTATTTTAGTACTTTCTCTTTTATCTACGTAATGTAGCAACCAGCATTGGGAATTCAAGAACGGGAATTCTTAACATTCAGAGCTGCAATGGATATACATATGGCATGCAATGTTCCGCACCACCATGCAGGCTCTGAAATGAATTGCAGTGCATATTTATGTTTGTTTACTTCTGCGTGTGTGTGAGCAAGGTTCTCATACATGCAATAAAGCTTCAGTAAGTGGACATTGGCATAGTTGCTGTGTCACTTGCCCATAAGGCCCTGGACGCGCATTAGTAGAGGTTTTCAGCCACATAGTCTCGGTGCATGCTCGCTGAGGCATAACATGTGCAATCAGGAAGAAAACAGTAGCACTGAAAATGCAAGAAATTTGTCATGCAGTTGCATTTTTGTATTACAGCCGCATTGAAATTTAGTAGCTTGAGACAGTTGTTTATCATGGAAGTTTCTGCACTAAATATGCCCTAAGCCATAGCAAATATTGAACAAAAGCAGTTAATTCTGACAGGGGCATGTACCGACAGGAAAGCAGACTGTGTGCCTAGGCAAGGTCGTGAAGCTGGTAAGCACACAAAACTTTCAAGAGGAAGAATTCAACGTGCCGCATGTGCCAATTTTAGCACAGAAACTAAAATGCGGTGTACCAATTGCTTGCAGCCAAAGGCAGCTCACGTGATACCGCGCGGCAAGAAACCCTTGCAGCTCCGATGCAGTGCACATGAAAGCTCTACAAAGACTAGAAAATGTGAAAAAAATTGTAAATTGTGGGACACATCACGAAGCGACACATTGTCGGTGAGGGACGCGGTAGTGAAGGGATCTGGATTAATTTCGACCACCCGTAAGTCTGATATTTCACAGCACACTCCTGCGTTTCGCCTTCATCGAAAGTCGCGGCCGCGTTATTGAACCCGAGTCGTCGGCTCAGTCGCCTCGAGCGCTCGATCCTACGTACCACTGAACCGGCGCAACAGGTGTTGAAAAACTACCGATATTCCTCCAAGGATTTGCATGATATAAGCTCTCTTCGCAGCCATTCTGTTACAAAAAGCGTTCGCTCGTAATGGGCAGCGGTTGCTGGTGAATTTTTAGTCAAGAATTACCCCGCATTGCCCGAAGGTGTTATAGCAGTATAGCAGGGTCCCGGATTCACGGATTGGCAAAAAAAAAAAAAAACGTGTTCGTTTACAGCGCACACTTGAACCTCCGAAAGTCGATTCCACTGTTGCACAGTTTCAACAAAAAATGAATTCGCGAACAAGTTCGTCCTGGGACGGTACTCGCAAATTTTACAAGAATGGTCATGTCGTTTAGAAGGAGCAAGACTTTCCCACGTCAATAATAATAATAATAATAATAATAATTGGTTTAGGGGAAAGGAAATGGCGCAGTATCTGTCTCATATATCGTTAGACACCTGAACAGCGCTGTAAGGGAAGGGATAAGGAGGGAGTGAAAGAAGAAATGAAGAATGAGGTGCTCTAGTGGAGGGCTCCGGAATAATTTCGACCACCTGGGGATCTTTAACGTGCACTGACATCGCACAGCACACGGGCGCCTTAGCGTTTTGCCTCCATAAAAACGCAGCCGGCACGGTCGGGTTCGAAACCGGGAACTCCGGACCAGTAGTCGAGCGCCCTAACCGCTGAGCCACCGCGGCGGGGCTTCCACGACAAGACATTATTAATTGCTGTACAACTATCCCTGCGCCCGGCCGTACCTGCCCGAGACGAATCTTGCTGCCCTGTTGTGAATTTGCTCCAATTGCTGTGCAGTGTCCCATACAGTAGAGGCGTATTAAATAAAGGGACGAACACAGGACAGAGAAAGTTTTGTTGAGATTTGGCCGTGGAAATTCATTAGCGGGAATTGAAACAGCTTGGCAGCGCCGTAGTTACAAGCGCACATAACCGAAAGACCCGGAATACAGATTGAAGTACTCTATTCAATCCATGCGCCAACATGAGTAATGGTTGCGTTTAATTTTGCGATTCGTTTCTTTTTATAATGCAAATTAAAATGCAATTTTTCCGGGCATGTTGCTTCAGGGAATTTAGCATGTCATCTCTCTTGCATAAAAGTTTGTATAACAAGTGGAGAAACCACTATGCCTAAAATAGACGTTATCAAGAAGTTGCAGCGTTGCAAGTGCGCCCTGTTAAATGTTGCATAGGTACGAATTATCTTTAATAAAGTGTGCCACACTAACTAATGTTTTTTTATTTGCGATTAGTTTAATTTACTTGAAATAAATTAGAGTTTAAGCAGGCAGAATACGAGTAAAGCTTGGACCCCTGCAGTCAGTAGGGCTGCTTCAGACAGTTCAAGTTGTCATGAATCTTGCATACTACTTTGTAAAATACATGGAGAGACAAACAGGACATAGCACATGGCAAGAAGTTGTTGCTTTGCATGTGCCCTCTGTTCAAAGTTGCAAAGGTAAGTATTTTTTAAATACAATCCGCCAACGCAAATAGTGTTTGAGTTTGCTATTAATCTTTTTTTTATTACTGCAAATAAATCGTCCCTTTCGCAGGTAGATTGCTTAAGGCAATTTGGCTTGTCATCTCTCTTGAAGAGAAATTTGTATAACATATGGAGAAACAAAACTAAAATAACCCTTAGTACGAAGTTGTAGTCCTGCTAGTGGCCTCTGATAAAAGTTGCAAAGGTACGTATTACCGAAAATAATGGCTGTTTTTATGTTACTTTTAGTTTGTTTTTACTTATGGAAACTAAAAAAGAATTTAGGCAGATAGATACGTGGGACGTTTGTACTCCTGCTGTTAGCTGGGTTGCTTCAGACAATTAAACGTCTCATATCTCTTGCATTCAACTTAATATACCAATGGAAAAACAAACACAACTTAGCACATTGCAAGAAGTTGTTGCTTTGGAAGTGCCCTCTGTTCAAAGTTGCAAAGGTAAGTTTCTTTACATCAAATCCGCCAAAGTAAATAATGCTTGCGTTTCAAAGTGCTTTAACGTGAACGGCATTTTGCAATGATAGCTACACTGGGCTACCAGTCGAGCATTTTGCGGTACATGGCAGAGGCCAGTTGGGATTCAATATGGCGGAGTCTCTTAAGTTGTCTCCCCCCCGGCGCTGGTTTGAGACTCCCAAGGCTTTGTTGTTGTGTGCCGCCATCTATCAGCACGCTGCAAAACTGCGAGATTCGTCGCGCAACGTCCGGAGCATAAGACAAGCGGCGCCGTTGGTACACCTATCTTTTCTTACACCGTGCTCTCGGCTGTCAACGCGCCACCGCGCGCTGTTGCCTAATATTTATAACGCGTAATCTTTAAGCAGCGACACCACAAACTGTGCACGCTCAGTGCGCGCGGCTGTGGTATTTTGTTGCAGTGGGTGCCATCCCGTGTGGGAGTGCTAGGAAACGAAGCTGCTGACTGACTCGCCAAGGCAGTCCACTCCAACCCAGCAGCTCCAGTTTGTGAGGCTATCTCGGCCTTTGACGCAGCGCGTCACATACTGCGCCACAAGGTTGCACTTTGCCACCCAGACCCCCGCGTCGCATCCGGCAAGCTCCCAAGGCCTGTCCCGTACACTGCCTTCGGACGCGCGGCATACTCTTTACTCCTGCACATCAGGATTGGTTGTGTCTTCACGGCAGACCGACGCCACCGCCTCATGGGAGAGGCCGACACGAACTGTATTGACTGCGGAGAGACAGAAACAGTTGAGCACCTGCTCTGTGAGTGCCCCGTTCATGCTAACGTGCGCTCCATAATGCGCGCCGAATACAGCAAGCTCGGCCTGCCCTCTGCCACCGCCGGCGACCCAGTCTTCCCTGAGGCATCGCCACACAAAAGGAAAGCTGCCCTGTCCGCTCTCGTCTCCTTCGTCGATGAGGCAGGCCTTCGCAGGCGCATCTAGTGTCACCCAAGTGCTTTGTGCTGCGTGCTGTGAACACAAACCTTCTGTGCATTGTGCCCCAGTGTGCTGAATTTTCACCATCGCGCGCTACATTGTGTGTGCCCGCAAACCCCTTTCCAGAGACTCTTTGGCGTCTCCACTTCCCCTCCTCCTGCACTAAAAAACATACTGTGATCAATGAGTGCATGGGTGTCTTCTGACTCACACCAGTGCGCGCTTCGCAATGTGTTCCCGCCCACTGTTTCTCGTGCCTGTGTATCGCGCTTTTCGTGCCGCATTCTGCCGTGCACTTGCCGCCCTTTCCGCCTTCTGACCCGTCCTCTATTCTATATCTTTAACTCCCCTCCCCTAACCCTGTGCAGTGCAGTGAAGGTGTTCTCCAAGAAACAGTTGCACGCCCTGCACACAATTTTTCGCCAACAACCAGAACCACTTACGACAGTTAAAAGGCAGAGCCTGGTGACACTCACGTGTTAGCGTGTCAGCAGGCACTGCAGTGTTAAAAATGTGGTGGAAGTAACGCCAAAATTTAGGCTTAGAAAGTCGGGCCATTAGCAACGTTGTCGTTTTTGCTATGAAAAATTGGGCCACTAACAACAGCGTACTGCGTCATTATTGCAAAGGGCCAGAGAGCGGTGGGTGCGAGTAGCCCTTATTTTAGTACTTTCTTTTTTATCTACGTAATGTAGCAACCAGCATTGGGAATTCAAAAACAGGAATTCTTAACATTCAGAGCTGCAACGGATATACATATGGCATGCAATGTTCCGCACCACCATGCAGGCTCTGAAATGAATTGCAGTGCATATTTATGTTTGTTTAATTCTGCGTGTGTGTGAGGAAGGTTCTCAAACATGCAATAAAGCTTCAGTAAGTGGACATTGGCATAGCTGCTGTGTCACTTGCCCATAAAGCCCTGGACGCGCATTAGTAGAGGTTTTCAGCCACATAGTCTCGGTGCATGCTCGCTGAGGCATAACATGTGCAATCAGGAAGAAAACAGTAGCACTGAAAATGCAAGACATTTGTCATGCAGTTGCATTTTTGTATTACAGCCGCATTGAAATTTAGTTGCGTGAGACAGTTGTTTATCATGGAAGTTTCTGCACTAAATATGCCCTAAGCCATAGCAAATATTGAACAAAAGCAGTTAATTCTGACAGGGGCATGTACCGACAGGAAAGCAGACTGTGCCTAGGAAAGGTCGTGAAGCTGGTAAGCACACAAAACTTTCAAGAGGAAGAATTCAACGTGCCGCATGTGCCAATTTTAGCACAGAAACTAAAATGCGGTCCCAGGTGAAAATTTCCTGCTGGGAATCTGCTGGTTTGTACTGGTCCCAGCAGCAACTTTGCTGGTTTCGGTCTGGGCCTGCTGGTCCCAGCAGCCCACTTGCTGGTTTTGGTCTGAACCTGCTGGTCCCAGCAGCACTACTTGCTGGTTTTGTGTTGGGAACTGGTCCCAGCAGCAACCTTGCTGGTTTTGGTGTCTGAGTCTGCTGGTCCCAGCAGCACCACTTGCTGGTTTTGTGTTGGCGGATTGGTCCCAGCAGCAACCTTGCTGGTTTTGTACTCGATCAACTGGTCCCAGCAGTAAACCTGCTGGTTTTGTACTCGGTCAACTGAAACATATTGTTGCTTTTAAAATCAAGTAGCCGGTCGTCAGAAGGGTTCTACTGGTCTTAGTAGAGAAGAAACCGGGTTTATATTGAGATTATTATTTACTTGCCTGGAGAAAAGCTGATCAGCTGGGAATTCAACCTGGCGTGTATTGGACCAGATGACCTAGCTAGTTGGAAACCAACTAGACATGACTAGTTTCATTCAGAAGGTGTGTATTAATAGCCATTTGGCAACTGCTTCAGCGCTTGAAACTTGAGTATTTATTGGGAGACAGGTGTAACTAAATAAAGAAACACAGTGACAAGCTTCTGCGACAAGCTCCATGCACGGCTAGCAGTAAAAGTGGAACTTCGCCTTGTGAATTCCAACTCCAACGCTTTTCTTAAAACGATACTTCGTCAATGGAAGATCATGCCTATCAAGAATATACAATATCAGTCTTTGAAGCGCTTTGATTGCCTTCCAAGACAATCCATACTCGATGGCAAAATTCACAGTCAGTGCAAGGAAGTCCTCAACAGTTAAATCACTGCATTGCGTCTGATCTGACGTCTCAGGGTGCTCGGAAAAGTCAGGCAGTTGCGTGTGATTGCTCGACGATGTAGGAGTTTCCGTAGGACCTGACCAATTATAGCTGCTGCCATAATCATCCCCATCATGATGCGTGGCCTGTGGTGATGTCAGCGCTGGTGAAGATGACCGCGTAGGACCTTGCTCTGGCGAAGTTAGCGTGTAAATCCTTGCGCTGGCGATGGTGGCGGCCGCGGAGATCCTTGCGCTGTTGACGTCGGGTGCGTATCCCCTTGCACTGGCGACGATTACCGCGTAGGCCCTTCAGCTGGAGACGGTGGGTGCGCAGACATCCGAAGATAACTTCTGGTGGAAGTCGGAAGACCAGCATCGCTGCCTGGGTCAAGACAACGCCGGTACCGCTTATTCCTGCGGCCCATTCTTTCAGCTCACTGTGACAATAATACCACGGCCACCATCCGAATAGCACTTGAACGTCGACCGAAGAGAAGCACTAGGCGGGGATTGCTGTTGCTGCTGCAGGATTTGGATATGGGGCTTTCTCTTTGTATCGGGCGGCCCTTACAAAAAAAAAAAAAACTCGTGTCCTAGCCTATTTTGCAGGAGGCCCTACAGTTACGGAAAATATACTAGTTCACTGCACTACAGTCGTCGAGTTGAACGAAGCGTCTAGTTGGATTTGGATTGGATTTAGACAACCTGGACTGGTGAAAATGCCGATGTGGCTATCCTTCAAGAGCTCATTGAACTGATTTACGAGTAAATTAGCACATTTAATTACATGAACATGCCACTAAAACTTAATAAGTAACTGTGTATCAATTGTGCTGTTTTAAACCAGTTTTGAAAAACTTGCTTACTGACTACCTTTTTTCTTGTCCGAAGTTTGTCGCGTCGATTTTTGGAGATAGCAACATTGGGTACTTGTTTACCTTTCTTTTCCCCTTTTTCCCTGTCTTCTCGGAGTGCACGGACGAGTATCGATCCCCGTCTCTCTGTTCTATCATACTGTGGCGGCTTTTAGCTTTTTAAATTACTTCGCTAATCCGAACTTATTCAGTTAATTAATCTGCGGCTGATCTGCGCTTGCAGAGTTATTAGTGATCCTTGGTGTGCATCACGCTCCACAGACACGTGCGATGTTTGCCGTTGTCAGGTTCGCGCACGATATAGATAAGAAGTTGTACGTGATTCCTGCAAAGGATATTACGAATTTCAACCCGAAAAACAACACAGACTTCAATACGCGGTCTGTGTATACCGCGTTCTGGAGAGATCCGCTGGACGGAAAGGACAGCAGTCACTACAGCACCCAAGTCCTGATGCTAGGAGGTAATGGCTCAGTTTTGTGCACCTTAATTGCATGAGATTTTGCCACGCGAACTGGGTTACTATAATATATGTGTGTGTATGTCTGAATTTCTCACTGCAGAGTCGGAGAAAGAAATCCAGGAAAGGATGAAAACAAAAAGACTTGCGATGCCAAAAATTCTAGATTCGCATGATTCTTCAGGTGAGACATGTGAAGAGGAAACAGCAGCCCAAAAGAAGAAGGTGTGCTTGCATTGTGCAGTGTTATATCTTGTTTGATTGTGCAATCTCGTGAAATTTAACCTGCGATGTGTTGTAGTGTATGCTTGTTGCAGCACATCCTGTGTTTTTAGTTTTTTCGTTCTTTAGAAGCAAAAGCGAACTCTGCTGGCATCCAAAAAAGCAGAGTATGATGAGACCATGCTAAAAAAAAATATGGACGATGCCAGAAGCAAAACACTGGCAGCTCAAAGCCGCGACAGCCGCCAAGTGGTAAGTAGTACGCCTGCTTAGCTATAAGCTGCCTTATAATTATCAGACACCTTTAAACGTCAGATTAAATCTGAAACCGTGAATGATAATTCTTTATAGGCCAAGAAGCGAGTTGGCTAAAGTTCTTTAGTTATTATAGCAAGTTGGGAGTTATGTGCACTATGCCCCTGCAATCACCTGCTGGATCCTACTGTCACACCCCTCCTTCCTTTCATATGGCAGCTATCTCTGCAACACCTTATTAACTGTTGTAAATACTTTTTTGCAGCCACGGTCAAGCACTGGGGTCTACAAAAGGGCGTGGACGTGGACCCCGTCGTAAAAAAACATCAACGGGATCCTCTGCGAGAAGATTCAAGATGTCGTAAAATCCAAGAGGAAGGATATGCAGTGAACTGTCCATTCACATGAGAATAACATGAGAATAAACATGCTAAACTGCACAAGACAAGTAGATCTTCTTGCCCTCTCCTGCTGTTGAGAACATGTAATGCATTAGTATGCGTCAAAGCAGCAAGTGGGAACCTGTGTCCAATGAGCTGTGTTTGCTCGGCAGTCTCGGATGAGCAGAACTGGCACGTTGGTTTAGCTTGGGTTCATCGAATTCTGCGTGAAGGAACTAGAACAATAGAAGTGACACCAATACCATACAGCTCTGTGTTGGTGGTATTTGCCTCGTTTCTACTGATCTTATTCTTTCACACATTTTGAGAGGTCAAAGCTCATTTCAATGCCTGCTGGCCCCACTAACACCTGCTGGTCCCAGCAACAACTGCTGGTCCCAGCAACGCCTGCTGGTCCCAGCAACGCCTGCTGGTCCCAGCAACGCCTGCTGGTCCCAGCAGCTCCTGCTGGTCCCAGCAGCTGCTGGGAATCTGCCAAAATCCCAGCAGTGTTGGGACCAGCAGATTCCCAGCAGGAAATTTTCACCTGGGGTGTACCTATTGCTTGCAGCCAAAGGCAGCTCACGTGATACCGCGCGGCAAGAAACCCATGCAGCTCCGATGCAGTGCACATGAAAGCTCTACAAAGACTGGAAAATGTGAAAAAAATTGTAAATTGTGGGACACGTCACGAAGCGACACATTGTCGGTGAGGGACGCCGTAGTGAAGGGATCTGGATTAATTTCGACCACCCGTAAGTCTGATATTTCACAGCACACTCCTGCCTTTCGCCTTCATCGAAAGGCGCGGCCGCGTTATTGAACCCGAGTCGTCGGCTCAGTCGCCTCGAGCGCTCCTGCGTACCACTGAACCGGCGCAACAGGTGTTGAAAAACTAGCGATATTCCTCCAAGGATTTGCATGATATAAGCTCTCTTCGCAGCCATTCTGTTACAAAAAGCGGTCGCTCGTAATGGGCAGCGGATGCTGGTACCGTACTGTATATCAAATATTCAGCTCCGCGCTGTAGCAGTCGCGATGCGACAATATATAACAGGCCAACTTGCAGCGAGTGAATGAAGCGTCCTAAACCACTGCCCAAACTTAAGCGCGAACAGACGACGCGCTCCGAAAAGTTCGCACTTGAATTTTTAATCAAGAATTACCCCGCATTGCCCGAAGGTGTTATAGCAGTATAGCAGGTTCCCGGATTCACGGATTGGCAAAAAAAAAAAAAACGTCTTCGTTTACAGCGCACACTTGAACCTCCGAAAGTCGATTCCACTGTTGCACAGTTTCAACAAAAAATGAATTCGCGAACAAGTTCGTCCTGGGACGGTACTCGCAAATTTTACAAGAATGGTCATGTCGTTTAGAAGCAGCAAGACTTTCCCACGTCAATAATAATAATAATAATAATAATAATAATAATAATAATAATAATAATAATAATAATAATAATAATAATAATAATTGGTTTAGGGGAAAGGAAATGGCGCAGTATCTGTCTCATATATCGTTAGACACCTGAACAACGCTGTAAGGGAAGGGATAAGGAGGGAGCGAAAGAAGAAATGAAGAATGAGGTGGTCTAGTGGAGGGCTCCGGAATAATTTCGACCACCTGGGGATCTTTAACGTGCACTGACATCGCACAGCACACGGGCGCCTTAGCGTTTTGCCTCCATAAAAACGCAGCCGGCACGGTCGGGTTCGAAACCGGGAACTCCGGATCAGTAGTCGAGCGCCCTAACCGCTGAGCCACCGCGGCGGGGCTTCCACGTCAAGACATTATTCATTTCTGTACAACTATCCCTGCGCCCGGCCGTACCTGCCCGAGACGAATCTTGCTGCCCTGTTGCGAATTTGCTCCAATTGCTGTGCAGTGTCCCAAACAGTAGAGGCGTATTAAATAAAGGGACGAACATAGGACAGAGAAAGTTTTGTTGAGATTTGGCCGTGGAAAATCATTAGCGGGAATTGAAAGAGCTTGGCAGCGCCGTAGTTACAAGCGCACATAACCGAAAGACCCGGAATACAGATTGAAGTACTCTATTCAATCCATGCGCCAACATGAGTAATGGTTGCGTTTAATTTTGCGATTAGTTTCTTTTTATAATGCAAATTAAAATGCAATTTTTGCGGGCATGTTGCTTCAGGGAATTTAGCATGTCATCTCTCTTGCATAAAAGTTTGTATAACAAGTGGAGAAACCTCTATGCCTAAAATAGACGTTAGCAAGAAGTTGCAGCGTTGCAAGTGCCCCCTGTTAAATGTTGCATAGGTACGAATTTTGTTTAATAAAGTGTGCCACACTAACAAATGTTAGTTTTTATTTGCGATCAGTTTAAATTACTTCAAATAAATTAGATTTTAGCCAGGCAGAATACGAGTAAAGCTTGGACCCCTGCAGTCAGTAGGGCTGCTTCAGACAATTCAAGTTGTCATCAATCTTGCATACTACTTTGTAAAATACATGGAGAGACAAACAAGACATAGCACATGGCAAGAAGTTCTTGCTTTGCATGTGCCCTCTGTTCAAAGTTGCAAAGGTAAGTAATTTTTAAATACAATCCGCCAACGCAAATAGTGTTTGAGTTTGCTATTAATAGTTTTTTTTTTACTGCAAATAAATCGTCCCTTTCGCAGGTAGATTGCTTAAGGCAATTTGGCTTGTCATCTCTCTTGCAGAGAAATATGTATAACATATGGATAAACAAAACAAAAATAACCCTTAGTAAGAAGTTGTAGTCCTGCTAGTGGCCTTTGATAAAAGTTGCAAAGGTACGTATTACCGAAAATATTGTCTGTTTTTATGTTACTATTAGTTTGTTTTTACTTATGGAAACTAAAAAAGAATTTAGGCAGATAGATACGTGGGACGTTTGTACTCCTGCTGTTAGCTGGGTTGCTTCAAACAATTAAACATCTCATATCTCTTGCATTCAACTTATTATACCAATGGAAAAACAAACACAACATTGCACATTGCAAGAAGTTGTTGTTTTGGAAGTGCCCTCTGTTCAAAGTTGCAAAGGTAAGTTTTTTTTACATCAAATCCGCCAAAGTAAATAATGCTTGCGCTTCAAAGTGCTTTAACTTGAATGGCATTTTGCAATCATAGCTACACTGGGCTACCAGTCGAGCATTTTCGGTACATGGCAGAGGCCAGTTGGGATTCAATATGTCGGAGTCTCTTAAGTTGTCTCCTCCCGGCGCTGGTTTTTAGACACCCACGGCCTTGTGGTTGTGTGCCGCCATCTATCAGCACGCTGCAAAACTGCGAGATTCCTCGCGGAACGTCCGGAGCATAAGACAAGCGGCGCCGTTGGTACTCCTACCTATTCTTACACCGTGCTCTCGGCCGTCACCGCGCTCTGTTGCCTAATATTTATAACGCGTAATCTTTAAGCAGCGACACCACAAACTGTGTACGCTCAGTGCGCGCGGCTGTGATATTTTGTTGCAGTGGGTGCCATCCCGTGTGGGAGTGCCAGGAAACGAAGCTGCTGACCGACTCGCCTAGGCAGTCCACTCCAACCCAGCAGGTCCAGTTTGTGAGGCTATCTCGGCCTTTGACGCAGCGCGTCACATACTACGCCACAAGGTTGCACTTTGCCACCCAGACCCCCGCGTCGCATCCGGCAAGCTCCCAAGGCCTGTCCCGTACACTGCCTTCGGACGCGCGGCATACTCTTTACTCCTGCACATCAGGATTGGTTGTGTCTTCACGGCAGACCGACGCCACCGCCTCATGGGAGAGGCCGACACAAACTGTATTGACTGCGTAGAGACAGAAACAGTTGAGCACCTGCTCTGTGAGTGCCCCGTTCATGCTAACGTGCGCTCCATAATGCGCGCCGAATACAGCAAGCTCGGCCTGCCCTCTGCCACTGCCGGCGACTCAGTCTTCCCTTAGGCATCGCCACACAAAAGGAAACCTGCCCTGTCCGCTCTCGTCTCCTTCGTCGATGAGGCAGGCCTTCGCAGGCGCATCTAGTGTCACCCAAGTGCTTTGTGCTGCGTGCTGTGAACACAAACCTTCTGTGCTTTGTGCCCCAGTGTGCTGAATTTTCACCATCGCGCGCTACATTGTGTGCCCGCAAACTTCTTTCCAGAGACTCTTTGGCGTCTCCACTTCCCCTCCTCCTGCACTAAGAAACATACTGTGATCAATGAGTGCATGGACGTCTTCTGACTCACACCAGTGCGCGCTTCGCAATGTGTGCCCGCCCACTGTTTCTCGTGCCTGTGTATCGCGCTTTTCGTGCCGCATTCTGCCGTGCACTTGCCGCCCTTTCCGCCTTCTGACCCGTCCTCTATTCTATATCTTTAACTCCCCTCCCCCAACCCTGTGCAGTGCAGTGAAGGTGTTCTCCAAGAAACAGTTGCACGCCCTGCACACAAATTTTTCGCCAACAACCAGAACCACTTACGACAGTTAAAAGGCAGAGCCTGGTGACACTCCCGTGTCAGCGTGTCAGCAGGCACTGCAGTGTTAAAAATGTGGTGGAAGTAACGCCAAAATTTAGGCTTAGAAAGTCGGGCCATTAGCAACGTTGTCGTTTTTGCTATGAAAAATCGGGCCACTAACAACAGCGTACTGCGTCATTATTGCAAAGAGCCAGAGAGCGGTGGGTGCGAGTAGCCCGAGTTTTTTTCTTGGTGGCGGCGAGTGGGCTTTCGAGGTGATGTGCTCGGCTTTGCCTTGCGTCTGAAAGTCGCCTCGCCTCGCCTCGCAGCGGTACACACTCATTGACGATTTCTTCTGGATGTGTCGAATCGCCGTTTAGCGGAAATTTTTCTCTTCAAAGCTAGTGCAGTGATGCGGAGCGATCGGGCTGTGCGGCACCGAGCCGTCGTTTTCTGCAGCAGCCTACTGCATCCTTTCGAACTATGCAGACACGCAGAGGCTTTCAGCGTTTTCCACGTTGCCCTGCTGTGTGTCAAAAGGAAGTTTGCGTAGCAGGCATAGAATAACACCGAGCGGCACGCTTTTGCGATCGTATTCCTCGGCGTCGGAAGGGCTGCCGGGCTCTACGCCCGTGCGAGGGGAACGACTGCGGCGGGCTGCGCGGTTTCGAGACACCTTATTTCTCGAAACCCTTAAAATAACGGTCGTCCGGCCACTGCAGCCCGCAACGGCTCAGCGCTCTGCACTTGATCCCATTGCATTCGCTCGATCTTGTGTGTCTGAAATGGATCACCTTGCGCTTTGGTGTATATATTAATTGCGCAGTACCGACTGCTGCAACGCTAAACGCTCACCGTAAAATGCTTCTCTCTGTTACGCTCGCTTATTCTCGCTGGAATTTCACTCAGAGATGTTATACGACAGTATATACCAAGCTTATAAATCCGCGTCGTCCGGAGCGCAGGTGCCCCCCCCCCCAAGTAGTATTCGCACAGTGCGAGTTTAGCACTGCAAAACTATGTATATATAGATTAAGTGAAAAACCTCTCTGAATGCGCCGCTGCCATGCGCGCGAGAGCAGATGAACCCTGTACAATACGCGCGCATGCAACTCAGCTTCAGTAGCATGGGGCTATTAATTGTTAACCCCGCAGCTTCGCGGTCGGACCAAACCTAGCTCTGTCATACAGTTATTCTGCAGCATAACTTCAACGGTGCTCACCTAGTCGGTATTCTCAGTCACCCGATAAATATCAACTTGGCTAACATATATGCACTTCAGAATAAACGATACAGCGTAGCCGATACGACCTAGCTGTGCAAGTTGCACCACCTTTCTCAACCTTGTTTACAAATCCCCAAAATATTGCTGCAGGAACTAAGGTGGAAATGGTTCTTCTTGGTCATATAAGCAAGAGGCCCCGTTGACCTACCTTAGTCTCCACCTCTTGTTGAAAGGATTTCATCAGTTCGTGCTGGCCTGCAGGGCCTGTTTACACAGTTTTGTGCATGTCCAAATGTATAATAGTGAAAGTAGAGCAGTGACACTATGTTGCATAGTCAGAAACATTTATTTGGGCTCTTGACCAACCAATACGGCCAGTAAGCAAATATAGGAGGCATTATTTACATTATCAGCGTGCAATCAAACAATAGTTAAATATACATGCTAAATGCTATGCACAAAAAAAGGGGGGATTCAGGGTTTACTAACCAGTCATTGACGAGTGTGAGCTGACCAAAACATTTATCTGCAAAAACTAGCAGAGGATTCAGACTGAGGACTTATGACTATTGCAAGATTAAACTACTGGCCGCAGTACATAGCCAGAACCCTCCTGAAATGATAACCCCTTCCCCCGCTCTCCCAAATGATGCTCCACTGGACATGCATTCTTTTGCCTCACAGTTTCGGAAAGAAACTCGGTAGCTATATGCCCGCTACTGGCCCTTAAACTGGGTAAGCTTCCTAAAAATTTGTCGCACATGGCTATCCTGGAAGCTTTCTGTGACCTTTTTGCCTACGTGATAGAGCCTATGTTTAAAAAGCACCCTGCAATGCTCTGCACTAGAAGGACATAATGATTCTCAAGCGGAAACATGTGGCCATGAAGCTCCAGAAACAGATCGTTGCTGGAATGAAACCAAAACTTCATGCACAAGGTTAGTTAACAAAGTTCTTGATGACAGGCTTTTACCGTGCAATGGCAATCGAACAAGAGACTCAGATTTACGACAGATTTTAATTACACTCTCTCTCTGATGGGTAGCTCAGCCCTCCGCTACTTTTTCTCTGAATGAAAGAGTATGTGTCACCCTGTGGTCGAGATGCAAACAACGCTACCGCGCACTGGTCACACATCAGCTTAGTATGCAACTTGTGTGAAACGTAACCAGCCAGGTACGTCACTACTCTGTCTCCCCATTCAGTATTATGCTCTGGATGTGAGATACAGTCGTGATCTCTGGCTATTTGGTGCTGCGCAGCAGTGTCCGCATTCAAGATGCGCCTTTTGCCTTTTGACGCGTTTAGTGTCTCAGTTGCTGAAGCAATAATAGCACTACCGCACGACAAGATTGCTGCAGTTTCTAAAGGCAGGCAGTTCCCTGTTGCTACATCACCGAGCTCATTGTGAACTACTACTTTTCTGAAAGCAGCACGAAATTGTACAATAGTTGGGTGGTCGTTGTGGCCTCTGTGGGACCTGATAAGTCCGAAAAAAACTTCCAGGCAGTCTTGACAAACTTTGTGTGCCTATATATATTTGAGGACTTTCTTTTCCATGACAGTGAAATTGTAGAGTGCAAGTAAGCTTTTCATACATGTGGTGAAATCTGAAAATCCCGTTTTTTGTGCCGTCTCAATCATGCTGTGGCCACTGGTAGACTTGCTCAGTGATGACAGGTAACTGATGGAGGCTCTAAACATGGCTTCAACATCGTTGAAATTTCACTCATTTAAAACTTTCTTGAATCCCTTTTGCTGTATGGACCTTCAATTCAACGCATCAAAGGTATTGTTAATGCACCTCAAAAATTCTTCACTTGGCTGTGAGTCGGCAAAACCTTCTACTTTGAGCACTCGACATTCAGCAAGTGCTGTGACCACAGAAGGGCTCATAACTTGGGCCGCACACCTGACCTTCCTCGGCTGCCTCTGCCATTGAATATGCGCTCTGTGCAGCTTGTTGGCCAAGTGAAGCCCTTCTTTTTGTTGCAAACTATGTAGCCGCTCAATATGCTGCCATGCCACCGTGTTTCCCTTGTTGATTTTTTGTGCGCTAGAGCATTTGTGACAAGTTTTAACATATGACAAGGGTCAAGAAATGCTGCCGCTGGTTTTTGGGTGGCAGGATGAGAGAATGTCGTCTTCAGTTGGTCTACATTTTTGAAGCTGCAGCCCAGCTCCTCTGACATGGCTGTATTTGCTGGAGCTCCATCGCCTGTTAGAGCTACAACCATTGCCCCAGCATCGTGGGCAAGAAGCAGGCTTTGTGTATATAACTAGATCAGCTCGCTGCTCGCCGAGAAGACCATCTACTAAAAAGTATCCGAGCGGCAGCTTCCACCGTCCGTTAATGGCTACTGCCATTACAACAAAAAGCAGCTTTTGCCTGTGGCAGGCAGTCACCATCAACTCCTGTGCCCTTGTCAGCAAACCCCTCAGAATTGCCCCTGTTCCACTGAACCTGCTGCCTGACTGATATTTCATCAGTCATCAGACTGCATACAGTTTGGTGGCCTCGGCTGCTCATCTTGGTGCATTCATTTTTAGAGCATTGAATGCCTCAGTTGAAAAGCCAGCATTGCCATCTAAAGTCTGATACCACTCTCGCAGTGTTCTTTGGTGGGGCAAGCAGGTGTCGAAGACCTGTCTCACGTAATTGTATGCTTGTGGCGAGTAGAAATTGAGTGACAGCGCAAAGGCCCTGAGCTCAGGTGAAAACTGCCTCGGCACATCCCGGCCAGGGCGCTTGGATATCTGTTTTTTAGGGAGGTGTTGATTGGCTATTCCAAGGTTTGTCAAGCACAGCCACCTGATCCTTCAGCACGATATTTTGCCTCTGTAGCATTTGAATCACAGCCTTCAATTCTTCAAGCGTTTTTTTTTTTCTGGGGTCTTCTAGACTACTGCAGCCGCTTGATCCGCTTTCGAGTCTTTATGTCCTTCGAGGCAAACTTTGCTGCACGTGCTCTCAAGAAAGCTTTCTCCGGAGTGTCAACCTATAAAGCAGAATCAAAATTTAGTCACCTTCTACAATCACAAGCTGCTCGGTTCCAGCCACGTGTACTTTCTTCAGGGGTAACAAAAATGCAGGAGGTTCGCACTGAGGTGTAGGAAAAAAAAATTCCTTTGCACTCGCCGTTGCTTGTGTTGCTGGACACCCATTTTCAAGCCGAGAGATCTGGCAGGGGCTCTCTCAGCTTGATGTGGAGGACACACACACTAAAAAATTTATTGGTTTATTGATAAAAAAAAGGCATACAAATGTTTTAAGTGTGTTAGCAAGAGTCATGGGTGTAAAATCAAGCTGATCCAGTCACTCAAGACCCCTTACCTATGCGCTGTAAATAGGTTGCAGTAATAAAAACATGCCAGAAATAAGCCATTCACATACACATGTGAAAGCTCTGGTGTTGTATGTTGTTTTCAGGTTAACCTTGCCTGCCTGCCTTACTTACCACCGCTTGTTTTCTCTTTTATGGTGTTTGAACAGAACTCGAAGTTTGTGGAGGCAACATTCCCTGCACAGATTGATATTCAAAGGGCATTATTTGATTGCCAAGATATCCTTTGCCAGATTAAGAGAAGTATACGGTATACAGAAGATTATATTGTAGTGACAGCTTGTAATTTTGCTCACATCGTGTCCATTGTCCGAAGATTCATTTTCCTACTGAAGCTTACCTAACAAAAAAGAAATGTCACAGTATATCAGCCATAATTGATTGCCAAGATATCCTTTGCCAGATTAAGAGAAGTATACGGTATACAGAAGATTATTTTGTAGTGACAGCTTGTAATTTTGCTCACATCGTGTCCATTGTCTGAAGAGTAATTTTCCTATTGAAGCTTACCTAACAGAAAAGAAATGTCACAGTATATCAGCCATAATCAGCAAGCATATAATTTAAAGAATGGCAGTTAGCTTCCCCAGACAGCACATGGAAACCAAAAGGAGATAATTCTGTTGGGGTACAAACAGCAACTACCCATGTGAAAAGGTTTTTTACTTTAACAACATCTCAAACATTTTCAAACAAATTAACACCGTGGAAAAAAGAAGAATGTATAATTCACTGTGCAACTCGCAAACCGATATTCTTTTACCTCTGCAAGGCCTCTCTGCCTTGATGGGAAGCAACACTGATATTACATTCTGAATCTACTGGATATTTCTAAAGACCCCACAAAACAAAGCACTTATTTTAGTACTTTCTTTTTTATCTACGTAATGCAGCAACCAGCATTGGGAATTCAAAAACGGGAATTCTTAACATTCAGAGCTGCAACGGATATACATATGGCATGCAATGTTCCGCACCACCATGCAGGCTCTGAAATGAATTGCAGTGCATATTTATGTTTGTTTAATTCTGCGTGTGTGTGAGCAAGGTTCTCATACATGCAATAAAGCTTCAGTAAGTGGACATTGGCATAGTTGCTGTGTCAGTTGCCCATAAGGCCCTGGACGCGCATTAGTAGAGGTTTTCAGCCACATAGTCTCGGTGCATGCTCGCTGAGGCATAACGTGTGCAATCAGGAAGAAAACAGTAGCACTGAAAATGCAAGACATTTGTCATGCAGTTGCATTTTTGTATTACAGCCGCATTGAAATTTAGTAGCTTGAGACAGTTGTTTATCATGGAAGTTTCTGCACTAACTATGCCCTAAGCCATAGCAAATATTGAACAAAAGCAGTTAATTCTGACAGGGGCATGTACCGACAGGAAAGCAGACTGTGCCTAGGAAAGGTCGTGAAGCTGGTAAGCACAGTAAACTTTCAAGAGGAAGAATTCAACGTGCCGCATGTGCCAATTTTAGCACAGAAACTAAAATGCGGTGTACCAAAATGCTTGCAGCCAAAGGCAGCTCACGTGATACCGCGCGGCAAGAAACCCTTGCAGCTCCGATGCAGTGCACATGAAAGCTCTACAAAGACTAGAAAATGTGAAAAAAATTGTAAATTGTGGGACACGTCACGAAGCGACACATTGTCGGTGAGGGACGCCGTAGTGAAGGGATCTGGATTAATTTCGACCACACGTAAGTCTGATATTTCACAGCACACTCCTGCCTTTCGCCTTCATAGAAAGTCGCGGCCGCGTTATTGAACCCGAGTCGTCGGCTCAGTCGCCTCGAGCGCTCTTACGTACCACTGAACCGGCGCAACAGGTGTTGAAAAACTAGCGATATTCCTCCAAGGATTTGCATGATATAAGCTCTCTTCGCAGCCATTCTGTTACAAAAAGCGGTCGCTCGTAATGGGCAGCGGTTGCTGGTACCGTACTGTACATCAAATATTCAGCTCCGCGCTGTAGCAGTCGCGCTGCGACAATATATAACAGGCCAACTTGCAGCGAGTGAATGAAGCGTCCTAAACCACTGCCCAAACTTAAGCGCGAACAGACGACGCACTCCGAAAAGTTCGCACTTGAATTTTTAATCAAGAATTACCCCGCATTGCTCGAAGGTGTTATAGCAGTATAGCAGGGTCCCGGATTCACGGATTGGCAAAAAAAAAAAAAAAAACGTCTTCGTTTACAGCGCACACTTGAACCTCCGAAAGTCGATTCCACTGTTGCACAGTTTCAACAAAAAATGAATTCGCGAACAAGTTCGTCCTTGGACGGTACTCGCAAATTTTACAAGAATGGTCATGTCGTTTAGAAGCAGCAAGACTTTCCCACGTCAATAATAATAATAATAATAATAATAATAATAATAATAATAATAATAATAATAATAATAATAATAATAATAATAATAATTGGTTTAGGGGAAAGGAAATGGCGCAGTATCTGTCTCATATATCGTTAGACACCTGAACAGCGCTGTAAGGGAAGGGATAAGGAGGGAGTGGAAGAAGAAATGAAGAATGAGGTGCTCTAGTGGAGGGCTCCGGAATAATTTCGTCCACCTGGGGATCTTTAACGTGCACTGACATCGCACAGCACACGGGCGCCTTAGCGTTTTGCCTCCATAAAAACGCAGCCGGCACGGTCGGGTTCGAAACCGGGAACTCCGGATCAGTAGTCGAGCGCCCTAACCGCTGAGCCACCGCGGCGGGGCTTCCACGTCAAGACATTATTCATTTCTGTACAACTATCCCTGCGCCCGGCCGTACCTGCCCGAGACGAATCTTGCTGCCCTGTTGTGAATTTGCCCCAATTGCTGTGCAGTGTCCCATACAGTAGAGGCGTATTAAATAAAGGGACGAACACAGGACAGAGAAAGTTTTGTTGAGATTTGGCCGTGAAAATTCATTAGCGGGAATTGAAACAGCTTGGCAGCGTCGTAGTTACAAGCGCACATAACCGAAAGACCCGGAATACAGATTGAAGTACTCTATTCAATCCACGCGCCAACATGAGTAATGGTTGCGTTTAATTTTGCGATTAGTTTCTTTTTATATTGCAAATTAAAATGCAATTTTTGCGGGCATGTTGCTTCAGGGAATTTAGCATGTCATCTCTCTAGCATAAAAGTTTGTATAACATGTGGAGAAACCTCTATGCCTAAAATAGACGTTAGCAAGAAGTTGCAGCGTTGCAAGTGCCCCCTGGTAAATGTTGCATAGGTACGAATGTTTTTTAATAAAGTGTGCCACACTAACTAATGTTTGTTTTTAATTGCGATTAGTTTAATTTATTTCAAATAAATGAGATTTTAAGCAGGCAGAAAACGAGTAAAGCTTAGACCCCTGCAGTCAGTAGGGCTGCTTCAGACAATTCAAGTTGTCATCAATCTGGCATACTACTTTGTAAAATACATGGAGAGACAAACAGGACATAGCACATGGCAAGAAGTTGTTGCTTTGCATGTGCCCTCTGTTCAAAGTTGCAAAGGTAAGTATTTTTTAAATACAATCCGCCAACGCAAATAGTGTTTGAGTTTGCTATTAATCGTTTTTTTATTACTACAAATAAATCGTCCCTTTCGCAGGTTGATTGCTTAAGGCAATTTGGCTTGTCATCTCTCTTGAGAAATTTGTATAACATATGGAGAAACAAAACTAAAATAACCCTTAGTACGAAGTTGTAGTCCTGCTAGTGGCCTCTGATAAAAATTGCAAAGGTACGTATTACCGAAAATATTGTCTGTTTTTATGTTACTATTAGTTTTTGTTTACTTGGGGAAACTAAAAAAGAATTTAGGCAGATAGATACGTGGGACGTTTGTACTCCTGCTGTTAGCTGGGTTGCTTCAGACAATTAATCATCTCATATCTCTTGCATTCAACTTAATATACCAATGGAAAAATAAACACAATATAGCACATTGCAAGAAGTTGTTGCTTTGGAAGTGCCCTCTGTTCAAAGTTGCAAAGGTAAGCTTTTTTTACATCAAATCCGCCAAAATAAATAATGCTTGCGCTTCAAAGTGCTTTAACTTGAATGGCATTTTGCAATGATAGCTACACTGGGCTACCAGTCGAGCATTTTGCGGTACATGGCAGAGGCCAGTTGGGATTCAATATGGCGGAGTCTCTTAAGTTGTCTCCACCCGGCGCTGGTTTGAGACACCCAAGGCTTTGTTGTTGTGTGCCGCCATCTATCAGCACGCTGCAAAACTGCTAGATTCGTCGCGCAACGTTCGGAGCATAAGACAAGCGGCGCCGTTGGTACACCTATCTATTCTTACACCGTGCTCTCGGCCGTCACCGCGCGCTGTTGCCTAATATTTATAACGCGTAATCTTTAAGCAGCGACACCACAAACTGTGTACGCTCAGTGCGCGCGGCCGTGATATTTTGTTGCAGTGGGTGCCATCCCGTGTGGGAGTGCCAAGAAACGAAGCTGCTGACCGACTCGCCAAGGCAGTCCACTCCAACCCAGCAGCTCCAGTTTGTGAGGCTATCTCGGCCTTTGACGCAGCGCGTCACATACTGCGCCACAAGATTGCACTTTGCCACCCAGACCCCCCAGTCGCATCCGGCAAGCTCCCAAGGCCTGTCCCGTACACTGCCTTCGGACGCGCGGCATACTCTTTACTCCTGCACATCAGGATTGGTTGTGTCTTCACGGCAGACCGACGCCACCGCCTCATGGGAGAGGCCGACACAAACTGTATTGACTGCGGAGAGACAGAAACAGTTGAGCACCTGCTCTGTGAGTGCCCCGTTCATGCTAACGTGCGCTCCATAATGTGCGCCGAATACAGCAAGCTCGGCCTGCCCTCTGCCACTGCCGGCGACCCAGTCTTCCCTGAGGCATCGCCACACAAAAGGAAAGCTGCCCTGTCCGCTCTCGTCTCCTTCGTCGATGAGGCAGGCCTTCGCAGGCGCATCTAGTGTCACCCAAGTGCTTTGTGCTGCGTGCTGTGAACACAAACCTTCTGTGCATTGTGCCCCAGTGTGCTGAATTTTCACCATCGCGCGCTACATTGTGTGTGCCCGCTAACCCCTTTCCAGAGACTCTTTGGCGTCTCCACTTCCCCTCCTCCTGCACTAAGAAACATACTGTGATCAATGAGTGCATGGGCATCTTCTGACTCACACCAGTTCGTGCTTCGCAATGTGTGCCCGCCCACTGTTTCTCGTGCCTGTGTATCGCACTTTTCGTGCCGCATTCTGCCGTGCACTTGCCGCCCTTTCCGCCTTCTGACCAGTCCTCTATTCTATATCTTTAACTCCCCTCCCCTAACCCTGTGCAGTGCAGTGAAGGTGTTCTCCAAGAAACAGTTGCACGCCCTGCACACAAATTTTTCGCCAACAACCAGAACCACTTACGACAGTTAAAAGGCAGAGCCTGGTGACACTCTCGTGTCAGCGTGTCAGCAGGCACTGCAGTGTTAAAAATGTGGTGGAAGTAACGCCAAAATTTAGGCTTAGAAAGTCGGGCCATTAGCAACGTTGTCGTTTTTGCTATGAAAAATCGGGCCACTAACAACTGCGTACTGCGTCATTATTGCAAAGGTCCAGAGAGCGGTGGGTGCGAGTAGCCCGAGTTTTTTTCTCGGTGGCGGCGAGTGGGCTTTCGAGGTGATGTGCTCGGCTTTGCCTTGCGTCTGAAAGTCGCCTCGCCTCGCCTCGCAGCGGTACGCACTCATTGACGATTTCTTCTGGATGTGTCGAATCGCCGTTTAGCGGAAATTTTTCTCTTCAAAGCTAGTGCAGTGATGCGGAGCGATCGGGCTGTGCGGCACCGAGCCGTCGTTTTCTGCAGCAGCCTGCTGCATCCTTTCGAACTATGCAGACACGCAGAGGCTTTCAGCGTTTTCCACGTTGCCCTGCTGTGTGTCAAAAGGAAGTTTGCGTAGCAGGCGTAGAATAACACCGAGCGGCACGCTTTTGCGATCGTATTCCTCGGCGTCGGAAGGGCTGCCGGGCTCTACGCCCGTGCGAGGGGAACGACTGCGGCGGGCTGCGCGGTTTCGAGACACCTTATTTCTCGAAACCCTTAAAATAACGGTCGTCCGGCCACTGCAGCCCGCAACGGCTCAGCGCTCTGCACTTGATCCCATTGCATTCGCTCGATCTTGTGTGTCTGAAATGGATCACCTTGCGCTTTGGTGTATATATTAATTGCGCTGTACCGACTGCTGCAACGCTAAACGCTCACCGTAAAATGCTTCTCTCTGTTACGCTCGCTTATTCTCGCTGGAATTTCACTCAGAGATGATATACGACAGTATATACCAAGCTTATAAATCCGCGTCGTCCGGAGCGCAGGTGGCCCCCCCCAAGTAGTATTCGCACAGTGCGAGTTTAGCACTGCAAAACTATGTATATATAGATTAAGCGAAAAACCTCTCTGAATGCGCCGCTGCCATGCGCGCGAGAGCACATGAACCCTGTACAATACGCGCGCATGCAGCTCAGCTTCAGTAGCATGGGGCTATTAATTGTTAACCCCGCAGCTACGCGGTCGGACCAAACCTAGCTCTGTCATACAGTTATTCTGCAGCATAACTTCAACGGTGCTCACCTAGTCGGTATTCCCAGTCAGCCGATAAATATCAACTTGGCTAACATATATGCACGTTCAGAATAAACGATACAGCGTAGCCGATACGACCTAGCTGTGCAACTTGCACCACCTTTCTCAACCTTGTTTACAAATCCCCAAGATATTGCTGCAGGAACTAAGGTGGAAATGGTTCTTCTTGGTCATATAAGCAAGAGGCCCCGTTGACCTACCTTAGTCTCCACCTCTTGTTGAAAGGATTTCATCAGTTCGTGCTGGCCTGCAGGGCCTGTTTACACAGTTTTGTGCATGTCCAAATGTATAATAGTGAAAGTAGAGCAGTGACACCATGTTGCATAGTCAGAAACATTTATTTGGGCTCTTGACCAACCAATACGGCCAGTAAGCAAATATAGGAGGCATTATTTACGTTATCAGCGTGCAATCAAACAATAGTTAAATATACATGCTAAATGCTATGCACAAAAAAAGGGGGGATTCAGGGTTTACTAACCAGTCATTGACGAGTGTGAGCTGACCAAAACATTTATCTGCAAAAACTAGCAGAGGATTCAGACTGAGGACTTATGACTATTGCAAGATTAAACTACTGGCCGCAGTACATAGCCAGAACCCTCCTGAAATGATGATAACCCCTTCCCCCTCTCTCCCAAATGATGCTCCACTGGACATGCATTCTTTTGCCTCACAGTTTCGGAAAGAAACTCGGTAGCTATATGCCCGCTACTGGCCCTTAAACTGGGTAAGCTTCCTAAAAATTTGTCGCACATGGCTATCCTGGAAGCTTTCTGTGACCTTCTTGCCTACGTGATAGAGCCTATGTTTAAAAAGCACCCTGCAATGCTCTGCACTAGAAGGACATAATGATTCTCAAGCGGAAACATGTGGCCATGAAGCTCCAGAAACAGATCTTTGCTGGAATGAAACCAAAACTTCATGCACAAGGTTAGTTAACAAAGTTCTTGATGACAGGCTTTTACCGTGCAATGGCAATCGAACAAGAGACTCAGATTTACGACAGATTTTAATTACACTCTCTCTCTGATGGGTAGCTCAGACCTCCGCTACTTTTTCTCTGAATGAAAGAGTATGTGTCACCCTGTGGTCGAGATGCAAACAACGCTACCGCGCACTGGTCACACATCAGCTTAGTATGCAACTTGAGTGAAACGTAACCAGCCAGGTACGTCACTACTCTGTCTCCCCATTCAGTATTATGCTCTGGATTTGAGATACAGTCGTGATCTCTGGCTATTTGGTGCTGCGCAGCAGTGTCCGCATTCAAGATGCGCCTCCTGCCTTTTGACGCGTTTAGTGTCTCAGTTGCTGAAGCAATAATAGCACTACCGCACGACAAGATTGCTGCAGTTTCTAAAGGCAAGCAGTTCCCTGTTGCTACATCACCGAGCTCATTGTGAACTACTACTGTTCTTAAAGCAGCACGAAATTGTACAATAGTTGGGTGGTCGTTGTGGCCTCTGTGGGACCTGATAAGTCCGAAAAAAACTTCCACGCAGTCTTGACAAATTTTGTGTGCCTATATATATTTGAGGACTTTCTTTTCCATGACAGTGAAATTGTAGAGTGCAAGTAAGCTTTTCATACATGTGGTGAAATCTGAAAATCCCGTTTTTTGTGCCGTCTCAATCATGCTGTGGCCACTGGTAGACTTGCTCAGTGATGACAGGTAAATGATGGAGTCTCTAAACATGGCTTCAACATCATTGAAATTTCAATCATTTAAAACTTTCTTGAATCCCTTTTGCTGTATGGACCTTCAATTCAACGCATCAAAGGTATTGTTAATGCACCTCAAAAATTCTTCACTTGGCTGTGAGTCGGCAAAACCTTCTACTTTGAGCACTCGACATTCAGCAAGTGCTGTGACCACAGAAGTGCTCATAACTTGGGCCGCACACCTGACCTTCCTCGGCTGCCTCTGCCATTGAATATGCGCTCTGTGCAGCTTGTTGGCCAAGTGAAGCCCTTCTTTTTGTTGCAAACTATGTAGCCGCTCAATATGCTGCCATGCCACCGTGTTTCCCTTGTTGATTTTTTGTGCTCTAGAGCATTTGTGACAAGTTTTAACATATGACAAGGGTCAAGAAATGCTGCCGCTGGTTTTTGGGTGGCAGGATGAGAGAATGTCGTCTTCAGTTGGTCTACATTTTTGAAGCTGCAGCCCAGCTCCTCTGACATGGCTGTATTTGCTGGAGCTCCATCGCCTGTTAGAGCTACAACCATTGCCCCAGCATCGTGGGCAAGAAGCAGGCTTTGTGTATATAACTAGATCAGCTCGCTGCTCGCCGAGAAGACCTTCTACTAAAAAGTATCCGAGCGGCAGCTTCCACCGTCCGTTAATGGCTACTGCCATTACAACAAAAAGCAGCTTTTGCCTGTGGCAGGCAGTCACCATCAACTCCTGTGCCCTTGTCAGCAAACCCCTCAGAATTGCCCCTGTTCCACTGAACCTGCTGCCTGACTGACATTTCATCAGTCATCAGACTGCATACAGTTTGGTGGCCTCTGCTGCTCATCTCGGTGCATTTCATTTTTAGAGCATTGAATGCCTCAGTTGAAAAGCCAGCATTGCCATCTACAGTCTGATACCACTCTCGCAGTGTTCTTTGGTGGGGCAAGCAGGTGTCGAAGACCTGTCTCACGTAATTGTATGCTTGTGGCGAGTAGAAATTGAGTGACAGCGCAAAGGCCGTGAGCTCAGGTGAAAACTGCCTCGGCACATCCCGGCCAGGGCGCTTGGATATCTGTTTTTTAGGGAGGTGTTGATTGGCTATTCCAAGGTTTGTCAAGCACAGCCACCTGATCCTTCAGCACGATATTTTGCCTCTGTAGCATTTGAATCACAGCCTTCAATTCTTCAAGCGTTTTTTTTTTTTTCTGGGGTCTTCTAGACTGCTGCAGACGCTTGATCCGCTTTCGAGTCTTTATGTGCTCCGAGGCAAACTTTGCTGCACGTGCTCTCAAGAAAGCTTTCTCTGGAGTGTCAACCTATAAAGCAGAATCATAATTTAGTCACCTTCTACAATCACAAGCTGCTCGGTTCCAGCCACGTGTACTTTCTTCAAGAAACAAAAATGCAGGAGGTTCGCACTGAGGTGTAGGAAAAAAAATTTCCTTTGCACTCGCCGTTGCTTGTGTTGCTGGACACCCATTTCCAAGCCGAGAGATCTGGCAGGGGCTCTCTCAGCTTGATGTGGAGGACACACACACTAAAAAATTTATTGGTTTATTGATAAAAAAAAGGCATACAAATGTTTTAAGTGTGTTAGCAAGAGTCATGGGTGTAAAATCAAGCTGATCCAGTCACTCAAGACCCCTTACCTATGCGCTGTAGATAGGTTGCAGTAATAAAAACATGCCAGAAATAAGCCATTCACATACATATGTGAAAGCTCTGGTGTTGTATGTTGTTTTCAGGTTAACCTTGCCTGCCTGCCTTACTTACCACCGCTTGTTTTCTCTTTTCTCGTGTTTGAACAGAACTCGAAGTTTGTGGAGGCAACTTTCCCTGCACAGATTGATATTCAAAGGGCATTATTTGATTGCCAAGATATCCTTTGCCAGATTAAGAGAAGTATACGGTATACAGAAGATTATATTGTAGTGACAGCTTGCAATTTTGCTCACATCGTGTCCATTGTCCGAAGTTTCATTTTCCTACTGAAGCTTACCTAACAGAAAAGAAATGTCACAGTATATCAGCCATAATTGACTGCCAAGATATCCTTTGCCAGATTAAGAGAAGTATACGGTATACAGAAGATTATTTTGTAGTGACAGCTTGTAATTTTGCTCACATCGTGTCCATTGTCTGAAGATTAATTTTCCTATTGAAGCTTATCTAACAGAAAAGAAATGTCACAGTATATCAGCCATATTCAGCACGCATATAATTTAAAGAATGGCAGTTAGCTTCCCCAGACAGCACATGGAAACCAAAAAGAGATAATTCTGTTGGGGTACAAACAGCAATTACCCATGTGAAAAGGTTTTTTACTTTAACAACATCTCAAACATTTTGAAACAAATTAACACCGTGGAAAAAAGAAGAATGTATAATTCACTGTGCAACTCGCAAACAGATATTCTTTTACCTCTGCAAGGCCTCTCTGCCTTGATGGGAAGCAACACTGATATTACATTCTGAATCTACTGGATATTTCTAAAGACCCCACAAAACAAAGCACTTATTTTAGTACTTTCTTTTTTATCTACGTAATGTAGCAACCAGCATTGGGAATTCAAAAACGGGAATTCTTAACATTCAGAGCAGCAACGGATATACATATGGCATGGAATGTTCCGCACCACCGTGCAGGCTCTGAAATGAATTGCAGTGCATATTTATGTTTGTTTAATTCTGCGTGTGTGTGAGCAAGGTTCTCATACATGCAATAAACCTTCAGTAAGTGGACATTGGCATAGTTGCTGTGTCACTTGCCCATAAGGCCCTGGACGCGCATTAGTAGAGGTTTTCAGCCACATAGTCTCGGTGCATGCTCGCTGAGGCATAACATGTGCAATCAGGAAGAAAACAGTAGCACTGAAAATGCAAGACATTTGTCATGCAGTTGCATTTTTGTATTACAGCCGCATTGAAATTTAGTAGCTTGAGACAGTTGTTTATCATGGAAGATTCTGCACTAAATATGCCCTAAGCCAAAGCAAATATTGAACAAAAGCAGTTAATTCTGACAGGGGCATGTACCGACAGGAAAGCAGACTGTGTGCCTAGGAAAGGTCGTGAAGCTGGTAAGCACACAAAACTTTCAAGAGGAAGAATTCAACGTTCCGCATGTGCCAATTTTAGCACAGAATCTAAAATGCGGTGTACCAATTGCTTGCAGCCAAAGGCAGCTCACGTGATACCGCGCGGCAAGAAACCCTTGCAGCTCCGATGCAGTGCACATGAAAGCTCTACAAAGACTAGAAAATGTGAAAAAAATTGTAAATTGTGGGACACGTCACGAAGCGACACATTGTCGGTGAGGGACGCCGTAGTGAAGGGACCTGGATTAATTTCGACCACCCGTAAGTCTGATATTTCACAGCACACTCCTGCCTTTCGCCTTCATCGAATGGCGCGGCCGCGTTATTGAACCCGAGTCGTCGGCTCAGTCGCCTCGAGCGCTCCTACGTACCACTGAACCGGCGCAACAGGTGTTGAAAAACTACCGATATTCCTCCAAGGATTTGCATGATATAAGCTCTCTTCGCAGCCATTCTGTTACAAAAAGCGGTCGCTCGTAATGGGCAGCGGTTGCTGGTACCGTACTGTACATCAAATATTCAGCTCCGCGCTGTAGCAGTCGCGCTGCGACAATATATAACAGGCCAACTTGCAGCGAGTGAATGAAGCGTCCTAAACCACTGCCCAAACTTAAGCGCGAACAGACGACGCACTCCGAAAAGCTCGCACTTGAATTTTTAATCAAGAATTACCCCGCATTGCTCGAAGGTGTTATAGCAGTATAGCAGGGTCCCGGATTCACGGATTGGCAAAAAAAAAAAAAACGTCTTCGTTTACAGCGCACACTTGAACCTCCGAAAGTCGATTCCACTGTTGCACAGTTTCAACAAAAAATGAATTCGCGAACAAGTTCGTCCTTGGACGGTACTCGCAAATTTTACAAGAATGGTCATGTCGTTTAGAAGCAGCAAGACTTTCACACGTCAATAATAATAATAATAATAATAATAATAATAATAATAATAATAATAATAATAATAATAAAAATAATAATAATAATAATAATAATAATAATAATAATAATAATAATAATAATAATAATAATAGTAATAATAATAATTGGTTTAGGGTAAAGGAAATGGCGCAGTATCTGTCTCCTATATCGTTAGACACCTGAACAGCGCTGTAAGGGAAGGGATAAGGAGGGAGTGAAAGAAGAAATGAAGAATGAGGTGCTCTAGTGGAGGGCTCCGGAATAATTTCGTCCACCTGGGGATCTTTAACGTGCACTGACATCGCACAGCACACGGGCGCCTTAGCGTTTTGCCTCCATAAAAACGCAGCCGGCACGGTCGGGTTCGAAACAGGGAACTCCGGATCAGTAGTCGAGCGCCCTAACCGCTGAGCCACCGCGGCGGGGCTTCCACGTCAAGACATTATTCATTTCTGTACAACTATCCCTGCGCCCGGCCGTACCTGCCCGAGACGAATCTTGCTGCCCTGGTGAATTTGCTCCAATTGCTGTGCAGTGTCCCATTCAGTAGAGGCGTATTAAATAAAGGGACGAACACAGGACATAGAAGGTTTTGTTGAGGTTTGGCCGTGAAAATTCATTAGCGGGAATTGAAACAGCTTGGCAGCGTCGTAGTTACAAGCGCACATAACCGAAAGACCCGGAATACAGATTGAAGTACTCTATTCAATCCATGCGCCAACATGAGTAATGGTTGCGTTTAATTTTGCGATTAGTTTCTTTTTATAATGCAAATTAAAATGCAATTTTTGCGGGCATGTTGCTTCAGGGAATTTAGCATGTCATCTCTCTTGCATAAAAGTTTGTATAACAGGTGGAGAAACCTCTATGCCTAAAATAGACGTTAGCAAGAAGTTGCAGCGTTGCAAGTGCCCCCTGGGAAACGTTGCATAGGTACGAATTTTTTTAATAAAGTGCGCCACACTAACTAATGTTTGTTTTTAATTGCGATTAGTTTAATTTATTTCAAATAAATTAGATTTTAAGCAGGCAGAAAACGAGTAAAGCTTGGACCCCTGCAGTCAGTAGGGCTGCTTCAGACAATTCAAGTTGTCATCAATCTTGCATACTACTTTGTAAAATACATGGAGAGACAAACAGGACATAGCACATGGCAAGAAGTTGTTGCTTTGCATGTGCCCTCTGTTCAAAGTTGCAAAGGTAAGTATTTTTTAAATACAATCCGCCAACGCAAATAGTGTTTGAGTTTGTTATTAATCGTTTTTTTATTACTGCAAATAAATCGTCCCTTTCACAGGTAGATTGCTTAAGGCAATTTGGCTTGTCATCTCTCTTGAAGAGAAATTTGTATAACATATGGAGAAACAAAACTAAAATAACCCTTAGTACGAAGTTGTAGTCCTGCTAGTGGCCTCTGCTAAAAGTTGCAAAGGTACGTATTACCGAAAATATTGTCTTTTTTTATGTTACAATTAGTTTGTTTTTACTTATGGAAACTAAAAAAGAATTTAGGCAGATAGATACGTGGGACGTTTGTACTCCTGCTGTTAGCTGGGTTGCTTCAGACAATTAAACATCTCATATCTCTTGCATTCAACTTAATATACCAATGGAAAAACAAACACAACTTAGCACATTGCAAGAAGTTGTTGCTTTGGAAGTGCCCTCTGTTCAAAGTTGCAAAGGTAAGTTTTTTTACATAAATCCGCCAAAGTAAATAATGCTTGCGCTTCAAAGTGCTTTAACATGAACGGCATTTTGCAATGATAGCTACACTGGGCTACCAGTCGAGCATTTTGCGGTACATGGCAGAGGCCAGTTGGGATTCAATATGGCGGAGTCTCTTAAGTTGTCTCCCCCCAGCGCTGGTTTGAGACACCCAAGGCCATGTTGTTGTGTGCCGCCATCTATCAGCTTGCTGCAAAACTGCGAGATTCCTCGCGCAACGTCCGGAGCATAAGACAAGCGGCGCCGTTGGTACACCTATCGATTCTTACACCGTGCTCTCGGCTGTCACCACGCGCTGTTGCCTAATATTTATAACGCGTTATCTTTAAGCAGCGACACCACAAACTGTGTACGCTCAGTGCGCGCGGCTGTGATATTTTGTTGCAGTGGGTGCCATCCCGTGTGGGAGTGCCAGGAAACGAATCTGCTGACTGACTCGCCAAGGCAGTCCACTCCAACCCAGCAGCTCCAGTTTGTGAGGCTATCTCGGCCTTTGACGCAGCGCGTCATATACTGCGCCACAAGGTTGCACTTTGCCACCAAGACCCCCGCGTCGCATCCGGCAAGCTCCCAAGGCCTGTCCCGTACACTGCCTTCGGACGCGCGGCATACTCTTCACTCCTGCACATCAGGATTGGTTGTGTCTTCACAGCAGACCGACGCCACCGCCTCATGGGAGAGGCCGACACAAACTGTATTGACTGCGGAGAGACAGAAACAGTTGAGCACCTGCTCTGTGAGTGCCCCGTTCATGCTAACGTGCGCTCCATAATGCGCGCCGAATACAGCAAGCTCGGCCTGCCCTCTGCCACTGCCGGCGACCCAGTCTTCCCTGAGGCATCGCCACACAAAAGGAAAGCTGCCCTGTCCGCTCTCGTCTCCTTCGTCGATGAGGCAGGCCTTCGCAGGCGCATCTAGTGTCACCCAAGTGCTTTGTGCTGCGTGCTGTGAACACAAACCTTCTGTGCATTGTGCCCCAGTGTGCTGAATTTTCACCATCGCGCGCTACATTGTGTGTGCCCGCAAACCCCTTTCCAGAGACTCTTTGGCGTCTCCACTTCCCCTCCTCCTGCACTAAGAAACATACTGTGATCAATGAGTGCTTGGGTGTCTTCTGACTCACACCAGTGCGCGCTTCGCAATGTGTGCCCGCCCACTGTTTCTCGTGCCTGTGTATCGCGCTTTTCGTGCCGCATTCTGCCGTGCACTTGCCGCCCTTTCCGCCTTCTGACCCGTCCTCTATTCTATATCTTTAACTCCCCTCCCCTAACCCTGTGTAGTGCAGTGAAGGTGTTCTGCAAGAAACAGTAGCACGCCCTGCACACAAATTTTTCGCCAACAACCAGAACCACTTACGAGAGTTAAAAGGCAAAGCCTGGTGACACTCACGTGTCAGCGTGTCAGCAGGCACTGCAGTGTTAAAAATGTGGTGGAAGTAACGCCAAAATTTAGGCTTAGAAAGTCGGGCCATTAACAACGTTGTCGTTTTTGCTATGAAAAATCGGGCCACTAACAACAGCGTACTGCGTCATTATTGCAAAGGGCCAGAGAGTGGTGGGTGCGAGTAGCCCTTATTTTAGTACTTTCTTTTTTATCTACGTAATGTAGCAACCAGCATTGGGAATTCAAAAACGGGAATTCTTAACATTCAGAGCTGCAACGGATATACATATGGCATGCAATGTTCCGCACCACCATGCAGGCTCTGAAATGAATTGCAGTGCATATTTATGTTTGTTTAATTCTGCGTGTGTGTGAGGAAGGTTCTCAAACATGCAATAAAGCTTCAGTAAGTGGACATTGGCATAGTTGCTGTGTCACTTGCCCATAAGGCCCTGGACGCGCATTAGTAGAGGTTTTCAGCCACATAGTCTCGGTGCATGCTCGCTGAGGCATAACATGTGCAGTCAGGAAGAAAACAGTAGCACTGAAAATGCAAGACATTTGTCATGCCGTTCCATTTTTGTATTACAGCCGCACTGAAATTTAGTAGCTTGAGACAGTTGTTTATCATGGAAGTTTCTGCACTAAATATGCCCTAAGCCATAGCAAATATTGAACAAAAGCAGTTAATTCTGACAGGGGCATGTACCGACAGGAAAGCACACTGTGTGCCTAGGAAAGGTCGTGAAGCTGGTAAGCACACAAAACTTTCAAGAGGAAGAATTCAACGTGCCGCATGTGCCAATTTTAGCACAGAAACTAAAATGCGGTGTACCAATTGCTTGCAGCCAAAGGCAGCTCACGTGATACCGCGCGGCAAGAAACCCTTGCAGCTCCGATGCAGTGCACATGAAAGCTCTACAAAGACTAGAAAATGTGAAAAAAATTGTAAATTGTGGGACACGTCACGAAGCGACACATTGTCGGTGAGGGACGCCGTAGTGAAGGGATCTGGATTAATTTCGACCACCCGTAAGTCTGATATTTCACAGCACACTCCTGCCTTTCGCCTTCATCGAAAGGCGCGGCCGCGTTATTGAACCCGAGTCGTCGGCTCAGTCGCCTCGAGCGCTCCTACGTACCACTGAACCGGCGCAACAGGTGTTGAAAAACTACCGATATTCCTCCAAGGATTTGCATGATATAAGCTCTCTTCGCAGCCATTCTGTTACAAAAAGCGGTCGCTCGTAATGGGCAGCGGTTGCTGGTACTGTACTGTACATCAAATATTCAGCTCCGCGCTGTAGCAGTCGCGCGGCGACAATATATAACAGGCCAACTTGCAGCGAGTGAATGAAGCGTCCTATACCACTGCCTAAACTTAAGCGCGAACAGACGACGCACTCCGAAAAGCTCGCACTTGAATTTTTAATCAAGAATTACCCCGCATTGCCAGAAGGTGTTATAGCAGTATAGCAGGGTCCCGGATTCACGGATTGGCAAAGAAAAAAAAAAACGTCTTCGTTAACAGCGCACACTTGAACCTCCGAAAGTCGATTCCACTGTTGCACAGTTTCAACAAAAAATGAATTCGCGAACAAGTTCGTCCTGGGACGGTACTCGCTAATTTTACAAGAATGGTCATGTCGTTTAGAAGCAGCAAGACTTTCCCATGTCAATAATAATAATAATTGGTGTTAGGGGAAAGGAAATGGCGCAGTATCTGTCTCATATATCGTTAGACACCTGAACAGCGCTGTAAGGGAAGGGATAAGGAGGGAGTGAAAGAAGAAATGAAGAATGAGGTGCTCTAGTGGAGGGCTCCGGAATAATTTCGTCCACCTGGGGATCTTTAACGTGCACTGACATCGCACAGCACACGGGCGCCTTAGCGTTTTGCCTCCATAAAAACGCAGCCGGCACGGTCGGGTTCGAAACCGGGAACTCCGGATCAGTAGTCGAGCGCCCTAACCGCTGAGCCACCGCGGCGGGGCTTCCACGTCAAGACATTATTCATTTCTGTACAACTATCCCTGCGCCCGGCCGTACCTGCCCGAGACGAATCTTGCTGCCCTGTTGTGAATTTGCTCCAATTGCTGTGCAGTGTCCCATACAGTAGAGGCGTATTAAATAAAGGGACGAACACAGGACAGAGAAAGTTTTGTTGAGATTTGGCCGTGAAAATTCATTAGCGGGAATTGAAACAGCTTGGCAGCGTCGTAGTTACAAGCGCACATAACCGAAAGACCCGGAATACAGATTGAAGTACTCTATTCAATCCACGCGCCAACATGAGTAATGGTTGCGTTTAATTTTGCGATTAGTTTCTTTTTATATTGCAAATTAAAATGCAATTTTTGCGGGCATGTTGCTTCAGGGAATTGAGCATGTCATCTCTCTAGCATAAAAGTTTGTATAACATGTGGAGAAACCTCTATGCCTAAAATAGACGTTAGCAAGAAGTTGCAGCGTTGCAAGTGCCCCCTGGTAAATGTTGCATAGGTACGAATGTTTTTTAATAAAGTGTGCCACACTAACTAATGTTTGTTTTTAATTGCGATTAGTTTAATTTATTTCAAATAAATGAGATTTTAAGCAGGCAGAAAACGAGTAAAGCTTAGACCCCTGCAGTCAGTAGGGCTGCTTCAGACAATTCAAGTTGTCATCAATCTGGCATACTACTTTGTAAAATACATGGAGAGACAAACAGGACATAGCACATGGCAAGAAGTTGTTGCTTTGCATGTGCCCTCTGTTCAAAGTTGCAAAGGTAAGTATTTTTTAAATACAATCCGCCAACGCAAATAGTGTTTGAGTTTGCTATTAATCGTTTTTTTATTACTACAAATAAATCGTCCCTTTCGCAGGTTGATTGCTTAAGGCAATTTGGCTTGTCATCTCTCTTGAGAAATTTGTATAACATATGGAGAAACAAAACTAAAATAACCCTTAGTACAAAGTTGTAGTCCTGCTAGTGGCCTCTGATAAAGTTGCAAAGGATCGTATTACCGAAAATATTGTCTGTTTTTATGTTACTATTAGTTTTTTTTTACTTGGGGAAACTAAAAAAGAATTTAGGCAGATAGATACGTGGGACGTTTGTACTCCTGCTGTTAGCTGGGTTGCTTCAGACAATTAATCATCTCATATCTCTTGCATTCAACTTAATATACCAATGGAAAAATAAACACAATATAGCACATTGCAAGAAGTTGTTGCTTTGGAAGTGCCCTCTGTTCAAAGTTGCAAAGGTAAGCTTTTTTTACATCAAATCCGCCAAAATAAATAATGCTTGCGCTTCAAAGTGCTTTAACTTGAATGGCATTTTGCAATGATAGCTACACTGGGCTACCAGTCGAGCATTTTGCGGTACATGGCAGAGGCCAGTTGGGATTCAATATGGCGGAGTCTCTTAAGTTGTCTCCACCCGGCGCTGGTTTGAGACACCCAAGGCTTTGTTGTTGTGTGCCGCCATCTATCAGCACGCTGCAAAACTGCTAGATTCGTCGCGCAACGTTCGGAGCATAAGACAAGCGGCGCCGTTGGTACACCTATCTATTCTTACACCGTGCTCTCGGCCGTCACCGCGCGCTGTTGCCTAATATTTATAACGCGTAATCTTTAAGCAGCGACACCACAAACTGTGTACGCTCAGTGCGCGCGGCCGTGATATTTTGTTGCAGTGGGTGCCATCCCGTGTGGGAGTGCCAAGAAACGAAGCTGCTGACCGACTCGCCAAGGCAGTCCACTCCAACCCAGCAGCTCCAGTTTGTGAGGCTATCTCGGCCTTTGACGCAGCGCGTCACATACTGCGCCACAAGATTGCACTTTGCCACCCAGACCCCCCAGTCGCATCCGGCAAGCTCCCAAGGCCTGTCCCGTACACTGCCTTCGGACGCGCGGCATACTCTTTACTCCTGCACATCAGGATTGGTTGTGTCTTCACGGCAGACCGACGCCACCGCCTCATGGGAGAGGCCGACACAAACTGTATTGACTGCGGAGAGACAGAAACAGTTGAGCACCTGCTCTGTGAGTGCCCCGTTCATGCTAACGTGCGCTCCATAATGTGCGCCGAATACAGCAAGCTCGGCCTGCCCTCTGCCACTGCCGGCGACCCAGTCTTCCCTGAGGCATCGCCACACAAAAGGAAAGCTGCCCTGTCCGCTCTCGTCTCCTTCGTCGATGAGGCAGGCCTTCGCAGGCGCATCTAGTGTCACCCAAGTGCTTTGTGCTGCGTGCTGTGAACACAAACCTTCTGTGCATTGTGCCCCAGTGTGCTGAATTTTCACCATCGCGCGCTACATTGTGTGTGCCCGCTAACCCCTTTCCAGAGACTCTTTGGCGTCTCCACTTCCCCTCCTCCTGCACTAAGAAACATACTGTGATCAATGAGTGCATGGGCATCTTCTGACTCACACCAGTTCGTGCTTCGCAATGTGTGCCCGCCCACTGTTTCTCGTGCCTGTGTATCGCACTTTTCGTGCCGCATTCTGCCGTGCACTTGCCGCCCTTTCCGCCTTCTGACCAGTCCTCTATTCTATATCTTTAACTCCCCTCCCCTAACCCTGTGCAGTGCAGTGAAGGTGTTCTCCAAGAAACAGTTGCACGCCCTGCACACAAATTTTTCGCCAACAACCAGAACCACTTACGACAGTTAAAAGGCAGAGCCTGGTGACACTCTCGTGTCAGCGTGTCAGCAGGCACTGCAGTGTTAAAAATGTGGTGGAAGTAACGCCAAAATTTAGGCTTAGAAAGTCGGGCCATTAGCAACGTTGTCGTTTTTGCTATGAAAAATCGGGCCACTAACAACTGCGTACTGCGTCATTATTGCAAAGGTCCAGAGAGCGGTGGGTGCGAGTAGCCCGAGTTTTTTTCTCGGTGGCGGCGAGTGGGCTTTCGAGGTGATGTGCTCGGCTTTGCCTTGCGTCTGAAAGTCGCCTCGCCTCGCCTCGCAGCGGTACGCACTCATTGACGATTTCTTCTGGATGTGTCGAATCGCCGTTTAGCGGAAATTTTTCTCTTCAAAGCTAGTGCAGTGATGCGGAGCGATCGGGCTGTGCGGCACCGAGCCGTCGTTTTCTGCAGCAGCCTGCTGCATCCTTTCGAACTATGCAGACACGCAGAGGCTTTCAGCGTTTTCCACGTTGCCCTGCTGTGTGTCAAAAGGAAGTTTGCGTAGCAGGCGTAGAATAACACCGAGCGGCACGCTTTTGCGATCGTATTCCTCGGCGTCGGAAGGGCTGCCGGGCTCTACGCCCGTGCGAGGGGAACGACTGCGGCGGGCTGCGCGGTTTCGAGACACCTTATTTCTCGAAACCCTTAAAATAACGGTCGTCCGGCCACTGCAGCCCGCAACGGCTCAGCGCTCTGCACTTGATCCCATTGCATTCGCTCGATCTTGTGTGTCTGAAATGGATCACCTTGCGCTTTGGTGTATATATTAATTGCGCTGTACCGACTGCTGCAACGCTAAACGCTCACCGTAAAATGCTTCTCTCTGTTACGCTCGCTTATTCTCGCTGGAATTTCACTCAGAGATGATATACGACAGTATATACCAAGCTTATAAATCCGCGTCGTCCGGAGCGCAGGTGGCCCCCCCCAAGTAGTATTCGCACAGTGCGAGTTTAGCACTGCAAAACTATGTATATATAGATTAAGCGAAAAACCTCTCTGAATGCGCCGCTGCCATGCGCGCGAGAGCACATGAACCCTGTACAATACGCGCGCATGCAGCTCAGCTTCAGTAGCATGGGGCTATTAATTGTTAACCCCGCAGCTACGCGGTCGGACCAAACCTAGCTCTGTCATACAGTTATTCTGCAGCATAACTTCAACGGTGCTCACCTAGTCGGTATTCCCAGTCAGCCGATAAATATCAACTTGGCTAACATATATGCACGTTCAGAATAAACGATACAGCGTAGCCGATACGACCTAGCTGTGCAACTTGCACCACCTTTCTCAACCTTGTTTACAAATCCCCAAGATATTGCTGCAGGAACTAAGGTGGAAATGGTTCTTCTTGGTCATATAAGCAAGAGGCCCCGTTGACCTACCTTAGTCTCCACCTCTTGTTGAAAGGATTTCATCAGTTCGTGCTGGCCTGCAGGGCCTGTTTACACAGTTTTGTGCATGTCCAAATGTATAATAGTGAAAGTAGAGCAGTGACACCATGTTGCATAGTCAGAAACATTTATTTGGGCTCTTGACCAACCAATACGGCCAGTAAGCAAATATAGGAGGCATTATTTACGTTATCAGCGTGCAATCAAACAATAGTTAAATATACATGCTAAATGCTATGCACAAAAAAAGGGGGGATTCAGGGTTTACTAACCAGTCATTGACGAGTGTGAGCTGACCAAAACATTTATCTGCAAAAACTAGCAGAGGATTCAGACTGAGGACTTATGACTATTGCAAGATTAAACTACTGGCCGCAGTACATAGCCAGAACCCTCCTGAAATGATGATAACCCCTTCCCCCTCTCTCCCAAATGATGCTCCACTGGACATGCATTCTTTTGCCTCACAGTTTCGGAAAGAAACTCGGTAGCTATATGCCCGCTACTGGCCCTTAAACTGGGTAAGCTTCCTAAAAATTTGTCGCACATGGCTATCCTGGAAGCTTTCTGTGACCTTCTTGCCTACGTGATAGAGCCTATGTTTAAAAAGCACCCTGCAATGCTCTGCACTAGAAGGACATAATGATTCTCAAGCGGAAACATGTGGCCATGAAGCTCCAGAAACAGATCTTTGCTGGAATGAAACCAAAACTTCATGCACAAGGTTAGTTAACAAAGTTCTTGATGACAGGCTTTTACCGTGCAATGGCAATCGAACAAGAGACTCAGATTTACGACAGATTTTAATTACACTCTCTCTCTGATGGGTAGCTCAGACCTCCGCTACTTTTTCTCTGAATGAAAGAGTATGTGTCACCCTGTGGTCGAGATGCAAACAACGCTACCGCGCACTGGTCACACATCAGCTTAGTATGCAACTTGAGTGAAACGTAACCAGCCAGGTACGTCACTACTCTGTCTCCCCATTCAGTATTATGCTCTGGATTTGAGATACAGTCGTGATCTCTGGCTATTTGGTGCTGCGCAGCAGTGTCCGCATTCAAGATGCGCCTCCTGCCTTTTGACGCGTTTAGTGTCTCAGTTGCTGAAGCAATAATAGCACTACCGCACGACAAGATTGCTGCAGTTTCTAAAGGCAAGCAGTTCCCTGTTGCTACATCACCGAGCTCATTGTGAACTACTACTGTTCTTAAAGCAGCACGAAATTGTACAATAGTTGGGTGGTCGTTGTGGCCTCTGTGGGACCTGATAAGTCCGAAAAAAACTTCCACGCAGTCTTGACAAATTTTGTGTGCCTATATATATTTGAGGACTTTCTTTTCCATGACAGTGAAATTGTAGAGTGCAAGTAAGCTTTTCATACATGTGGTGAAATCTGAAAATCCCGTTTTTTGTGCCGTCTCAATCATGCTGTGGCCACTGGTAGACTTGCTCAGTGATGACAGGTAAATGATGGAGTCTCTAAACATGGCTTCAACATCATTGAAATTTCAATCATTTAAAACTTTCTTGAATCCCTTTTGCTGTATGGACCTTCAATTCAACGCATCAAAGGTATTGTTAATGCACCTCAAAAATTCTTCACTTGGCTGTGAGTCGGCAAAACCTTCTACTTTGAGCACTCGACATTCAGCAAGTGCTGTGACCACAGAAGTGCTCATAACTTGGGCCGCACACCTGACCTTCCTCGGCTGCCTCTGCCATTGAATATGCGCTCTGTGCAGCTTGTTGGCCAAGTGAAGCCCTTCTTTTTGTTGCAAACTATGTAGCCGCTCAATATGCTGCCATGCCACCGTGTTTCCCTTGTTGATTTTTTGTGCTCTAGAGCATTTGTGACAAGTTTTAACATATGACAAGGGTCAAGAAATGCTGCCGCTGGTTTTTGGGTGGCAGGATGAGAGAATGTCGTCTTCAGTTGGTCTACATTTTTGAAGCTGCAGCCCAGCTCCTCTGACATGGCTGTATTTGCTGGAGCTCCATCGCCTGTTAGAGCTACAACCATTGCCCCAGCATCGTGGGCAAGAAGCAGGCTTTGTGTATATAACTAGATCAGCTCGCTGCTCGCCGAGAAGACCTTCTACTAAAAAGTATCCGAGCGGCAGCTTCCACCGTCCGTTAATGGCTACTGCCATTACAACAAAAAGCAGCTTTTGCCTGTGGCAGGCAGTCACCATCAACTCCTGTGCCCTTGTCAGCAAACCCCTCAGAATTGCCCCTGTTCCACTGAACCTGCTGCCTGACTGACATTTCATCAGTCATCAGACTGCATACAGTTTGGTGGCCTCGGGTGCTCATCTCGGTGCATTTCATTTTTAGAGCATTGAATGCCTCAGTTGAAAAGCCAGCATTGCCATCTACAGTCTGATACCACTCTCGCAGTGTTCTTTGGTGGGGCAAGCAGGTGTCGAAGACCTGTCTCACGTAATTGTATGCTTGTGGCGAGTAGAAATTGAGTGACAGCGCAAAGGCCGTGAGCTCAGGTGAAAACTGCCTCGGCACATCCCGGCCAGGGCGCTTGGATATCTGTTTTTTAGGGAGGTGTTGATTGGCTATTCCAAGGTTTGTCAAGCACAGCCACCTGATCCTTCAGCACAATATTTTGCCTCTGTAGCATTTGAATCACAGCCTTCAATTCTTCAAGCGTTTTTTTTTTTTCTGGGGTCTTCTAGACTGCTGCAGACGCTTGATCCGCTTTCGAGTCTTTATGTGCTCCGAGGCAAACTTTGCTGCACGTGCTCTCAAGAAAGCTTTCTCTGGAGTGTCAACCTATAAAGCAGAATCATAATTTAGTCACCTTCTACAATCACAAGCTGCTCGGTTCCAGCCACGTGTACTTTCTTCAAGAAACAAAAATGCAGGAGGTTCGCACTGAGGTGTAGGAAAAAAAATTTCCTTTGCACTCGCCGTTGCTTGTGTTGCTGGACACCCATTTCCAAGCCGAGAGATCTGGCAGGGGCTCTCTCAGCTTGATGTGGAGGACACACACACTAAAAAATTTATTGGTTTATTGATAAAAAAAAGGCATACAAATGTTTTAAGTGTGTTAGCAAGAGTCATGGGTGTAAAATCAAGCTGATCCAGTCACTCAAGACCCCTTACCTATGCGCTGTAGATAGGTTGCAGTAATAAAAACATGCCAGAAATAAGCCATTCACATACATATGTGAAAGCTCTGGTGTTGTATGTTGTTTTCAGGTTAACCTTGCCTGCCTGCCTTACTTACCACCGCTTGTTTTCTCTTTTCTCGTGTTTGAACAGAACTCGAAGTTTGTGGAGGCAACTTTCCCTGCACAGATTGATATTCAAAGGGCATTATTTGATTGCCAAGATATCCTTTGCCAGATTAAGAGAAGTATACGGTATACAGAAGATTATATTGTAGTGACAGCTTGCAATTTTGCTCACATCGTGTCCATTGTCCGAAGTTTCATTTTCCTACTGAAGCTTACCTAACAGAAAAGAAATGTCACAGTATATCAGCCATAATTGACTGCCAAGATATCCTTTGCCAGATTAAGAGAAGTATACGGTATACAGAAGATTATTTTGTAGTGACAGCTTGTAATTTTGCTCACATCGTGTCCATTGTCTGAAGATTAATTTTCCTATTGAAGCTTATCTAACAGAAAAGAAATGTCACAGTATATCAGCCATATTCAGCACGCATATAATTTAAAGAATGGCAGTTAGCTTCCCCAGACAGCACATGGAAACCAAAAAGAGATAATTCTGTTGGGGTACAAACAGCAATTACCCATGTGAAAAGGTTTTTTACTTTAACAACATCTCAAACATTTTGAAACAAATTAACACCGTGGAAAAAAGAAGAATGTATAATTCACTGTGCAACTCGCAAACAGATATTCTTTTACCTCTGCAAGGCCTCTCTGCCTTGATGGGAAGCAACACTGATATTACATTCTGAATCTACTGGATATTTCTAAAGACCCCACAAAACAAAGCACTTATTTTAGTACTTTCTTTTTTATCTACGTAATGTAGCAACCAGCATTGGGAATTCAAAAACGGGAATTCTTAACATTCAGAGCAGCAACGGATATACATATGGCATGGAATGTTCCGCACCACCGTGCAGGCTCTGAAATGAATTGCAGTGCATATTTATGTTTGTTTAATTCTGCGTGTGTGTGAGCAAGGTTCTCATACATGCAATAAACCTTCAGTAAGTGGACATTGGCATAGTTGCTGTGTCACTTGCCCATAAGGCCCTGGACGCGCATTAGTAGAGGTTTTCAGCCACATAGTCTCGGTGCATGCTCGCTGAGGCATAACATGTGCAATCAGGAAGAAAACAGTAGCACTGAAAATGCAAGACATTTGTCATGCAGTTGCATTTTTGTATTACAGCCGCATTGAAATTTAGTAGCTTGAGACAGTTGTTTATCATGGAAGATTCTGCACTAAATATGCCCTAAGCCAAAGCAAATATTGAACAAAAGCAGTTAATTCTGACAGGGGCATGTACCGACAGGAAAGCAGACTGTGTGCCTAGGAAAGGTCGTGAAGCTGGTAAGCACACAAAACTTTCAAGAGGAAGAATTCAACGTGCCGCATGTGCCAATTTTAGCACAGAATCTAAAATGCGGTGTACCAATTGCTTGCAGCCAAAGGCAGCTCACGTGATACCGCGCGGCAAGAAACCCTTGCAGCTCCGATGCAGTGCACATGAAAGCTCTACAAAGACTAGAAAATGTGAAAAAAATTGTAAATTGTGGGACACGTCACGAAGCGACACATTGTCGGTGAGGGACGCCGTAGTGAAGGGACCTGGATTAATTTCGACCACCCGTAAGTCTGATATTTCACAGCACACTCCTGCCTTTCGCCTTCATCGAATGGCGCGGCCGCGTTATTGAACCCGAGTCGTCGGCTCAGTCGCCTCGAGCGCTCCTACGTACCACTGAACCGGCGCAACAGGTGTTGAAAAACTACCGATATTCCTCCAAGGATTTGCATGATATAAGCTCTCTTCGCAGCCATTCTGTTACAAAAAGCGGTCGCTCGTAATGGGCAGCGGTTGCTGGTACCGTACTGTACATCAAATATTCAGCTCCGCGCTGTAGCAGTCGCGCTGCGACAATATATAACAGGCCAACTTGCAGCGAGTGAATGAAGCGTCCTAAACCACTGCCCAAACTTAAGCGCGAACAGACGACGCACTCCGAAAAGCTCGCACTTGAATTTTTAATCAAGAATTACCCCGCATTGCTCGAAGGTGTTATAGCAGTATAGCAGGGTCCCGGATTCACGGATTGGCAAAAAAAAAAAAAAACGTCTTCGTTTACAGCGCACACTTGAACCTCCGAAAGTCGATTCCACTGTTGCACAGTTTCAACAAAAAATGAATTCGCGAACAAGTTCGTCCTTGGACGGTACTCGCAAATTTTACAAGAATGGTCATGTCGTTTAGAAGCAGCAAGACTTTCACACGTCAATAATAATAATAATAATAATAATAATAATAATAATAATAATAATTGGTTTAGGGTAAAGGAAATGGCGCAGTATCTGTCTCCTATATCGTTAGACACCTGAACAGCGCTGTAAGGGAAGGGATAAGGAGGGAGTGAAAGAAGAAATGAAGAATGAGGTGCTCTAGTGGAGGGCTCCGGAATAATTTCGTCCACCTGGGGATCTTTAACGTGCACTGACATCGCACAGCACACGGGCGCCTTAGCGTTTTGCCTCCATAAAAACGCAGCCGGCACGGTCGGGTTCGAAACAGGGAACTCCGGATCAGTAGTCGAGCGCCCTAACCGCTGAGCCACCGCGGCGGGGCTTCCACGTCAAGACATTATTCATTTCTGTACAACTATCCCTGCGCCCGGCCGTACCTGCCCGAGACGAATCTTGCTGCCCTGGTGAATTTGCTCCAATTGCTGTGCAGTGTCCCATTCAGTAGAGGCGTATTAAATAAAGGGACGAACACAGGACATAGAAGGTTTTGTTGAGGTTTGGCCGTGAAAATTCATTAGCGGGAATTGAAACAGCTTGGCAGCGTCGTAGTTACAAGCGCACATAACCGAAAGACCCGGAATACAGATTGAAGTACTCTATTCAATCCATGCGCCAACATGAGTAATGGTTGCGTTTAATTTTGCGATTAGTTTCTTTTTATAATGCAAATTAAAATGCAATTTTTGCGGGCATGTTGCTTCAGGGAATTTAGCATGTCATCTCTCTTGCATAAAAGTTTGTATAACAGGTGGAGAAACCTCTATGCCTAAAATAGACGTTAGCAAGAAGTTGCAGCGTTGCAAGTGCCCCCTGGGAAACGTTGCATAGGTACGAATTTTTTTTAATAAAGTGCGCCACACTAACTAATGTTTGTTTTTAATTGCGATTAGTTTAATTTATTTCAAATAAATTAGATTTTAAGCAGGCAGAAAACGAGTAAAGCTTGGACCCCTGCAGTCAGTAGGGCTGCTTCAGACAATTCAAGTTGTCATCAATCTTGCATACTACTTTGTAAAATACATGGAGAGACAAACAGGACATAGCACATGGCAAGAAGTTGTTGCTTTGCATGTGCCCTCTGTTCAAAGTTGCAAAGGTAAGTATTTTTTAAATACAATCCGCCAACGCAAATAGTGTTTGAGTTTGTTATTAATCGTTTTTTTATTACTGCAAATAAATCGTCCCTTTCACAGGTAGATTGCTTAAGGCAATTTGGCTTGTCATCTCTCTTGAAGAGAAATTTGTATAACATATGGAGAAACAAAACTAAAATAACCCTTAGTACGAAGTTGTAGTCCTGCTAGTGGCCTCTGCTAAAAGTTGCAAAGGTACGTATTACCGAAAATATTGTCTTTTTTTATGTTACAATTAGTTTGTTTTTACTTATGGAAACTAAAAAAGAATTTAGGCAGATAGATACGTGGGACGTTTGTACTCCTGCTGTTAGCTGGGTTGCTTCAGACAATTAAACATCTCATATCTCTTGCATTCAACTTAATATACCAATGGAAAAACAAACACAACTTAGCACATTGCAAGAAGTTGTTGCTTTGGAAGTGCCCTCTGTTCAAAGTTGCAAAGGTAAGTTTTTTTACATAAATCCGCCAAAGTAAATAATGCTTGCGCTTCAAAGTGCTTTAACATGAACGGCATTTTGCAATGATAGCTACACTGGGCTACCAGTCGAGCATTTTGCGGTACATGGCAGAGGCCAGTTGGGATTCAATATGGCGGAGTCTCTTAAGTTGTCCCCCCAAGCGCTGGTTTGAGACACCCAAGGCCATGTTGTTGTGTGCCGCCATCTATCAGCTTGCTGCAAAACTGCGAGATTCCTCGCGCAACGTCCGGAGCATAAGACAAGCGGCGCCGTTGGTACACCTATCGATTCTTACACCGTGCTCTCGGCTGTCACCACGCGCTGTTGCCTAATATTTATAACGCGTTATCTTTAAGCAGCGACACCACAAACTGTGTACGCTCAGTGCGCGCGGCTGTGATATTTTGTTGCAGTGGGTGCCATCCCGTGTGGGAGTGCCAGGAAACGAATCTGCTGACTGACTCGCCAAGGCAGTCCACTCCAACCCAGCAGCTCCAGTTTGTGAGGCTATCTCGGCCTTTGACGCAGCGCGTCATATACTGCGCCACAAGGTTGCACTTTGCCACCAAGACCCCCGCGTCGCATCCGGCAAGCTCCCAAGGCCTGTCCCGTACACTGCCTTCGGACGCGCGGCATACTCTTCACTCCTGCACATCAGGATTGGTTGTGTCTTCACAGCAGACCGACGCCACCGCCTCATGGGAGAGGCCGACACAAACTGTATTGACTGCGGAGAGACAGAAACAGTTGAGCACCTGCTCTGTGAGTGCCCCGTTCATGCTAACGTGCGCTCCATAATGCGCGCCGAATACAGCAAGCTCGGCCTGCCCTCTGCCACTGCCGGCGACCCAGTCTTCCCTGAGGCATCGCCACACAAAAGGAAAGCTGCCCTGTCCGCTCTCGTCTCCTTCGTCGATGAGGCAGGCCTTCGCAGGCGCATCTAGTGTCACCCAAGTGCTTTGTGCTGCGTGCTGTGAACACAAACCTTCTGTGCATTGTGCCCCAGTGTGCTGAATTTTCACCATCGCGCGCTACATTGTGTGTGCCCGCAAACCCCTTTCCAGAGACTCTTTGGCGTCTCCACTTCCCCTCCTCCTGCACTAAGAAACATACTGTGATCAATGAGTGCTTGGGTGTCTTCTGACTCACACCAGTGCGCGCTTCGCAATGTGTGCCCGCCCACTGTTTCTCGTGCCTGTGTATCGCGCTTTTCGTGCCGCATTCTGCCGTGCACTTGCCGCCCTTTCCGCCTTCTGACCCGTCCTCTATTCTATATCTTTAACTCCCCTCCCCTAACCCTGTGTAGTGCAGTGAAGGTGTTCTGCAAGAAACAGTAGCACGCCCTGCACACAAATTTTTCGCCAACAACCAGAACCACTTACGAGAGTTAAAAGGCAAAGCCTGGTGACACTCACGTGTCAGCGTGTCAGCAGGCACTGCAGTGTTAAAAATGTGGTGGAAGTAACGCCAAAATTTAGGCTTAGAAAGTCGGGCCATTAACAACGTTGTCGTTTTTGCTATGAAAAATCGGGCCACTAACAACAGCGTACTGCGTCATTATTGCAAAGGGCCAGAGAGTGGTGGGTGCGAGTAGCCCTTATTTTAGTACTTTCTTTTTTATCTACGTAATGTAGCAACCAGCATTGGGAATTCAAAAACGGGAATTCTTAACATTCAGAGCTGCAACGGATATACATATGGCATGCAATGTTCCGCACCACCATGCAGGCTCTGAAATGAATTGCAGTGCATATTTATGTTTGTTTAATTCTGCGTGTGTGTGAGGAAGGTTCTCAAACATGCAATAAAGCTTCAGTAAGTGGACATTGGCATAGTTGCTGTGTCACTTGCCCATAAGGCCCTGGACGCGCATTAGTAGAGGTTTTCAGCCACATAGTCTCGGTGCATGCTCGCTGAGGCATAACATGTGCAGTCAGGAAGAAAACAGTAGCACTGAAAATGCAAGACATTTGTCATGCCGTTCCATTTTTGTATTACAGCCGCACTGAAATTTAGTAGCTTGAGACAGTTGTTTATCATGGAAGTTTCTGCACTAAATATGCCCTAAGCCATAGCAAATATTGAACAAAAGCAGTTAATTCTGACAGGGGCATGTACCGACAGGAAAGCAGACTGTGTGCCTAGGAAAGGTCGTGAAGCTGGTAAGCACACAAAACTTTCAAGAGGAAGAATTCAACGTGCCGCATGTGCCAATTTTAGCACAGAAACTAAAATGCGGTGTACCAATTGCTTGCAGCCAAAGGCAGCTCACGTGATACCGCGCGGCAAGAAACCCTTGCAGCTCCGATGCAGTGCACATGAAAGCTCTACAAAGACTAGAAAATGTGAAAAAAATTGTAAATTGTGGGACTCGTCACGAAGCGACACATTGTCGGTGAGGGAAGCCGTAGTGAAGGGATCTGGATTAATTTCGACCACCCGTAAGTCTGATATTTCACAGCACACTCCTGCCTTTCGCCTTCATCGAAAGGCGCGGCCGCGTTATTGAACCCGAGTCGTCGGCTCAGTCGCCTCGAGCGCTCCTACGTACCACTGAACCGGCGCAACAGGTTTTGAAAAACTACCGATATTCCTCCAAGGATTTGCATGATATAAGCTCTCTTCGCAGCCATTCTGTTACAAAAAGCGGTCGCTCGTAATGGGCAGCGGTTGCTGGTACTGTACTGTACATCAAATATTCAGCTCCGCGCTGTAGCAGTCGCGCGGCGACAATATATAACAGGCCAACTTGCAGCGAGTGAATGAAGCGTCCTATACCACTGCCTAAACTTAAGCGCGAACAGACGACGCACTCCGAAAAGCTCGCACTTGAATTTTTAATCAAGAATTACCCCGCATTGCCAGAAGGTGTTATAGCAGTATAGCAGGGTCCCGGATTCACGGATTGGCAAAGAAAAAAAAAAACGTCTTCGTTAACAGCGCACACTTGAACCTCCGAAAGTCGATTCCACTGTTGCACAGTTTCAACAAAAAATGAATTCGCGAACAAGTTCGTCCTGGGACGGTACTCGCTAATTTTACAAGAATGGTCATGTCGTTTAGAAGCAGCAAGACTTTCCCATGTCAGTAATAATTATAATTGGTGTTAGGGGAAAGGAAATGGCGCAGTATCTGTCTCATATATCGTTAGACACCTGAACAGCGCTGTAAGGGAAGGGATAAAGAGGGAGTGAAAGAAGAAATGAAGAATGAGGTGCTCTAGTGGAGGGCTCCGGAATAATTTCGTCCACCTGGGGATCTTTAACGTGCACTGACATCGCACAGCACACGGGCGCCTTAGCGTTTTGCCTCCATAAAAACGCAGCCGGCACGGTCGGGTTCGAAACCGGGAACTCCGGATCAGTAGTCGAGCGCCCTAACCGCTGAGCCACCGCGGCGGGGCTTCCACGTCAAGACATTATTCATTTCTGTACAACTATCCCTGCGCCCGGCCGTACCTGCCCGAGACGAATCTTGCTGCCCTGTTGTGAATTTGCTCCAATTGCTGTGCAGTGTCCCATACAGTAGAGGCGTATTAAATAAAGGGACGAACACAGGACAGAGAAAGTTTTGTTGAGATTTGGCCGTGAAAATTCATTAGCGGGAATTGAAACAGCTTGGCAGCGTCGTAGTTACAAGCGCACATAACCGAAAGACCCGGAATACAGATTGAAGTACTCTATTCAATCCACGCGCCAACATGAGTAATGGTTGCGTTTAATTTTGCGATTAGTTTCTTTTTATATTGCAAATTAAAATGCAATTTTTGCGGGCATGTTGCTTCAGGGAATTGAGCATGTCATCTCTCTAGCATAAAAGTTTGTATAACATGTGGAGAAACCTCTATGCCTAAAATAGACGTTAGCAAGAAGTTGCAGCGTTGCAAGTGCCCCCTGGTAAATGTTGCATAGGTACGAATGTTTTTTAATAAAGTGTGCCACACTAACTAATGTTTGTTTTTAATTGCGGTTAGTTTAATTTATTTCAAATAAATGAGATTTTAAGCAGGCAGAAAACGAGTAAAGCTTAGACCCCTGCAGTCAGTAGGGCTGCTTCAGGCAATTCAAGTTGTCATCAATCTGGCATACTACTTTGTAAAATACATGGAGAGACAAACAGGACATAGCACATGGCAAGAAGTTGTTGCTTTGCATGTGCCCTCTGTTCAAAGTTGCAAAGGTAAGTATTTTTTAAATACAATCCGCCAACGCAAATAGTGTTTGAGTTTGCTATTAATCGTTTTTTTATTACTACAAATAAATCGTCCCTTTCGCAGGTTGATTGCTTAAGGCAATTTGGCTTGTCATCTCTCTTGAGAAATTTGTATAACATATGGAGAAACAAAACTAAAATAACCCTTAGTACAAAGTTGTAGTCCTGCTAGTGGCCTCTGATAAAGTTGCAAAGGTACGTATTACCGAAAATATTGTCTGTTTTTATGTTACTATTAGTTTTTTTTTACTTGGGGAAACTAAAAAAGAATTTAGGCAGATAGATACGTGGGACGTTTGTACTCCTGCTGTTAGCTGGGTTGCTTCAGACAATTAATCATCTCATATCTCTTGCATTCAACTTAATATACCAATGGAAAAATAAACACAATATAGCACATTGCAAGAAGTTGTTGCTTTGGAAGTGCCCTCTGTTCAAAGTTGCAAAGGTAAGCTTTTTTTACATCAAATCCGCCAAAATAAATAATGCTTGCGCTTCAAAGTGCTTTAACTTGAATGGCATTTTGCAATGATAGCTACACTGGGCTACCAGTCGAGCATTTTGCGGTACATGGCAGAGGCCAGTTGGGATTCAATATGGCGGAGTCTCTTAAGTTGTCTCCACCCGGCGCTGGTTTGAGACACCCAAGGCTTTGTTGTTGTGTGCCGCCATCTATCAGCACGCTGCAAAACTGCTAGATTCGTCGCGCAACGTTCGGAGCATAAGACAAGCGGCGCCGTTGGTACACCTATCTATTCTTACACCGTGCTCTCGGCCGTCACCGCGCGCTGTTGCCTAATATTTATAACGCGTAATCTTTAAGCAGCGACACCACAAACTGTGTACGCTCAGTGCGCGCGGCCGTGATATTTTGTTGCAGTGGGTGCCATCCCGTGTGGGAGTGCCAAGAAACGAAGCTGCTGACCGACTCGCCAAGGCAGTCCACTCCAACCCAGCAGCTCCAGTTTGTGAGGCTATCTCGGCCTTTGACGCAGCGCGTCACATACTGCGCCACAAGATTGCACTTTGCCACCCAGACCCCCCAGTCGCATCCGGCAAGCTCCCAAGGCCTGTCCCGTACACTGCCTTCGGACGCGCGGCATACTCTTTACTCCTGCACATCAGGATTGGTTGTGTCTTCACGGCAGACCGACGCCACCGCCTCATGGGAGAGGCCGACACAAACTGTATTGACTGCGGAGAGACAGAAACAGTTGAGCACCTGCTCTGTGAGTGCCCCGTTCATGCTAACGTGCGCTCCATAATGTGCGCCGAATACAGCAAGCTCGGCCTGCCCTCTGCCACTGCCGGCGACCCAGTCTTCCCTGAGGCATCGCCACACAAAAGGAAAGCTGCCCTGTCCGCTCTCGTCTCCTTCGTCGATGAGGCAGGCCTTCGCAGGCGCATCTAGTGTCACCCAAGTGCTTTGTGCTGCGTGCTGTGAACACAAACCTTCTGTGCATTGTGCCCCAGTGTGCTGAATTTTCACCATCGCGCGCTACATTGTGTGTGCCCGCTAACCCCTTTCCAGAGACTCTTTGGCGTCTCCACTTCCCCTCCTCCTGCACTAAGAAACATACTGTGATCAATGAGTGCATGGGCATCTTCTGACTCACACCAGTTCGTGCTTCGCAATGTGTGCCCGCCCACTGTTTCTCGTGCCTGTGTATCGCACTTTTCGTGCCGCATTCTGCCGTGCACTTGCCGCCCTTTCCGCCTTCTGACCAGTCCTCTATTCTATATCTTTAACTCCCCTCCCCTAACCCTGTGCAGTGCAGTGAAGGTGTTCTCCAAGAAACAGTTGCACGCCCTGCACACAAATTTTTCGCCAACAACCAGAACCACTTACGACAGTTAAAAGGCAGAGCCTGGTGACACTCTCGTGTCAGCGTGTCAGCAGGCACTGCAGTGTTAAAAATGTGGTGGAAGTAACGCCAAAATTTAGGCTTAGAAAGTCGGGCCATTAGCAACGTTGTCGTTTTTGCTATGAAAAATCGGGCCACTAACAACTGCGTACTGCGTCATTATTGCAAAGGTCCAGAGAGCGGTGGGTGCGAGTAGCCCGAGTTTTTTTCTCGGTGGCGGCGAGTGGGCTTTCGAGGTGATGTGCTCGGCTTTGCCTTGCGTCTGAAAGTCGCCTCGCCTCGCCTCGCAGCGGTACGCACTCATTGACGATTTCTTCTGGATGTGTCGAATCGCCGTTTAGCGGAAATTTTTCTCTTCAAAGCTAGTGCAGTGATGCGGAGCGATCGGGCTGTGCGGCACCGAGCCGTCGTTTTCTGCAGCAGCCTGCTGCATCCTTTCGAACTATGCAGACACGCAGAGGCTTTCAGCGTTTTCCACGTTGCCCTGCTGTGTGTCAAAAGGAAGTTTGCGTAGCAGGCGTAGAATAACACCGAGCGGCACGCTTTTGCGATCGTATTCCTCGGCGTCGGAAGGGCTGCCGGGCTCTACGCCCGTGCGAGGGGAACGACTGCGGCAGGCTGCGCGGTTTCGAGACACCTTATTTCTCGAAACCCTTAAAATAACGGTCGTCCGGCCACTGCAGCCCGCAACGGCTCAGCGCTCTGCACTTGATCCCATTGCATTCGCTCGATCTTGTGTGTCTGAAATGGATCACCTTGCGCTTTGGTGTATATATTAATTGCGCTGTACCGACTGCTGCAACGCTAAACGCTCACCGTAAAATGCTTCTCTCTGTTACGCTCGCTTATTCTCGCTGGAATTTCACTCAGAGATGATATACGACAGTATATACCAAGCTTATAAATCCGCGTCGTCCGGAGCGCAGGTGGCCCCCCCCAAGTAGTATTCGCACAGTGCGAGTTTAGCACTGCAAAACTATGTATATATAGATTAAGCGAAAAACCTCTCTGAATGCGCCGCTGCCATGCGCGCGAGAGCACATGAACCCTGTACAATACGCGCGCATGCAGCTCAGCTTCAGTAGCATGGGGCTATTAATTGTTAACCCCGCAGCTACGCGGTCGGACCAAACCTAGCTCTGTCATACAGTTATTCTGCAGCATAACTTCAACGGTGCTCACCTAGTCGGTATTCCCAGTCAGCCGATAAATATCAACTTGGCTAACATATATGCACGTTCAGAATAAACGATACAGCGTAGCCGATACGACCTAGCTGTGCAACTTGCACCACCTTTCTCAACCTTGTTTACAAATCCCCAAGATATTGCTGCAGCAACTAAGGTGGAAATGGTTCTTCTTGGTCATATAAGCAAGAGGCCCCGTTGACCTACCTTAGTCTCCACCTCTTGTTGAAAGGATTTCATCAGTTCGTGCTGGCCTGCAGGGCCTGTTTACACAGTTTTGTGCATGTCCAAATGTATAATAGTGAAAGTAGAGCAGTGACACCATGTTGCATAGTCAGAAACATTTATTTGGGCTCTTGACCAACCAATACGGCCAGTAAGCAAATATAGGAGGCATTATTTACGTTATCAGCGTGCAATCAAACAATAGTTAAATATACATGCTAAATGCTATGCACAAAAAAAGGGGGGATTCAGGGTTTACTAACCAGTCATTGACGAGTGTGAGCTGACCAAAACATTTATCTGCAAAAACTAGCAGAGGATTCAGACTGAGGACTTATGACTATTGCAAGATTAAACTACTGGCCGCAGTACATAGCCAGAACCCTCCTGAAATGATGATAACCCCTTCCCCCTCTCTCCCAAATGATGCTCCACTGGACATGCATTCTTTTGCCTCACAGTTTCGGAAAGAAACTCGGTAGCTATATGCCCGCTACTGGCCCTTAAACTGGGTAAGCTTCCTAAAAATTTGTCGCACATGGCTATCCTGGAAGCTTTCTGTGACCTTCTTGCCTACGTGATAGAGCCTATGTTTAAAAAGCACCCTGCAATGCTCTGCACTAGAAGGACATAATGATTCTCAAGCGGAAACATGTGGCCATGAAGCTCCAGAAACAGATCTTTGCTGGAATGAAACCAAAACTTCATGCACAAGGTTAGTTAACAAAGTTCTTGATGACAGGCTTTTACCGTGCAATGGCAATCGAACAAGAGACTCAGATTTACGACAGATTTTAATTACACTCTCTCTCTGATGGGTAGCTCAGACCTCCGCTACTTTTTCTCTGAATGAAAGAGTATGTGTCACCCTGTGGTCGAGATGCAAACAACGCTACCGCGCACTGGTCACACATCAGCTTAGTATGCAACTTGAGTGAAACGTAACCAGCCAGGTACGTCACTACTCTGTCTCCCCATTCAGTATTATGCTCTGGATTTGAGATACAGTCGTGATCTCTGGCTATTTGGTGCTGCGCAGCAGTGTCCGCATTCAAGATGCGCCTCCTGCCTTTTGACGCGTTTAGTGTCTCAGTTGCTGAAGCAATAATAGCACTACCGCACGACAAGATTGCTGCAGTTTCTAAAGGCAAGCAGTTCCCTGTTGCTACATCACCGAGCTCATTGTGAACTACTACTGTTCTTAAAGCAGCACGAAATTGTACAATAGTTGGGTGGTCGTTGTGGCCTCTGTGGGACCTGATAAGTCCGAAAAAAACTTCCACGCAGTCTTGACAAATTTTGTGTGCCTATATATATTTGAGGACTTTCTTTTCCATGACAGTGAAATTGTAGAGTGCAAGTAAGCTTTTCATACATGTGGTGAAATCTGAAAATCCCGTTTTTTGTGCCGTCTCAATCATGCTGTGGCCACTGGTAGACTTGCTCAGTGATGACAGGTAAATGATGGAGTCTCTAAACATGGCTTCAACATCATTGAAATTTCAATCATTTAAAACTTTCTTGAATCCCTTTTGCTGTATGGACCTTCAATTCAACGCATCAAAGGTATTGTTAATGCACCTCAAAAATTCTTCACTTGGCTGTGAGTCGGCAAAACCTTCTACTTTGAGCACTCGACATTCAGCAAGTGCTGTGACCACAGAAGTGCTCATAACTTGGGCCGCACACCTGACCTTCCTCGGCTGCCTCTGCCATTGAATATGCGCTCTGTGCAGCTTGTTGGCCAAGTGAAGCCCTTCTTTTTGTTGCAAACTATGTAGCCGCTCAATATGCTGCCATGCCACCGTGTTTCCCTTGTTGATTTTTTGTGCTCTAGAGCATTTGTGACAAGTTTTAACATATGACAAGGGTCAAGAAATGCTGCCGCTGGTTTTTGGGTGGCAGGATGAGAGAATGTCGTCTTCAGTTGGTCTACATTTTTGAAGCTGCAGCCCAGCTCCTCTGACATGGCTGTATTTGCTGGAGCTCCATCGCCTGTTAGAGCTACAACCATTGCCCCAGCATCGTGGGCAAGAAGCAGGCTTTGTGTATATAACTAGATCAGCTCGCTGCTCGCCGAGAAGACCTTCTACTAAAAAGTATCCGAGCGGCAGCTTCCACCGTCCGTTAATGGCTACTGCCATTACAACAAAAAGCAGCTTTTGCCTGTGGCAGGCAGTCACCATCAACTCCTGTGCCCTTGTCAGCAAACCCCTCAGAATTGCCCCTGTTCCACTGAACCTGCTGCCTGACTGACATTTCATCAGTCATCAGACTGCATACAGTTTGGTGGCCTCTGCTGCTCATCTCGGTGCATTTCATTTTTAGAGCATTGAATGCCTCAGTTGAAAAGCCAGCATTGCCATCTACTGTCTGATACCACTCTCGCAGTGTTCTTTGGTGGGGCAAGCAGGTGTCGAAGACCTGTCTCACGTAATTGTATGCTTGTGGCGAGTAGAAATTGAGTGACAGCGCAAAGGCCCTGAGCTCAGGTGAAAACTGCCTCGGCACATCCCGGCCAGGGCGCTTGGATATCTGTTTTTTAGGGAGGTGTTGATTGGCTGTTCCAAGGTTTGTCAAGCACAGCCACCTGATCCTTCAGCACGATATTTTGCCTCTGTAGCATTTGAATCACAGCCTTCAATTCTTCAAGCGTTTTTTTTTTTTCTGGGGTCTTCTAGACTGCTGCAGACGCTTGATCCGCTTTCGAGTCTTTATGTGCTCCGAGGCAAACTTTGCTGCACGTGCTCTCAAGAAAGCTTTCTCTGGAGTGTCAACCTATAAAGCAGAATCATAATTTAGTCACCTTCTACAATCACAAGCTGCTCGGTTCCAGCCACGTGTACTTTCTTCAAGAAACAAAAATGCAGGAGGTTCGCACTGAGGTGTAGGAAAAAAAATTTCCTTTGCACTCGCCGTTGCTTGTGTTGCTGGACACCCATTTCCAAGCCGAGAGATCTGGCAGGGGCTCTCTCAGCTTGATGTGGAGGACACACACACTAAAAAATTTATTGGTTTATTGATAAAAAAAAGGCATACAAATGTTTTAAGTGTGTTAGCAAGAGTCATGGGTGTAAAATCAAGCTGATCCAGTCACTCAAGACCCCTTACCTATGCGCTGTAGATAGGTTGCAGTAATAAAAACATGCCAGAAATAAGCCATTCACATACATATGTGAAAGCTCTGGTGTTGTATGTTGTTTTCAGGTTAACCTTGCCTGCCTGCCTTACTTACCACCGCTTGTTTTCTCTTTTCTCGTGTTTGAACAGAACTCGAAGTTTGTGGAGGCAACTTTCCCTGCACAGATTGATATTCAAAGGGCATTATTTGATTGCCAAGATATCCTTTGCCAGATTAAGAGAAGTATACGGTATACAGAAGATTATATTGTAGTGACAGCTTGCAATTTTGCTCACATCGTGTCCATTGTCTGAAGATTAATTTTCCTATTGAAGCTTATCTAACAGAAAAGAAATGTCACAGTATATCAGCCATATTCAGCACGCATATAATTTAAAGAATGGCAGTTAGCTTCCCCAGACAGCACATGGAAACCAAAAAGAGATAATTCTGTTGGGGTACAAACAGCAATTACCCATGTGAAAAGGTTTTTTACTTTAACAACATCTCAAACATTTTGAACAAATTAACACCGTGGAAAAAAGAAGAATGTATAATTCACTGTGCAACTCGCAAACAGATATTCTTTTACCTCTGCAAGGCCTCTCTGCCTTGATGGGAAGCAACACTGATATTACATTCTGAATCTACTGGATATTTCTAAAGACCCCACAAAACAAATCACTTATTTTAGTACTTTCTTTTTTATCTACGTAATGTAGCAACCAGCATTGGGAATTCAAAAACGGGAATTCTTAACATTCAGAGCAGCAACGGATATACATATGGCATGGAATGTTCCGCACCACCGTGCAGGCTCTGAAATGAATTGCAGTGCATATTTATGTTTGTTTAATTCTGCGTGTGTGTGAGCAAGGTTCTCATACATGCAATAAACCTTCAGTAAGTGGACATTGGCATAGTTGCTGTGTCACTTGCCCATAAGGCCCTGGACGCGCATTAGTAGAGGTTTTCAGCCACATAGTCTCGGTGCATGCTCGCTGAGGCATAACATGTGCAATCAGGAAGAAAACAGTAGCACTGAAAATGCAAGACATTTGTCATGCAGTTGCATTTTTGTATTACAGCCGCATTGAAATTTAGTAGCTTGAGACAGTTGTTTATCATGGAAGATTCTGCACTAAATATGCCCTAAGCCAAAGCAAATATTGAACAAAAGCAGTTAATTCTGACAGGGGCATGTACCGACAGGAAAGCAGACTGTGTGCCTAGGAAAGGTCGTGAAGCTGGTAAGCACACAAAACTTTCAAGAGGAAGAATTCAACGTGCCGCATGTGCCAATTTTAGCACAGAATCTAGAATGCGGTGTACCAATGGCTTGCAGCCAAAGGCAGCTCACGTGATACCGCGCGGCAAGAAACCCTTGCAGCTCCGATGCAGTGCACATGAAAGCTCTACAAAGACTAGAAAATGTGAAAAAAATTGTAAATTGTGGGACACGTCACGAAGCGACACATTGTCGGTGAGGGACGCCGTAGTGAAGGGACCTGGATTAATTTCGACCACCCGTAAGTCTGATATTTCACAGCACACTCCTGCCTTTCGCCTTCATCGAATGGCGCGGCCGCGTTATTGAACCCGAGTCGTCGGCTCAGTCGCCTCGAGCGCTCCTACGTACCACTGAACCGGCGCAACAGGTGTTGAAAAACTACCGATATTCCTCCAAGGATTTGCATGATATAAGCTCTCTTCGCAGCCATTCTGTTACAAAAAGCGGTCGCTCGTAATGGGCAGCGGTTGCTGGTACCGTACTGTATATCAAATATTCAGCTCCGCGCTGTAGCAGTCGCGCTGCGACAATATATAACAGGCCAACTTGCAGCGAGTGAATGAAGCGTCCTAAACCACTGCCCAAACTTAAGCGCGAACAGACGACGCACTCCGAAAAGCTCGCACTTGAATTTTTAATCAAGAATTACCCCGCATTGCTCGAAGGTGTTATAGCAGTATAGCAGAGTCCCGGATTCACGGATTGGCAAAAAAAAAAAAAAAACGTCTTCGTTTACAGCGCACACTTGAACCTCCGAAAGTCGATTCCACTGTTGCACAGTTTCAACAAAAAATGAATTCGCGAACAAGTTCGTCCTTGGACGGTACTCGCAAATTTTACAAGAATGGTCATGTCGTTTAGAAGCAGCAAGACTTTCCCACGTCAATAATAATAATAATAATAATAATAATAATAATAATAATAATAATAATTGGTTTAGGGGAAAGGAAATGGCGCAGTATCTGTCTCATATATCGTTAGACACCTGAACAGCGCTGTAAGGGAAGGGATAAGGAGGGAGTGAAAGAAGAAATGAAGAATGAGGTGCTCTAGTGGAGGGCTCCGGAATAATTTCGTCCACCTGGGGATCTTTAACGTGCACTGACATCGCACAGCACACGGGCGCCTTAGCGTTTTGCCTCCATAAAAACGCAGCCGGCACGGTCGGGTTCGAAACCGGGAACTCCGGATCAGTAGTCGAGCGCCCTAACCGCTGAGCCACCGCGGCGGGGCTTCCACGTCAAGACATTATTCATTTCTGTACAACTATCCCTGCGCTCGGCCGGACCTGCCCGAGACGAATCTTGCTGCCCTGTTGTGAATTTGCTCCAATTGCTGTGCAGTGTCCCATTCAGTAGAGGCGTATTAAATAAAGGGACGAACACAGGACAGAGAAAGTTTTGTTGAGATTTGGCCGTGAAAATTCATTAGCGGGAATTGAAACAGCTTGGCAGCGTCGTGGCGTCGTAGTTACAAGCGCACATAACCGAAAGACCCGGAATACAGATTGAAGTACTCTATTCAATCCATGCGCCAACATGAGTAAGTGTTGCGTTTAATTTTGCGATTAGTTTCTTTTTATAATGCAAATTAAAATGCAATTTTTGCGGGCATGTTGCTTCAGGGAATTTAGCATGTCATCTCTCTTGCATAAAAGTTTGTATAACAGGTGGAGAAACCTCTATGCATAAAATAGACGTTAGCAAGAAGTTGCTGCGTTGCAAGTGCCCCCTGGTAAATGTTGCATAGGCACGAATATTTTTTAATAAAGTGTGCCACACTAACTAATGTTTGTTTAATTGCGATTAGTTTAATTTATTTCAAATAAATTAGATTTTAAGCAGGCAAAATACGAGTAAAGCTTGGACCCCTGCAGTCAGGAGGGCTTTTTCAGACAATTCAAGTTGTCATCCATCTTGCATACTACTTTGTAAAATACATGGAGAGACAAACAGGACTTAGCACATGGCAAGAAGTTGTTGCTTTGCATGTGCCCTCTGTTCAAAGTTGCAAAGGTAAGTATTTTTTAGATACAATCCGCCAACGCAAATAGTGTTTGACTTTGCTATTAATCTTTTTTTTATTACTGCAAATAAATCGTCCCTTTCGCAGGTAGATTGCTTAAGGCAATTTGGCTTGTCATCTCTCTTGAAGAGAAATTTGTATAACATATGGAGAAACAAAACAAAAATAACCCTTAGGAAGAAGTTGTAGTCCTGCTAGTGGCCTCTGATAAAAGTTGCAAAGGTACGTATTACCGAAAATATTGTCTGTTTTTATGTTACTATTAGTTTGTTTTTACTTATGGAAACTAAAAAAGAATTTAGGCAGATAGATACGTGGGACGTTTGTACTCCTGCTGTTAGCTGGGTTGCTTCAGACAATTAAACATCTCATATCTCTTGCATTCAACTTAATATACCAATGGAAAAACAAACAACATAGCACATTGCAAGAAGTTGTTGCTTTGGAAGTGCCCTCTGTTCAAAGTTGCAAAGGTAAGTTTTTTTTACATCAAATCCGCCAAAGTAAATAATGCTTGCGCTTCAAAGTGCTTTAACTTGAATGGCATTTTGCAATGATAGCTACACTGGGCTACCAGTCGAGCATTTTCGGTACATGGCAGAGGACAGTTGGGATTCAATATGGCGGAGTCTCTTAAGTTGTCTCCACCCGGCGCTGGATTTGAGACACCTTAGGCCTTCTGGTTGTGTGCCGCCATCTATCAGCACGCTGCAAAACTGCGAGATTCCTCGCGCAACGTCCGGAGCATAAGACAAGCGGCGCCGTTGGTACACCTATCTATTCTTACACCGTGCTCTCGGCTGTCACCGCGCGCTGTTGCCTAATATTTATAACGCGTAATCTTTAAGCAGCGACACCACAAACTGTGTACGCTCAGTGCGCGCGGCTGTGATATTTTGTTGCAGTGGGTGCCATCCCGTGTGGGAGTGCCAAGAAACGAAGCTGCTGACCGACTCGCCAAGGCAGTCCACTCCAACCCAGCAGCTCCAGTTTGTGAGGCTATCTCGGCCTTTGACGCAGCGCGTCACATACTGCGCCACAAGATTGCACTTTGCCACCCAGACCCCCGCGTCGCATCCCGCAAGCTCCCAAGGCCTGTCCCGTACACTGCCTTCGGACGCGCGGCATACTCTTCACTCCTGCACATCAGGATTGGTTGTGTCTTCACAGCAGACCGACGCCACCGCCTCATGGGAGAGGCCGACACAAACTGTATTGACTGCGGAGAGACAGAAACAGTTGAGCACCTGCTCTGTGAGTGCCCCGTTCATGCTAACGTGCGCTCCATAATGCGCGCCGAATACAGCAAGCTCGGCCTGCCCTCTGCCACTGCCGGCGACCCAGTCTTCCCTGAGGCATCGCCACACAAAAGGAAAGCTGCCCTGTCCGCTCTCGTCTCCTTCGTCGATGAGGCAGGCCTTCGCAGGCGCATCTAGTGTCACCCAAGTGCTTTGTGCTGCGTGCTGTGAACACAAACCTTCTGTGCATTGTGCCCCAGTGTGCTGAATTTTCACCATCGCGCGCTACATTGTGTGTGCCCGCTAACCCCTTTCCAGAGACTCTTTGGCGTCTCCACTTCCCCTCCTCCTGCACTAAGAAACATACTGTGATCAATGAGTGCATGGGCATCTTCTGACTCACACCAGTGCGCGCTTCGCAATGTGTGCCCGCCCACTGTTTCTCGTGCCTGTGTATCGCGCTTTTCGTGCCGCATTCTGCCGTGCACTTGCCGCCCTTTCCGCCTTCTGACCAGTCCTCTATTCTATATCTTTAACTCCCCTCCCCTAACCCTGTGCAGTGCAGTGAAGGTGTTCTCCAAGAAACAGTTGCACGCCCTGCACACAAATTTTTCGCCAACAACCAGAACCACTTACGACAGTTAAAAGGCAGAGCCTGATGACACTCTCGTGTCAGCGTGTCAGCAGGCACTGCAGTGTTAAAAATGTGGTGGAAGTAACGCCAAAATTTAGGCTTAGAAAGTCGGGCCATTAGCAACGTTGTCGTTTTTGCTATGAAAAATCGGGCCACTAACAACTGCGTACTGCGTCATTATTGCAAAGGTCCAGAGAGCGGTGGGTGCGAGTAGCCCGAGTTTTTTTCTCGGTGGCGGCGAGTGGGCTTTCGAGGTGATGTGCTCGGCTTTGCCTTGCGTCTGAAAGTCGCCTCGCCTCGCCTCGCAGCGGTACGCACTCATTGACGATTTCTTCTGGATGTGTCGAATCAAGTCGAACTGCCGGCTGACATGCTCGACGAGCCGCTGGGCCTGCCACTACGCGTTGCTACGTTACCATTGAATCGCCGTTTAGCGGACATTTTTCTCTTCAAAGCTAGTGCAGTGATGCGGAGCGATCGGGCTGTGCGGCACCGAGCCGTCGTTTTCTGCAGAAGCCTACTGCATCCTTTCGAACTATGCAGACACGCAGAGGCTTTCAGCGTTTTCCGCGTTGCCCTGCTGTGTGTCAAAAGGAAGTTTGCGTAGCAGGCGTAGAATAACACCGAGCGGCACGCTTTTGCGATCGTATTCCTCGGCGTCGGAAGGGCTGCCGGGCTCTACGCCCGTGCGAGGGGAACGACTGCGGCGGGCTGCGCGGTTTCGAGACACCTTATTTCTCGAAACCCTTAAAATAACGGTCGTCCGGCCACTGCAGCCCGCAACGGCTCAGCGCTCTGCACTTGATCCCATTGCAGTCGCTCGATCTTGTGTGTCCGAAATGGATCACCTTGCGCTTTGGTGTATATATTAATTGCGCTGTACCGACTGCTGCAACGCTAAACGCTCACCGTAAAATGCTTCTCTCTGTTACGCTCGCTTATTCTCGCTGGAATTTCACACAGAGATGTTATACGACAGTATATACCAAGCTTATAAATCCGCGTCGTCCGGAGCGCAGGTGCCCCCCCCCCCCCAAGTAGTATTCGCACAGTGCGAGTTTAGCACTGCAAAACTATGTATATATAGATTAAGTGAAAAACCTCTCTGAATGAGCCGCTGCCATGCGCGCGAGAGCACACGAACCCTGTACAATACGCGCGCATGCAACTCAGCTTCAGTAGCATGGGGCTATTAATTGTTAACCCCGCAGCTACGCGGTCGGACCAAAGCTAGCTCTGTCATACAGTTATTCTGCAGCATAACTTCAACGGTGCTCACCTAGTCGGTATTCTCAGTCACCCGATAAATATCAACTTGGCTAACATATATGCACGTTCAGAATAAACGATACAGTGTAGCCGATACGACCTAGCTGTGCAACTTGCACCACCTTTCTCAACCTTGTTTACAAATCCCCAAGATATTGCTGCAGGAACTAAGGTGGAAATGGTTCTTCTAGTCTCCACCTCTTGTTGAAAGGATTTCATCAGTTCGTGCTGGCCTGCAGGGCCTGTTTACACAGTTTTGTGCATGTCCAAATGTATAATAGTGAAAGTAGAGCAGTGACACCATGTTGCATAGTCAGAAACATTTATTTGGGCTCTTGACCAACCAATACGGCCAGTAAGCAAATATAGGAGGCATTATTTACATTATCAGCGTGCAATCAAACAATAGTTAAATATACATGCTAAATGCTATGCACAAAAAAAGGGGGGATTCAGGGTTTACTAACCAGTCATTGACGAGTGTGAGCTGACCAAAACATTTATCTGCAAAAACTAGCAGAGGATTCAGACTGAGGACTTATGACTATTGCAAGATTAAAATACTGGCCGCAGTACATAGCCAGAACCCTCCTGAAATGATAACCCCTTCCCCCTCTCTCCCAAATGATGCTCCACTGGACATGCATTCTTTTGCCTCACAGTTTCGGAAAGAAACTCGGTAGCTATATGCCCGCTACTGGCCCTTAAACTGGGTAAGCTTCCTAAAAATTTGTCGCACATGGCTATCCTTGAAGCTTTCTGTGACCTTCTTGCCTACGTGATAGAGCCTATGTTTAAAAAGCTCCCTGCAATGCTCTGCACTAGAAGGACATAATGATTCTCAAGCGGAAACATGTGGCCATGAAGCTCCAGAAACAGATATCTTTGCTGGAATGAAACCAAAACTTCATGCACAAGGTTAGTTAACAAAGTTCTTGGTGACAGGCTTTTACCGTGCAATGGCAATCGAACAAGAGACTCAGATTTACGACAGATTTTAATTACACTCTCTCTCTGATGGGTAGCTCAGCCCTCCGCTACTTTTTCTCTGAATGAAAGAGTATGTGTCACCCTGTGGTCGAGATGCAAACAACGCTACCGCACACTGGTCACACATCAGCTTAGTATGCAACTTGTGTGAAACGTAACCTGCCAGGTACGTCACTACTCTGTCTCCCCATTCAGTATTATGCTCTGGATGTGAGATACAGTCGTGATCTCTGGCTATTTGGTGCTGCGCAACAGTGTCCGCATTCAAGATGCGCCTCCTGCCTTTTGACGCGTTTAGTGTCTCAGTTGCTGAAGCAATAATAGCACTACCGCACGACAAGATTGCTGCAGTTTCTAAAGGCAGGCAGTTCCCTGTTGCTACATCACCGAGCTCATTGTGAACTACTACTTTTCTGAAAGCAGCACGAAATTGTACAATAGTTGGGTGGTCGTTGTGGCCTCTGTGGGACCTGATAAGTCCGAAAAAAAGTTCCAGGCAGTCTTGACAAATTTTGTGTGCCTATATATATTTGAGGACTTTCTTTTCCATGACAGTGAAATTGTAGAGTGCAAGTAAGCTTTTCATACATGTGGTGAAATCTGAAAATCCCGTTTTTTGTGCCGTCTCAATCATGCTGTGGCCACTGGTAGACTTGCTCAGTGATGACAGGTAAATGATGGAGGCTCTAAACATGGCTTCAACATCTTTGAAATTTCAATCATTTAAAACTTTCTTGAATCCCTTTTGCTGTATGGACCTTCAATTCAACGCATCAAAGGTATTGTTAATGCACCTCAAAAATTCCTCACTTGGCTGTGAGTCGGCAAAACCTTCTACTTTGAGCACTCGACATTCAGCAAGTGCTGTGACCACAGAAGGGCTCATAACTTGGGCCGCACACCTGACCTTCCTCGGCTGCCTCTGCCATTGAATATGCGCTCTGTGCAGCTTGTTGGCCAAGTGAAGCCCTTCTTTTTGTTGCAAACTATGTAGCCGCTCAATATGCTGCCATGCCACCGTGTTTCCCTTGTTGAATTTTTGTGCGCTAGAGCATTTCTGACAAGTTTTAAAATATGACAAGGGTCAAGAAATGCTGCCGCTGGTTTTTGGGTGGCAGGATGAGAGGATGTCGTCTTCAGTTGATCTACATTTTTGAAGCTGCAGCCCAGCTCCTCTGACATTGCTGTATTTGCTGGAGCTCCATCGCCTGTTAGAGCTACAATCATTGCCCCAGCATCGTGGGCAAGAAGCAGGCTTTGTGTATATAACTAGATCAGCTCGCTGCTCGCCGAGAAGACCATCTACTAAAAAGTATCCGAGCGGCAGCTTCCACCGTCCGTTAATGGCTACTGCCATTACAACAAAAAGCAGCTTTTGCCTGTGGCAGGCAGTCACCATCAACTCCTGTGCCCTTGTCAGCAAACCCCTCAGAATTGCCCCTGTTCCACTGAACCTGCTGCCTGACTGACATTTCATCAGTCATCAGACTGCATACAGTTTGGTGGCCTCGGCTGCTCATCTCGGTGCATTTCATTTTTAGAGCATTGAATGCCTCAGTTGAAAAGCCAGCATTGCCATCTACAGTCTGATACCACTCTCGCAGTGTTCTTTGGTGGGGCAAGCAGGTGTCGAAGACCTGTCTCACGTAATTGTATGCTTGTGGCGAGTAGAAATTGAGTGACAGCGCAAAGGCCCTGAGCTCAGGTGAAAACTGCCTCGGCACATCCCGGCCAGGGAGCTTGGATATCTGTTTTTTAGGGAGGTGTTGATTGGCTGTTCCAAGGTTTGTCAAGCACAGCCACCTGATCCTTCAGCACGATATTTTGCCTCTGTAGCATTTGAATCACAGCCTTCAATTCTTCAAGCGTTTTTTTTTTTCTGGGGTCTTCTAGACTGCTGCAGCCGCTTGATCCGCTTTCGAGCCTTTATGTGCTCCGAGGCAAACTTTGCTGCATGTGCTCTCAAGAAAGCTTTCTCCGGAGTGTCAACCTATAAAGCAGAATCAAAATTTAGTCACCTTCTACAATCACAAGCTGCTCGGTTCCAGCCACGTGTACTTTCTTCAGGGGTAACAAAAATGCAGGAGGTTCGCACTGAGGTGTAGGAAAAAAAATTTCCTTTGCACTCGCCGTTGCTTGTGTTGCTGGACACCCATTTCCAAGCCGAGAGATCTGGCAGGGGCTCTCTCAGCTTGATGTGAAGGACACACACACTAAAAAATTGATTGGTTTATTGATAAAAAAAAGGCATACAAATGTTTTAAGTGTGTTAGCAAGAGTCATGGGTGTAAAATCAAGCTGATCCAGTCACTCAAGACCCCTTACCTATGCGCTGTAAATAGGTTGCAGTAATAAAAACATGCCAGAATTAAGCCATTCACATACACATGTGAAAGCTCTGGTGTTGTATGTTGTTTTCAGGTTAACCTTGCCTGCCTGCCTTACTTACCACCGCTTGTTTTCTCTTTTCTGGTGTTTGAACAGAACTCGAAGTTTGTGGAGGGAACATTCCCTGCACAGATTGATATTCAAAGGGCATTATTTGATTGCCAAGATATCCTTTGCCAGATTAAGAGAAGTATACGGTATACAGAAGATTATTTTGTAGTGACAGCTTGTAATTTTGCTCACATCGTGTCCATTGTCTGAAGATTAATTTTCCTATTGAAATTACCTAAAAGAAAAGAAATGTCACAGTATATCAGCCATAATCAGCACGCATATAATTTAAAGAATGGCAGTTAGCTTCCCCAGACAGCACATGGAAACCAAAAAGAGATAATTCTGTTGGGGTACAAACAGCAATTACCCATGTGAAAAGGTTTTTTACTTTAACAACATCTCAAACATTTTCAAACAAATTAACACCGTGGAAAAAAGAAGAATGTATAATTCACTGTGCAACTCGCAAACCGATATTCTTTTACCTCTGCAAGGCCTCTCTGCCTTGATGGGAAGCAACACTGATATTACATTCTGAATCTACTGGATATTTCTAAAGACCCCACAAAACAAAGCACTTATTTTAGTACTTTCTTTTTTATCTACGTAATGTAGCAACCAGCATTGGGAATTCAAAAACGGGAATTCTTAACATTCAGAGCTGCAACGGATATACATATGGCATGCAATGTTCCGCACCACCATGCAGGCTCTGAAATGAATTGCAGTGCATATTTATGTTTGTTTACTTCTGCGTGTGTGTGAGCAAGGTTCTCATACATGCAATAAAGCTTCAGTAAGTGGACATTGGCATAGTTGCTGTGTCACGTGCCCATAAGGCCCTGGACGCGCATTAGTAGAGGTTTTCAGCCACATAGTCTCGGTGCATGCTCGCTGAGGCATAACATGTGCAATCAGGAAGAAAACAGTAGCACTGAAAATGCAAGACATTTGTCATGCAGTTGCATTTTTGTATTACAGCCGCATTGAAATTTAGTAGCTTGAGACAGTTGTTTATCATGGAAGTTTCTGCACTAAATATGCCCTAAGCCATAGCAAATATTGAACAAAAGCAGTTAATTCTGACAGGGGCATGTACCGACAGGAAAGCAGACTGTGTGCCTAGGAAAGGTCGTGAAGCTGGTAAGCACACAAAACTTTCAAGAGGAAGAATTCAACGTGCCGCATGTGCCAATTTTAGCACAGAAACTAAAATGCGGTGTACCAATTGCTTGCAGCCAAAGGCAGCTCACGTGATACCGCGCGGCAAGAAACCCTTGCAGCTCCGATGCAGTGCACATGAAAGCTCTACAAAGACTAGAAAATGTGAAAAAAATTGTAAATTGTGGGACACGTCACGAAGCGACACATTGTCGGTGAGGGACGCCGTAGTGAAGGGATCTGGATTAATTTCGACCACCCGTAAGTCTGATATTTCACAGCACACTCCTGCGTTTCGCCTTCATCGAAAGTCGCGGCCGCGTTATTGAACCCGAGTCGTCGGCTCAGTCGCCTCGAGCGCTCCTACGTACCACTGAACCGGCGCAACAGGTGTTGAAAAACTACCGATATTCCTCCAAGGATTTGCATGATATAAGCTCTCTTCGCAGCCATTCTGTTACAAAAAGCGGTCGCTCGTAATGGGCAGCGGTTGCTGGTGAATTTTTAATCAAGAATTACCCCGCATTGCCCGAAGGTGTTATAGCAGTATAGCAGGGTCCCGGATTCACGGATTGGCAAAAAAAAAAAAAAACGTGTTCGTTTACAGCGCACACTTGAACCTCCGAAAGTCGATTCCACTGTTGCACAGTTTCAACAAAAAATGAATTCGCGAACAAGTTCGTCCTGGGACGGTACTCGCAAATTTTACAAGAATGGTCATGTCGTTTAGAAGCAGCAAGACTTTCCCACGTCAATAATAATAATAATAATATTAATAATAATAATAATAATAATAATAATTGGTTTAGGGGAAAGGAAATGGCGCAGTATCTGTCTTATATATCGTTAGACACCTGAACAGCGCTGTAAGGGAAGGGATAAGGAGGGAGTGAAAGAAGAAATGAAGAATGAGGTGCTCTAGTGGAGGGCTCCGGAATAATTTCGACCACCTGGGGATCTTTAACGTGCACTGACATCGCACAGCACACGGGCGCCTTAGCGTTTTGCCTCCATAAAAACGCAGCCGGCACGGTCGGGTTAGAAACCGGGAACTCCGGATCAGTAGTCGAGCGCCCTAACCGCTGAGCCACCGCGGCGGGGCTTCCACGACAAGACATTATTAATTGCTGTACAACTATCCCTGCGCCCGGCCGTACCTGCCCGAGACGAATCTTGCTGCCCTGTTGTGAATTTGCTCCAATTGCTGTGCAGTGTCCCATACAGTAGAGGCGTATTAAATAAAGGGACGAACACAGGACAGAAAGTTTTGTTGAGATTTGGCCGTGAAAATTCATTAGCGGGAATTGAAACAGCTTGGCAGCGTCGTAGTTACAAGCGCACATAACCGAAAGACCCGGAATACAGATTGAAGTACTCTATTCAATCCATGCGCCAACATGAGTAATGGTTGCGTTAAAATTTGCGATTAGTTTCTTTTTATAATGCAAATTAAAATGCAATTTTTGCGGGCATGTTGCTTCAGGGAATTTAGCAAGTCATCTCTCTTGCATAAAAGTTTGTATAACAGGTGGAGAAACCTCTATGCCTAAAATAGACATTAGCAAGAAGTTGCAGCGTTGCAAGTGCCCCCTGTTAAATGTTGCATAGGTACGAATTTTGTTTAATAAAGTGTGCCACACTAAAAAATGTTTGTTTTTATTTGCGATTAGTTTAATTTACTTCAATTAAATTAGATTTTAGGCAGGCAGAATACGAGTAAAGCTTGGACCCCTGCAGTCAGTAGGGCTGTTTCAGACAATTCAAGTTGTCATCAATCTTGCATACTACTTTGTAAAATCCATGGAGAGACAAACAGGACCTAGAACATGGCAAGAAGTTGTTGCTTTGCATGTGCCGTCTGTTCAAAGTTGCAAAGGTAAGTATTTTTTAAATACAATCCGCCAACGCAAATAGTGTTTGAGTTTGCTAATAATAATTGGTTTTTTGGGGAAAGGAAATGGCGCAGTATCTGTCTATCTGTCTCATATATCGTTGGACACCTGAACCGCGCCGTAAGGGAAGGGAGAAGAGAGGGAGTGAAAGAAGAAAGGAAGAATTAGGTGCCGTAGTGGAGGGCTCCGGAATAATTTCGACCACCTGGGGATCTTTAATGTGCCCTGACATCGCACAGCACACGGGCGCCTTAGCGTTTTTCCTCCATAAAAACGCAGCCGCCGCGGTCGGGTTCGGCTGCGTTTTTGCTAAATATCGTTTTTTTTATTACTGCAAATAAATCGTGCCTTTCGCAGGTAGATTGCTTAAGGCAATTTGGCTTGTCATCTCTCTTGAAGAGAAATTTGTATAACATATGGAGAAACAAAACTAAAATAACCCTTAGTACGAAGTTGTAGTCCTGCTAGTGGCCTCTGATAAAAGTTGCAAAGGTACGTATTACCGAAAATATTGTCTGTTTTTATGTTACTATTAGTTTGTTCTTACTTATGGAAACTAAAAAAGAATTTAGGCAGATAGATACGTGGGACATTTGTACTCCTGATGTTAGCTGGGTTGCTTCAGACAATTAAACATCTCATATCTCTTGCATTCAACTTAATATACCAATGGAAAAACAAACACAACTTAGCACATTGCAAGAAGTTGTTGCTTTGGAAGTGCCCTCCGTTCAATGTTGCAAAGGTAAGTTTTTTTACATCAAATCCGCCAAAGTAAATAATGCTTGCGCTTCAAAGTGCTTTAACTTGAACGGCATTTTGCAATGATAGCTACACTGGGCTACCAGTCGAGCATTTTGCGGTACATGGCAGAGGCCAGTTGGGATTCATTCTGGCGGAGTCTCTTAAGTTGTCTCCAACGGCGCTGGTTTGAGACACCCAAGGCCTTGTTGTTGTGTGCCGCCATCTATCAGCACTCTGCAAAACTGCGAGATTCCTCGCGCAACGTCCGGAGCATAAGACAAGCGGCGCCTTGGTACACCTATCTATTCTTACACCGTGCTCTCGGCCGTCACCGCGCGCGGTTGCCTAATATTTATAACGCGTAATCTTTAAGCAGCGACACCACAAACTGTGTACGCTCAGTGCGCGCGACTGTGATATTTTGTTGCAGTGGGTGCCATACCGTGTGGGAGTGCCAGGAAACGAAGCTGCTGACCGACTCGCCAAGGCAGTCCACTCCAACCCAGCAGCTCCAGTTTGTGAGGCTATCTCGGCCTTTGACGCAGCGCGTCACATACTGCGCCACAAGGTTGCACTTTACCACCCAGACCCCCGCGTCGCATCCGGCAAGCTCCCAAGGCCTGTCCCGTACACTGCCTTCGGACGCGCGGCATACTCTTTACTCCTGCACATCAGGATTGGTTGTGTCTTCACGGCAGACCGACGCCACCGCCTCATGGGAGAGGCCGACACAAACTGTATTGACTGCGGAGAGACAGAAACAGTTGAGCACCTGCTTTGTGAGTGCCCCGTTCATGCTAACGTGCGCTCCATAATGCGCGCCGAATGCAGCAAGCTCGGCCTGCCCTCTGCCACTGCCGGCGACCCAGTCTTCCCTGAGGCATCGCCACACAAAAGGAAAGCTGCCCTGTCCGCTCTCGTCTCCTTCGTCGATGAGGCAGGCCTTCGCAGGCGCATCTAGTGTCACCCAAGTGCTTTGTGCTGCGTGCTGTGAACACAAACCTTCTGTGCATTGTGCCCCAGTGTGCTGAATTTTCACCATCGCGCGCTACATTGTGTGTGCCCGCAAATTCCTTTCCAGAGACTCTTTGGCGTCTCCACTTCCCCTCCTCCTGCACTAAGAAACATACAGTGATCAATGAGTGCATGGGCGTCTTCTGACTCACACCAGTGCGCGCTTCGCAATGTGTGCCCGCCCACTGTTTCTCGTGCCTGTGTATCGCGCTTTTCGTGCCGCATTCTGCCGTGCACTTGCCGCCCTTTCCGCCTTCTGACCCGTCCTCTATTCTATCTCTTTAACTCCCCTCCCCTAACCCTGTGCAGTGCAGCGAAGGTGTTCTCCAAGAAACAGTTGCACGCCCTGCACACAAATTTTTCGCCAACAACCAGAACCACTTACGACAGTTAAAAGGCAGAGCCTGGTGACACTCCCGTGTCAGCGTGTTAGCAGGCACTGCAGTGTTAAAAATGTGGTGGAAGTAACGCCAAAATTTAGGCTTAGAAAGTCGGGCCATTAGCAACGTTGTCGTTTTTGCTATGAAAAATCGGGCCACTAACAACAGCGTACTGCGTCATTATTGCAAAGGGCCAGAGAGCGGTGGGTGCAAGTAGCCCGAGTTTTTTTCTCGGTGGCTTTCGAGGTGATGTGCTCGGCTTTGCCTTGCGTCTGAAAGTCGCCTCGCCTCGCCTCGCAGCGGTACGCACTCATTTACGATTTCTTCTGGATGTGTCGAATCGCCGTTTAGCGGAAATTTTTCTCTTCAAAGCTAGTGCAGTGATGCGGAGCGATCGGGCTGTGCGGCACCGAGCCTTCGTTTTCTGCAGCAGCCTACTGCATCCTTTTGAACTATGCAGACACGCAGAGGCTTTCAGCGTTTTCCACGTTGCCCCGCTGTGTGTCAAAAGGAAGTTTGCGTAGCAGGCGTAGAATAACACCGAGCGGCACGCTTTTGCGATCGTATTCCTCGGCGTCGGAAGGGCTGCCGGGCTCTACGCCCGTGCGAGGGGAACGACTGCGGCGGGCTGCGCGCTTTCGAGACACCTTATTTCTCGAAACCCTTAAAATAACAGTCGTCCGGCCACTGCAGCCCGCAACGGCTCAGCGCTCTGCACTTGATCCCATTGCAGTCGCTCGATCTTGTGTGTCCGAAATGGATCACCTTGCGCTTTGGTGTATATATTAATTGCGCTGTACTGACTGCTGCAACGCTAAACGCTCACCGTAAAATGCTTCTCTCTGTTACGCTCGCTTATTCTCGCTGGAATTTCACACAGAGATGTTATACGACAGTATATACCAAGCTTATAAATCCGCGTCGTCCGGAGCGCAGGGTGCCCCCCCCCCCCCCAAGTAGTATTCGCACAGTGCGAGTTTAGCACTGCAAAACTATGTATATATAGAATAAGTGAAAAACCTCTCTGAATGAGCCACTGCCATGCGCGCGAGAGCACATGAACCCTGTACAATACGCGCGCATGCAACTCAGCTTCAGTAGCATGGGGCTATTAATTGTTAACCCCGCAGCTACGCGGTCGGACCAAAGCTAGCTCTGTCATACAGTTATTCTGCAGCATAACTTCAACGGTGCTCACCTAGTCGGTATTCTCAGTCACCCGATAAATATCAACTTGGCTAACATATATGCACGCTCAGAATAAACGATACAGTGTAGCCGATACGACCTAGCTGTGCAACTTGCACCACCTTTCTCAACCTTGTTTACAAATCCCCAAGATATTGCTGCAGGAACTAAGGTGGAAATGGTTCTTCTTGGTCATATAAGCAAGAGGCCCCGTTGACCTACCTTAGTCTCCGCCTCTTGTTGAAAGGATTTCATCAGTTCGTGCTGGCCTGCAGGGCCTGTTTACACAGTTTTGTGCATGTCCAAATGTATAATAGTGAAAGTAGAGCAGTGACACCATGTTGCATAGTCAGAAACATTTATTTGGGCTCTTGACCAACCAATACGGCCAGTAAGCAAATATAGGAGGCATTATTTACGTTATCAGCGTGCAATCAAACAATAGTTAAATATACATGCTAAATGCTATGCACAAAAAAAGGGGGGATTCAGGGTTTACTAACCAGTCATTGACGAGTGTGAGCTGACCAAAACATTTATCTGCAAAAACTAGCAGAGGATTCAGACTGAGGACTTATGACTATTGCAAGATTAAACTACTGGCCGCAGTACATAGCCAGAACCCTCCTGAAATGATAACCCCTTCCCCCTCTCTCCCAAATGATGCTCCACTGGACATGCATTCTTTTGCCTCACAGTTTCGGAAAGAAACTCGGTAGCTATATGCCCGCTACTGGCCCTTAAACTGGGTAAGCTTCCTAAAAATTTGTCGCACATGGCTATCCTGGAAGCTTTCTGTGACCTTCTTGCCTACGTGATAGAGCCTATGTTTAAAAAGCACCCTGCAATGCTCTGCACTAGAAGGACATAATGATTCTCAAGCGGAAACATGTGGCCATGAAGCTCCAGAAACAGATATCTTTGCTGGAATGAAACCAAAACTTCATGCACAAGGTTAGTTAACAAAGTTCTTGATGACAGGCTTTTACCGTGCAATGGCAATCGAACAAGAGACTCAGATTTACGACAGATTTTAATTACACTCTCTCTCTGATGGGTAGCTCAGCCCTCCGCTACTTTTTCTCTGAATGAAAGAGTATGTGTCACCCTGTGGTCGAGATGCAAACAACGCTACCGCACACTGGTCACACATCAGCTTAGTATGCAACTTGTGTGAAACGTAACCTGCCAGGTACGTCACTACTCTGTCTCCCCATTCAGTATTATGCTCTGGATGTGAGATACAGTCGTGATCTCTGGCTATTTGGTGCTGCGCAGCAGTGTCCGCATTCAAGATGCGCCTCCTGCCTTTTGACGCGTTTAGTGTCTCAGTTGCTGAAGCAATAATAGCACTACCGCACGACAAGATTGCTGCAGTTTCTAAAGGCAGGCAGTTCCCTGTTGCTACATCACCGAGCTCATTGTGAACTACTACTTTTCTGAAAGCAGCACGAAATTGTACAATAGTTGGGTGGTCGTTGTGGCCTCTGTGGGACCTGATAAGTCCGAAAAAAAGTTCCAGGCAGTCTTGACAAATTTTGTGTGCCTATATATATTTGAGGACTTTCTTTTCCATGACAGTGAAATTGTAGAGTGCAAGTAAGCTTTTCATACATGTGGTGAAATCTGAAAATCCCGTTTTTTGTGCCGTCTCAATCATGCTGTGGCCACTGGTAGACTTGCTCAGTGATGACAGGTAAATGATGGAGGCTCTAAACATGGCTTCAACATCTTTGAAATTTCACTCATTTAAAAGTTTCTTGAATCCCTTTTGCTCTATGGACCTTCAATTCAACGCATCAAAGGTATTGTTAATGCACCTCAAAAATTCTTCACTTGGCTGTGAGTCGGCAAAACCTTCTACTTTGAGCACTCGACATTCAGCAAGTGCTGTGACCACAGAAGGGCTCATAACTTGGGCCGCACACCTGACCTTTCTCGGCTGCCTCTGCCATTGAATATGCGCTCTGTGCAGCTTGTTGGCCAAGTGGAGCCCTTCTTTTTGTGGCAAACTATGTAGCCGCTCAATATGCTGCCATGCCACCGTGTTTCCCTTGTTGATTTTTTGTGCGCTAGAGCATTTGTGACAAGTTTTAAAATATGACAAGGGTCAAGAAATGCTGCCGCTGGTTTTTGGGTGGCAGGATGAGAGAATGTCGTCTTCAGTTGGTCTACATTTTTGAAGCTGCAGCCCAGCTCCTCTGACATGGCTGTATTTGCTGGAGCTCCATCGCCTGTTAGAGCTACAACCATTGCCCCAGCATCGTGGGCAAGAAGCAGGCTTTGTGTATATAACTAGATCAGCTCGCTGCTCGCCGAGAAGTCCATCTACTAAAAAGTATCCGAGCGGCAGCTTCCACCGTCCGTTAATGGCTACTGCCATTACAACAAAAAGCAGCTTTTGCCTGTGGCAGGCAGTCACCATCAACTCCTGTGCCCTTGTCAGCAAACCCCTCAGAATTGCCCCTGTTCCACTGAACCTGCTGCCTGACTGACATTTCATCAGTCATCAGACTGCATACAGTTTGGTGGCCTCTGCTGCTCATCTCGGTGCATTTCATTTTTAGAGCATTGAATGCCTCAGTTGAAAAGCCAGCATTGCCATCTACTGTCTGATACCACTCTCGCAGTGTTCTTTGGTGGGGCAAGCAGGTGTCGAAGACCTGTCTCACGTAATTGTATGCTTGTGGCGAGTAGAAATTGAGTGACAGCGCAAAGGCCCTGAGCTCAGGTGAAAACTGCCTCGGCACATCCCGGCCAGGGCGCTTGGATATCTGTTTTTTAGGGAGGTGTTGATTGGCTATTCCAAGGTTTGTCAAGCACAGCCACCTGATCCTTCAGCACGATATTTTGCCTCTGTAGCATTTGAATCACAGCCTTCAATTCTTCAAGCATTTTTTTTTTCTGGGGTCTTCTAGACTGCTGCAGCCGCTTGATCCGCTTTCGAGTCTTTATGTGCTCCGAGGCAAACTTTGCTGCACGTGCTCTCAAGAAAGCTTTCTCCGGAGTGTCAACCTATAAAGCAGAATCAAAATTTAGTCACCTTCTACAATCACAAGCTGCTCGGTTCCAGCCACGTGTACTTTCTTCAGGGGTAACAAAAATGCAGGAGGTTCGCACTGAGGTGTAGGAAAAAAAATTTCCTTTGCACTCGCCGTTGCTTGTGTTGCTGGACACCCATTTCCAAGCCGAGAGATCTGGCAGGGGCTCTCTCAGCTTGATGTGGAGGACACACACACTAAAAAATTGATTGGTTTATTGATAAAAAAAAGGCATACAAATGTTTTAAGTGTGTTAGCAAGAGTCATGGGTGTAAAATCAAGCTGATCCAGTCACTCAAGACCCCTTACCTATGCGCTGTAAATAGGTTGCAGTAATAAAAACATGCCAGAAATAAGCCATTCACATATACATGTGAAAGCTCTGGTGTTGTATGTTGTTTTCAGGTTAACCTTGCCTGCCTGCCTTACTTACCACCGCTTGTTTTCTCTTTTCTGGTGTTTGAACAGAACTCGAAGTTTGTGGAGGCAACATTCCCTGCACAGATTGATATTCAAAGGGCATTATTTGATTGCCAAGATATCCTTTGCCAGATTAAGAGAAGTATACGGTATACAGAAGATTATTTTGTAGTGACAGCTTGTAATTTTGCTCACATCGTGTCCATTGTCCGAAGATTCATTTTCCTACTGAAGCTTACCTAACAGAAAAGAAATGTCACAGTATATCAGCCATAATTGATTGCCAAGATATCCTTTGCCAGATTAAGAGAAGTATACGGTATACAGAAGATTATTTTGTAGTGACAGCTTGTAATTTTGCTCACATCGTGTCCATTGTCTGAAGATTAATTTTCCTATTGAAATTACCTAACAGAAAAGAAATGTCACAGTATATCAGCCATAATCAGCATGCATAGAATTTAAAGAATGGCAGTTAGCTTCCCTAGACAGCACATGGAAACCAAAAAGAGATAATTCTGTTGGGGTACAAACAGCAATTACCCATGTGAAAAGGTTTTTTACTTTAACAACATCTCAAACATTTTCAAACAATTTAACACCGTGGAAAAAAGAAGAATGTATAATTCACTGTGCAACTCGCAAACCGATATTCTTTTACCTCTGCAAGGCCTCTCTGCCTTGATGGGAAGCAACACTGATATTACATTCTGAATCTACTGGATATTTCGAAAGACCCCATAAAACAAAGCACTTATTTTAGTACTTTCTCTTTTATCTACGTAATGTAGCAACCAGCATTGGGAATTCAAGAACGGGAATTCTTAACATTCAGAGCTGCAATGGATATACATATGGCATGCAATGTTCCGCACCACCATGCAGGCTCTGAAATGAATTGCAGTGGATATTTATGTTTGTTTACTTCTGCGTGTGTGTGAGCAAGGTTCTCATACATGCAATAAAGCTTCAGTAAGTGGACATTGGCATAGTTGCTGTGTCACTTGCCCATAAGGCCCTGGACGCGCATTAGTAGAGGTTTTCAGCCACATAGTCTCGGTGCATGCTCGCTGAGGCATAACATGTGCAATCAGGAAGAAAACAGTAGCACTGAAAATGCAAGACATTTGTCATGCAGTTGCATTTTTGTATTACAGCCGCATTGAAATTTAGTAGCTTGAGACAGTTGTTTATCATGGAAGTTTCTGCACTAAATATGCCCTAAGCCATAGCAAATATTGAACAAAAGCAGTTAATTCTGACAGGGGCATGTACCGACAGGAAAGCAGACTGTGTGCCTAGGAAAGGTCGTGAAGCTGGTAAGCACACAAAACTTTCAAGAGGAAGAATTCAACGTGCCGCATGTGCCAATTTTAGCACAGAAACTAAAATGCGGTGTACCAATTGCTTGCAGCCAAAGGCAGCTCACGTGATACCGCGCGGCAAGAAACCCTTGCAGCTCCGATGCAGTGCACATGAAAGCTCTACAAAGACTAGAAAATGTGAAAAAAATTGTAAATTGTGGGACACGTCACGAAGCGACACATTGTCGGTGAGGGACGCGGTAGTGAAGGGATCTGGATTAATTTCGACCACCCGTAAGTCTGATATTTCACAGCACTCTCCTGCGTTTCGCCTTCATCGAAAGTCGCGGCCGCGTTATTGAACCCGAGTCGTCGGCTCAGTCGCCTCGAGCGCTCGATCCTACGTACCACTGAACCGGCGCAACAGGTGTTGAAAAACTACCGATATTCCTCCAAGGATTTGCATGATATAAGCTCTCTTCGCAGCCATTCTGTTACAAAAAGCGTTCGCTCGTAATGGGCAGCGGTTGCTGGTGAATTTTTAGTCAAGAATTACCCCGCATTGCCCGAAGGTGTTATAGCAGTATAGCAGGGTCCCGGATTCACGGATTGGCAAAAAAAAAAAAAACGTGTTCGTTTACAGCGCACACTTGAACCTCCGAAAGTCGATTCCACTGTTGCACAGTTTCAACAAAAAATGAATTCGCGAACAAGTTCGTCCTGGGACGGTACTCGCAAATTTTACAAGAATGGTCATGTCGTTTAGAAGGAGCAAGACTTATCAATAATAATAATAATAATAATAATAATTGGTTTAGGGGAAAGGAAATGGCGCAGTATCTGTCTCATATATCGTTAGACACCTGAACAGCGCTGTAAGGGAAGGGATAAGGAGGGAGTGAAAGAAGAAATGAAGAATGAGGTGCTCTAGTGGAGGGCTCCGGAATAATTTCGACCACCTGGGGATCTTTAACGTGCACTGACATCGCACAGCACACGGGCGCCTTAGCGTTTTGCCTCCATAAAAACGCAGCCGGCACGGTCGGGTTCGAAACCGGGAACTCCGGACCAGTAGTCGAGCGCCCTAACCGCTGAGCCACCGCGGCGGGGCTTCCACGACAAGACATTATTAATTGCTGTACAACTATCCCTGCGCCCGGCCGTACCTGCCCGAGACGAATCTTGCTGCCCTGTTGTGAATTTGCTCCAATTGCTGTGCAGTGTCCCATACAGTAGAGGCGTATTAAATAAAGGGACGAACACAGGACAGAGAAAGTTTTGTTGAGATTTGGCCGTGGAAATTCATTAGCGGGAATTGAAACAGCTTGGCAGCGCCGTAGTTACAAGCGCACATAACCGAAAGACCCGGAATACAGATTGAAGTACTCTATTCAATCCATGCGCCAACATGAGTAATGGTTGCGTTTAATTTTGCGATTCGTTTCTTTTTATAATGCAAATTAAAATGCAATTTTTGCGGGCATGTTGCTTCAGGGAATTTAGCATGTCATCTCTCTTGCATAAAAGTTTGTATAACAAGTGGAGAAACCACTATGCCTAAAATAGACGTTATCAAGAAGTTGCAGCGTTGCAAGTGTCCCTGTTAAATGTTGCATAGGTACGAATTTTCTTTAATAAAGTGTGCCACACTAACTAATGTTTTTTTATTTGCGATTAGTTTAATTTACTTGAAATAAATTATATTTTAAGCAGGCAGAACACGAGTAAAGCTTGGACCCCTGCAGTCAGTAGGGCTGCTTCAGACAATTCAAGTTGTCATCCATCTTGCATACTACTTTGTAAAATACATGGAGAGACAAACAGGACTTAGCACATGGCAAGAAGTTGTTGCTTTGCTTGTGCCCTCTGTTCAAAGTTGCAAAGGTAAGTATTTTTTAGATACAATCCGGCAACGCAAATAGTGTTTGACTTTGCTATTAATCTTTTTTTTATTACTGCAAATAAATCGTCCCTTTCGCAGGTAGATTGCTTAAGGCAATTTGGCTTGTCATCTCTCTTGAAGAGAAATTTGTATAACATATGGAGAAACAAAACAAAAATAACCCTTAGTACGAAGTTGTAGTCCTGCTAGTGGCCTCTGATAAAAGTTGGAAAGGTACGTATTACCGAAAATAATGGCTGTTTTTATGTTACTTTTAGTTTGTTTTTACTTATGGAAACTAAAAAAGAATTTAGGCAGATAGATACGTGGGACGTTTGTACTCCTGCTGTTAGCTGGGTTGCTTCAGACAATTAAACGTCTCATATCTCTTGCATTCAACTTAATATACCAATGGAAAAACAAACACAACTTAGCACATTGCAAGAAGTTGTTGCTTTGGAAGTGCCCTCTGTTCAAAGTTGCAAAGGTAAGTTTCTTTACATCAAATCCGCCAAAGTAAATAATGCTTGCGTTTCAAAGTGCTTTAACGTGAACGGCATTTTGCAATGATAGCTACACTGGGCTACCAGTCGAGCATTTTTCGGTACATGGCAGAGGCCAGTTGGGATTCAATATGGCGGAGTCTCTTAAGTTGTCTCCCCCCCGGCGCTGGTTTGAGACCCCCAAGGCTTTGTTGTTGTGTGCCGCCATCTATCAGCACGCTGCAAAACTGCGAGATTCGTCGCGCAACGTCCGGAGCATAAGACAAGCGGCGCCGTTGGTACACCTATCTATTCTTACACCGTGCTCTCGGCTGTCAACGCGCCACCGCGCGCTGTTGCCTAATATTTATAACGCGTAATCTTTAAGCAGCGACACCACAAACTGTGCACGCTCAGTGCGCGCGGCTGTGGTATTTTGTTGCAGTGGGTGCCATCCCGTGTGGGAGTGCTAGGAAACGAAGCTGCTGACTGACTCGCCAAGGCAGTCCACTCCAACCCAGCAGCTCCAGTTTGTGAGGCTATCTCGGCCTTTGACGCAGCGCGTCACATACTGCGCCACAAGGTTGCACTTTGCCACCCAGACCCCCGCGTCGCATCCGGCAAGCTCCCAAGGCCTGTCCCGTACACTGCCTTCGGACGCGCGGCATACTCTTTACTCCTGCACATCAGGATTGGTTGTGTCTTCATGGCAGACCGACGCCACCGCCTCATGGGAGAGGCCGACACGAACTGTATTGACTGCGGAGAGACAGAAACAGTTGAGCACCTGCTCTGTGAGTGCCCCGTTCATGCTAACGTGCGCTCCATAATGCGCGCCGAATACAGCAAGCTCGGCCTGCCCTCTGCCACTGCCGGCGACCCAGTCTTCCCTGAGGCATCGCCACACAAAAGGAAAGCTGCCCTGTCCGCTCTCGTCTCCTTCGTCGATGAGGCAGGCCTTCGCAGGCGCATCTAGTGTCACCCAAGTGCTTTGTGCTGCGTGCTGTGAACACAAACCTTCTGTGCATTGTGCCCCAGTGTGCTGAATTTTCACCATCGCGCGCTACATTGTGTGTGCCCGCAAACCCCTTTCCAGAGACTCTTTGGCGTCTCCACTTCCCCTCCTCCTGCACTAAAAAACATACTGTGATCAATGAGTGCATGGGTGTCTTCTGACTCACACCAGTGCGCGCTTCGCAATGTGTTCCCGCCCACTGTTTCTCGTGCCTGTGTATCGCGCTTTTCGTGCCGCATTCTGCCGTGCACTTGCCGCCCTTTCCGCCTTCTGACCCGTCCTCTATTCTATATCTTTAACTCCCCTCCCCTAACCCTGTGCAGTGCAGTGAAGGTGTTCTCCAAGAAACAGTTGCACGCCCTGCACACAATTTTTCGCCAACAACCAGAACCACTTACGACAGTTAAAAGGCAGAGCCTGGTGACACTCACGTGTTAGCGTGTCAGCAGGCACTGCAGTGTTAAAAATGTGGTGGAAGTAACGCCAAAATTTCGGCTTAGAAAGTCGGGCCATTAGCAACGTTGTCGTTTTTGCTATGAAAAATTGGGCCACTAACAACAGCGTACTGCGTCATTATTGCAAAGGGCCAGAGAGCGGTGGGTGCGAGTAGCCCTTATTTTAGTACTTTCTTTTTTATCTACGTAATGTAGCAACCAGCATTGGGAATTCAAAAACAGGAATTCTTAACATTCAGAGCTGCAACGGATATACATATGGCATGCAATGTTCCGCACCACCATGCAGGCTCTGAAATGAATTGCAGTGCATATTTATGTTTGTTTAATTCTGCGTGTGTGTGAGGAAGGTTCTCAAACATGCAATAAAGCTTCAGTAAGTGGACATTGGCATAGCTGCTGTGTCACTTGCCCATAAAGCCCTGGACGCGCATTAGTAGAGGTTTTCAGCCACATAGTCTCGGTGCATGCTCGCTGAGGCATAACATGTGCAATCAGGAAGAAAACAGTAGCACTGAAAATGCAAGACATTTGTCATGCAGTTGCATTTTTGTATTACAGCCGCATTGAAATTTAGTTGCGTGAGACAGTTGTTTATCATGGAAGTTTCTGCACTAAATATGCCCTAAGCCATAGCAAATATTGAACAAAAGCAGTTAATTCTGACAGGGGCATGTACCGACAGGAAAGCAGACTGTGCCTAGGAAAGGTCGTGAAGCTGGTAAGCACACAAAACTTTCAAGAGGAAGAATTCAACGTGCCGCATGTGCCAATTTTAGCACAGAAACTAAAATGCGGTGTACCCATTGCTTGCAGCCAAAGGCAGCTCACGTGATACCGCGCGGCAAGAAACCCATGCAGCTCCGATGCAGTGCACATGAAAGCTCTACAAAGACTGGAAAATGTGAAAAAAATTGTAAATTGTGGGACACGTCACGAAGCGACACATTGTCGGTGAGGGACGCCGTAGTGAAGGGATCTGGATTAATTTCGACCACCCGTAAGTCTGATATTTCACAGCACACTCCTGCCTTTCGCCTTCATCGAAAGGCGCGGCCGCGTTATTGAACCCGAGTCGTCGGCTCAGTCGCCTCGAGCGCTCCTGCGTACCACTGAACCGGCGCAACAGGTGTTGAAAAACTAGCGATATTCCTCCAAGGATTTGCATGATATAAGCTCTCTTCGCAGCCATTCTGTTACAAAAAGCGGTCGCTCGTAATGGGCAGCGGATGCTGGTACCGTACTGTATATCAAATATTCAGCTCCGCGCTGTAGCAGTCGCGATGCGACAATATATAACAGGCCAACTTGCAGCGAGTGAATGAAGCGTCCTAAACCACTGCCCAAACTTAAGCGCGAACAGACGACGCGCTCCGAAAAGTTCGCACTTGAATTTTTAATCAAGAATTACCCCGCATTGCCCGAAGGTGTTATAGCAGTATAGCAGGTTCCCGGATTCACGGATTGGCAAAAAAAAAAAAACGTCTTCGTTTACAGCGCACACTTGAACCTCCGAAAGTCGATTCCACTGTTGCACAGTTTCAACAAAAAATGAATTCGCGAACAAGTTCGTCCTGGGACGGTACTCGCAAATTTTACAAGAATGGTCATGTCGTTTAGAAGCAGCAAGACTTTCCCACGTCAATAATAATAATAATAATAATAATAATAATAATAATAATAATAATAATAATAATAATAATAATAATAATTGGTTTAGGGGAAAGGAAATGGCGCAGTATCTGTCTCATATATCGTTAGACACCTGAACAACGCTGTAAGGGAAGGGATAAGGAGGGAGCGAAAGAAGAAATGAAGAATGAGGTGGTCTAGTGGAGGGCTCCGGAATAATTTCGACCACCTGGGGATCTTTAACGTGCACTGACATCGCACAGCACACGGGCGCCTTAGCGTTTTGCCTCCATAAAAACGCAGCCGGCACGGTCGGGTTCGAAACCGGGAACTCCGGATCAGTAGAGCGCCCTAACCGCTGAGCCACCGCGGCGGGGCTTCCACGTCAAGACATTATTCATTTCTGTACAACTATCCCTGCGCCCGGCCGTACCTGCCCGAGACGAATCTTGCTGCCCTGTTGCGAATTTGCTCCAATTGCTGTGCAGTGTCCCAAACAGTAGAGGCGTATTAAATAAAGGGACGAACATAGGACAGAGAAAGTTTTGTTGAGATTTGGCCGTGGAAAATCATTAGCGGGAATTGAAAGAGCTTGGCAGCGCCGTAGTTACAAGCGCACATAACCGAAAGACCCGGAATACAGATTGAAGTACTCTATTCAATCCATGCGCCAACATGAGTAATGGTTGCGTTTAATTTTGCGATTAGTTTCTTTTTATAATGCAAATTAAAATGCAATTTTTGCGGGCATGTTGCTTCAGGGAATTTAGCATGTCATCTCTCTTGCATAAAAGTTTGTATAACAAGTGGAGAAACCTCTATGCCTAAAATAGACGTTAGCAAGAAGTTGCAGCGTTGCAAGTGCCCCCTGTTAAATGTTGCATAGGTACGAATTTTGTTTAATAAAGTGTGCCACACTAACAAATGTTAGTTTTTATTTGCGATCAGTTTAAATTACTTCAAATAAATTAGATTTTAGGCAGGCAGAATACGAGTAAAGCTTGGACCCCTGCAGTCAGTAGGGCTGCTTCAGACAATTCAAGTTGTCATCAATCTTGCATACTACTTTGTAAAATACATGGAGAGACAAACAAGACATAGCACATGGCAAGAAGTTGTTGCTTTGCATGTGCCCTCTGTTCAAAGTTGCAAAGGTAAGTATTTTTTAAATACAATCCGCCAACGCAAATAGTGTTTGAGTTTGCTATTAATAGTTTTTTTTTTACTGCAAATAAATCGTCCCTTTCGCAGGTAGATTGCTTAAGGCAGTTTGGCTTGTCATCTCTCTTGCAGAGAAATATGTATAACATATGGATAAACAAAACAAAAATAACCCTTAGTAAGAAGTTGTAGTCCTGCTAGTGGCCTCTGATAAAAGTTGCAAAGGTACGTATTACCGAAAATATTGTCTGTTTTTATGTTACTATTAGTTTGTTTTTACTTATGGAAACTAAAAAAGAATTTAGGCAGATAGATACGTGGGACGTTTGTACTCCTGCTGTTAGCTGGGTTGCTTCAAACAATTAAACGTCTCATATCTCTTGCATTCAACTTATTATACCAATGGAAAAACAAACACAACATTGCACATTGCAAGAAGTTGTTGTTTTGGAAGTGCCCTCTGTTCAAAGTTGCAAAGGTAAGTTTTTTTTACATCAAATCCGCCAAAGTAAATAATGCTTGCGCTTCAAAGTGCTTTAACTTGAATGGCATTTTGCAATCATAGCTACACTGGGCTACCAGTCGAGCATTTTTCGGTACATGGCAGAGGCCAGTTGGGATTCAATATGTCGGAGTCTCTTAAGTTGTCTCCTCCCGGCGCTGGTTTTTAGACACCCACGGCCTTGTTGTTGTGTGCCGCCATCTATCAGCACGCTGCAAAACTGCGAGATTCCTCGCGCAACGTCCGGAGCATAAGACAAGCGGCGCCGTTGGTACACCTACCTATTCTTACACCGTGCTCTCGGCCGTCACCGCGCTCTGTTGCCTAATATTTATAACGCGTAATCTTTAAGCAGCGACACCACAAACTGTGTACGCTCAGTGCGCGCGGCTGTGATATTTTGTTGCAGTGGGTGCCATCCCGTGTGGGAGTGCCAGGAAACGAAGCTGCTGACCGACTCGCCTAGGCAGTCCACTCCAACCCAGCAGCTCCAGTTTGTGAGGCTATCTCGGCCTTTGACGCAGCGCGTCACATACTGCGCCACAAGGTTGCACTTTGCCACCCAGACCCCCGCGTCGCATCCGGCAAGCTCCCAAGGCCTGTCCCGTACACTGCCTTCGGACGCGCGGCATACTCTTTACTCCTGCACATCAGGATTGGTTGTGTCTTCACGGCAGACCGACGCCACCGCCTCATGGGAGAGGCCGACACAAACTGTATTGACTGCGGAGAGACAGAAACAGTTGAGCACCTGCTCTGTGAGTGCCCCGTTCATGCTAACGTGCGCTCCATAATGCGCGCCGAATACAGCAAGCTCGGCCTGCCCTCTGCCACTGCCGGCGACCCAGTCTTCCCTGAGGCATCGCCACACAAAAGGAAAGCTGCCCTGTCCGCTCTCGTCTCCTTCGTCGATGAGGCAGGCCTTCGCAGGCGCATCTAGTGTCACCCAAGTGCTTTGTGCTGCGTGCTGTGAACACAAACCTTCTGTGCATTGTGCCCCAGTGTGCTGAATTTTCACCATCGCGCGCTACATTGTGTGTGCCCGCTAACCCCTTTCCAGAGACTCTTTGGCGTCTCCACTTCCTCTCCTCCTGCACTAAGAAACATACTGTGATCAATGAGTGCATGGACGTCTTCTGACTCACACCAGTGCGCGCTTCGCAATGTGTGCCCGCCCACTGTTTCTCGTGCCTGTGTATCGCGCTTTTCGTGCCGCATTCTGCCGTGCACTTGCCGCCCTTTCCGCCTTCTGACCCGTCCTCTATTCTATATCTTTAACTCCCCTCCCCCAACCCTGTGCAGTGCAGTGAAGGTGTTCTCCAAGAAACAGTTGCACGCCCTGCACACAAATTTTTCGCCAACAACCAGAACCACTTACGACAGTTAAAAGGCAGAGCCTGGTGACACTCCCGTGTCAGCGTGTCAGCAGGCACTGCAGTGTTAAAAATGTGGTGGAAGTAACGCCAAAATTTAGGCTTAGAAAGTCGGGCCATTAGCAACGTTGTCGTTTTTGCTATGAAAAATCGGGCCACTAACAACAGCGTACTGCGTCATTATTGCAAAGAGCCAGAGAGCGGTGGGTGCGAGTAGCCCGAGTTTTTTTCTCGGTGGCGGCGAGTGGGCTTTCGAGGTGATGTGCTCGGCTTTGCCTTGCGTCTGAAAGTCGCCTCGCCTCGCCTCGCAGCGGTACACACTCATTGACGATTTCTTCTGGATGTGTCGAATCGCCGTTTAGCGGAAATTTTTCTCTTCAAAGCTAGTGCAGTGATGCGGAGCGATCGGGCTGTGCGGCACCGAGCCGTCGTTTTCTGCAGCAGCCTACTGCATCCTTTCGAACTATGCAGACACGCAGAGGCTTTCAGCGTTTTCCACGTTGCCCTGCTGTGTGTCAAAAGGAAGTTTGCGTAGCAGGCATAGAATAACACCGAGCGGCACGCTTTTGCGATCGTATTCCTCGGCGTCGGAAGGGCTGCCGGGCTCTACGCCCGTGCGAGGGGAACGACTGCGGCGGGCTGCGCGGTTTCGAGACACCTTATTTCTCGAAACCCTTAAAATAACGGTCGTCCGGCCACTGCAGCCCGCAACGGCTCAGCGCTCTGCACTTGATCCCATTGCATTCGCTCGATCTTGTGTGTCTGAAATGGATCACCTTGCGCTTTGGTGTATATATTAATTGCGCAGTACCGACTGCTGCAACGCTAAACGCTCACCGTAAAATGCTTCTCTCTGTTACGCTCGCTTATTCTCGCTGGAATTTCACTCAGAGATGTTATACGACAGTATATACCAAGCTTATAAATCCGCGTCGTCCGGAGCGCAGGTGCCCCCCCCCCCCCCCCCCCCCCAAGTAGTATTCGCACAGTGCGAGTTTAGCACTGCAAAACTATGTATATATAGATTAAGTGAAAAACCTCTCTGAATGCGCCGCTGCCATGCGCGCGAGAGCAGATGAACCCTGTACAATACGCGCGCATGCAACTCAGCTTCAGTAGCATGGGGCTATTAATTGTTAACCCCGCAGCTTCGCGGTCGGACCAAACCTAGCTCTGTCATACAGTTATTCTGCAGCATAACTTCAACGGTGCTCACCTAGTCGGTATTCTCAGTAACCCGATAAATATCAACTTGGCTAACATATATGCACTTCAGAATAAACGATACAGCGTAGCCGATACGACCTAGCTGTGCAAGTTGCACCACCTTTCTCAACCTTGTTTACAAATCCCCAAGATATTGCTGCAGGAACTAAGGTGGAAATGGTTCTTCTTGGTCATATAAGCAAGAGGCCCCGTTGACCTACCTTAGTCTCCACCTCTTGTTGAAAGGATTTCATCAGTTCGTGCTGGCCTGCAGGGCCTGTTTACACAGTTTTGTGCATGTCCAAATGTATAATAGTGAAAGTAGAGCAGTGACACTATGTTGCATAGTCAGAAACATTTATTTGGGCTCTTGACCAACCAATACGGCCAGTAAGCAAATATAGGAGGCATTATTTACATTATCAGCGTGCAATCAAACAATAGTTAAATATACATGCTAAATGCTATGCACAAAAAAAGGGGGGATTCAGGGTTTACTAACCAGTCATTGACGAGTGTGAGCTGACCAAAACATTTATCTGCAAAAACTAGCAGAGGATTCAGACTGAGGACTTATGACTATTGCAAGATTAAACTACTGGCCGCAGTACATAGCCAGAACCCTCCTGAAATGATAACCCCTTCCCCCGCTCTCCCAAATGATGCTCCACTGGACATGCATTCTTTTGCCTCACAGTTTCGGAAAGAAACTCGGTAGCTATATGCCCGCTACTGGCCCTTAAACTGGGTAAGCTTCCTAAAAATTTGTCGCACATGGCTATCCTGGAAGCTTTCTGTGACCTTTTTGCCTACGTGATAGAGCCTATGTTTAAAAAGCACCCTGCAATGCTCTGCACTAGAAGGACATAATGATTCTCAAGCGGAAACATGTGGCCATGAAGCTCCAGAAACAGATCGTTGCTGGAATGAAACCAAAACTTCATGCACAAGGTTAGTTAACAAAGTTCTTGATGACAGGCTTTTACCGTGCAATGGCAATCGAACAAGAGACTCAGATTTACGACAGATTTTAATTACACTCTCTCTCTGATGGGTAGCTCAGCCCTCCGCTACTTTTTCTCTGAATGAAAGAGTATGTGTCACCCTGTGGTCGAGATGCAAACAACGCTACCGCGCACTGGTCACACATCAGCTTAGTATGCAACTTGTGTGAAACGTAACCAGCCAGGTACGTCACTACTCTGTCTCCCCATTCAGTATTATGCTCTGGATGTGAGATACAGTCGTGATCTCTGGCTATTTGGTGCTGCGCAGCAGTGTCCGCATTCAAGATGCGCCTTTTGCCTTTTGACGCGTTTAGTGTCTCAGTTGCTGAAGCAATAATAGCACTACCGCACGACAAGATTGCTGCAGTTTCTAAAGGCAGGCAGTTCCCTGTTGCTACATCACCGAGCTCATTGTGAACTACTACTTTTCTGAAAGCAGCACGAAATTGTACAATAGTTGGGTGGTCGTTGTGGCCTCTGTGGGACCTGATAAGTCCGAAAAAAACTTCCAGGCAGTCTTGACAAACTTTGTGTGCCTATATATATTTGAGGACTTTCTTTTCCATGACAGTGAAATTGTAGAGTGCAAGTAAGCTTTTCATACATGTGGTGAAATCTGAAAATCCCGTTTTTTGTGCCGTCTCAATCATGCTGTGGCCACTGGTAGACTTGCTCAGTGATGACAGGTAACTGATGGAGGCTCTAAACATGGCTTCAACATCGTTGAAATTTCACTCATTTAAAACTTTCTTGAATCCCTTTTGCTGTATGGACCTTCAATTCAACGCATCAAAGGTATTGTTAATGCACCTCAAAAATTCTTCACTTGGCTGTGAGTCGGCAAAACCTTCTACTTTGAGCACTCGACATTCAGCAAGTGCTGTGACCACAGAAGGGCTCATAACTTGGGCCGCACACCTGACCTTCCTCGGCTGCCTCTGCCATTGAATATGCGCTCTGTGCAGCTTGTTGGCCAAGTGAAGCCCTTCTTTTTGTTGCATCAATATGCTGCCATGCCACCGTGTTTCCCTTGTTGATTTTTTGTGCGCTAGAGCATTTGTGACAAGTTTTAACATATGACAAGGGTCAAGAAATGCTGCCGCTGGTTTTTGGGTGGCAGGATGAGAGAATGTCGTCTTCAGTTGGTCTACATTTTTGAAGCTGCAGCCCAGCTCCTCTGACATGGCTGTATTTGCTGGAGCTCCATCGCCGGTTAGAGCTACAACCATTGCCCCAGCATCGTGGGCAAGAAGCAGGCTTTGTGTATATAACTAGATCAGCTCGCTGCTCGCCGAGAAGACCATCTACTAAAAAGTATCCGAGCGGCAGCTTCCACCGTCCGTTAATGGCTACTGCCATTACAACAAAAAGCAGCTTTTGCCTGTGGCAGGCAGTCACCATCAACTCCTGTGCCCTTGTCAGCAAACCCCTCAGAATTGCCCCTGTTCCACTGAACCTGCTGCCTGACTGATATTTCATCAGTCATCAGACTGCATACAGTTTGGTGGCCTCGGCTGCTCATCTTGGTGCATTCATTTTTAGAGCATTGAATGCCTCAGTTGAAAAGCCAGCATTGCCATCTAAAGTCTGATACCACTCTCGCAGTGTTCTTTGGTGGGGCAAGCAGGTGTCGAAGACTTGTCTCACGTAATTGTATGCTTGTGGCGAGTAGAAATTGAGTGACAGCGCAAAGGCCCTGAGCTCAGGTGAAAACTGCCTCGGCACATCCCGGCCAGGGCGCTTGGATATCTGTTTTTTAGGGAGGTGTTGATTGGCTATTCCAAGGTTTGTCAAGCACAGCCACCTGATCCTTCAGCACGATATTTTGCCTCTGTAGCATTTGAATCACAGCCTTCAATTCTTCAAGCGTTTTTTTTTTTTTCTGGGGTCTTCTAGACTACTGCAGCCGCTTGATCCGCTTTCGAGTCTTTATGTCCTTCGAGGCAAACTTTGCTGCACGTGCTCTCAAGAAAGCTTTCTCCGGAGTGTCAACCTATAAAGCAGAATCAAAATTTAGTCACCTTCTACAATCACAAGCTGCTCGGTTCCAGCCACGTGTACTTTCTTCAGGGGTAACAAAAATGCAGGAGGTTCGCACTGAGGTGTAGGAAAAAAAAATTCCTTTGCACTCGCCGTTGCTTGTGTTGCTGGACACCCATTTTCAAGCCGAGAGATCTGGCAGGGGCTCTCTCAGCTTGATGTGGAGGACACACACACTAAAAAATTTATTGGTTTATTGATAAAAAAAAGGCATACAAATGTTTTAAGTGTGTTAGCAAGAGTCATGGGTGTAAAATCAAGCTGATCCAGTCACTCAAGACCCCTTACCTATGCGCTGTAAATAGGTTGCAGTAATAAAAACATGCCAGAAATAAGCCATTCACATACACATGTGAAAGCTCTGGTGTTGTATGTTGTTTTCAGGTTAACCTTGCCTGCCTGCCTTACTTACCACCGCTTGTTTTCTCTTTTCTGGTGTTTGAACAGAACTCGAAGTTTGTGGAGGCAACATTCCCTGCACAGATTGATATTCAAAGGGCATTATTTGATTGCCAAGATATCCTTTGCCAGATTAAGAGAAGTATACGGTATACAGAAGATTATATTGTAGTGACAGCTTGTAATTTTTCTCACATCGTGTCCATTGTCCGAAGATTCATTTTCCTACTGAAGCTTACCTAACAGAAAAGAAATGTCACAGTATATCAGCCATAATTGATTGCCAAGATATCCTTTGCCAGATTAAGAGAAGTATACGGTATACAGAAGATTATTTTGTAGTGACAGCTTGTAATTTTGCTCACATCGTGTCCATTGTCTGAAGAGTAATTTTCCTATTGAAGCTTACCTAACAGAAAAGAAATGTCACAGTATATCAGCCATAATCAGCAAGCATATAATTTAAAGAATGGCAGTTAGCTTCCCCAGACAGCACATGGAAACCAAAAGGAGATAATTCTGTTGGGGTACAAACAGCAACTACCCATGTGAAAAGGTTTTTTACTTTAACAACATCTCAAACATTTTCAAACAAATTAACACCGTGGAAAAAAGAAGAATGTATAATTCACTGTGCAACTCGCAAACCGATATTCTTTTACCTCTGCAAGGCCTCTCTGCCTTGATGGGAAGCAACACTGATATTACATTCTGAATCTACTGGATATTTCTAAAGACCCCACAAAACAAAGCACTTATTTTAGTACTTTCTTTTTTATCTACGTAATGCAGCAACCAGCATTGGGAATTCAAAAACGGGAATTCTTAACATTCAGAGCTGCAACGGATATACATATGGCATGCAATGTTCCGCACCACCATGCAGGCTCTGAAATGAATTGCAGTGCATATTTATGTTTGTTTAATTCTGCGTGTGTGTGAGCAAGGTTCTCATACATGCAATAAAGCTTCAGTAAGTGGACATTGGCATAGTTGCTGTGTCAGTGGCCCATAAGGCCCTGGACGCGCATTAGTAGAGGTTTTCAGCCACATAGTCTCGGTGCATGCTCGCTGAGGCATAACATGTGCAATCAGGAAGAAAACAGTAGCACTGAAAATGCAAGACATTTGTCATGCAGTTGCATTTTTGTATTACAGCCGCATTGAAATTTAGTAGCTTGAGACAGTTGTTTATCATGGAAGTTTCTGCACTAACTATGCCCTAAGCCATAGCAAATATTGAACAAAAGCAGTTAATTCTGACAGGGGCATGTACCGACAGGAAAGCAGACTGTGCCTAGGAAAGGTCGTGAAGCTGGTAAGCACAGAAAACTTTCAAGAGGAAGAATTCAACGTGCCGCATGTGCCAATTTTAGCACAGAAACTAAAATGCGGTGTACCAAAATGCTTGCAGCCAAAGGCAGCTCACGTGATACCGCGCGGCAAGAAACCCTTGCAGCTCCGATGCAGTGCACATGAAAGCTCTACAAAGACTAGAAAATGTGAAAAAAATTGTAAATTGTGGGACACGTCACGAAGCGACACATTGTCGGTGAGGGACGCCGTAGTGAAGGGATCTGGATTAATTTCGACCACACGTAAGTCTGATATTTCACAGCACACTCCTGCCTTTCGCCTTCATCGAAAGTCGCGGCCGCGTTATTGAACCCGAGTCGTCGGCTCAGTCGCCTCGAGCGCTCTTACGTACCACTGAACCGGCGCAACAGGTGTTGAAAAACTAGCGATATTCCTCCAAGGATTTGCATGATATAAGCTCTCTTCGCAGCCATTCTGTTACAAAAAGCGGTCGCTCGTAATGGGCAGCGGTTGCTGGTACCGTACTGTACATCAAATATTCAGCTCCGCGCTGTAGCAGTCGCGCTGCGACAATATATAACAGGCCAACTTGCAGCGAGTGAATGAAGCGTCCTAAACCACTGCCCAAACTTAAGCGCGAACAGACGACGCACTCCGAAAAGTTCGCACGTGAATTTTTAATCAAGAATTACTCCGCATTGCCCGAAGGTGTTATAGCAGTATAGCAGGGTCCCGGATTCACGGATTGGCAAAAAAAAAAGCCGTCTTCGTTTACAGCGCACACTTGAATCTCCGAAAGTCGATTCCACTGTTGCACAGTTTCAACAAAAAATGAATTCGCGAACAAGTTCGTCCTGGGACGGTACTCGCAAATTTTACAAGAATGGTCATGTCGTTTAGAAGCAGCAAGACTTTCCGATGTCAATAATAATAATAATAATAATAATAATAATAATAATAATAATAATAATAATAATAATAATAATAATTGGTTTAGGGGAAAGGAAATGGCGCAGTATCTGTCTCATATATCGTTAGACACCTGAACAGCGCTGTAAGGGAAGGGATAAGGAGGGAGTGAAAGAAGAAATGAAGACTGAGGTGCTCTAGTGGAGGGCTCCGGAATAATTTCGACCACCTGGGGATCTTTAACGTGCACTGACATCGCACAGCACACGGGCGCCTTAGCGTTTTGCCTCCATAAAAACGCAGCCGGCACGGTCGGGTTCGAAACCGGGAACTCCGGATCAGTAGTCGAGCGCCCTAACCGCTGAGCCACCGCGGCGGGGCTTCCACGACAAGACATTATTAATTGCTGTACAACTATCCCTGCGCCCGGCCGTACCTGCCCGAGACGAATCTTGCTGCCCTGTTGTGAATTTGCTCCAATTGCTGTGCAGTGTCCCATACAGTAGAGGCGTATTAAATAAAGGGACGAACACAGGACAGAGAAAGTTTTGTTGAGATTTGGCCGTGGAAATTCATTAGCGGGAATTGAAACAGCTTGGCAGCGCCGTAGTTACAAGCGCACATAACCGAAAGACCCTGAATACAGATTGAAGTACTCTATTCAATCCATGCGCCAACATGAGTAATGGTTGCGTTTAATTTTGCGATTCGTTTCTTTTTATAATGCAAATTAAAATGCAATTTTTGCGGGCATGTTGCTTCAGGGAATTTAGCATGTCATCTCTATTGCATAAAAGTTTGTATAACAGGTGGAGAAACCTCTATGCCTAAAATAGACGTTATCAAGAAGTTGCAGCGTTGCAAGTGCCCCCTGTTAAATGTTGCATAGGTACGAATTTTCTTTAATAAAGTGTGCCACACTAACTAATGTTTTTTTATTTGCGATTAGTTTAATTTACTTGAAATAAATTAGAGTTTAAGCAGGCAGAATACGAGTAAAGCTTGGACCCCTGCAGTCAGTAGGGCTGCTTCAGACAGTTCAAGTTGTCATCAATCTTGCATACTACTTTGTAAAATACATGGAGAGACAAACAGGACATAGCACATGGCAAGAAGTTGTTGCTTTGCATGTGCCCTCTGTTCAAAGTTGCAAAGGTAAGTATTTTTTAAATACAATCCGCCAACGCAAATAGTGTTTGGGTTTGCTATTAATCTTTTTTTTATTACTGCAAATAAATCGTCCCTTTCGCAGGTAGATTGCTTAAGGCAATTTGGCTTGTCATCTCTCTTGAAGAGAAATTTGTATAACATATGGAGAAACAAAACTAAAATAACCCTTAGTACGAAGTTGTAGTCCTGCTAGTGGCCTCTGATAAAAGTTGCAAAGGTACGTATTACCGAAAATATTGTCTGTTTTTATGTTACTATTAGTTTGTTTTTACTTATGGAAACTAAAAAAGAATTTAGGCAGATAGATACGTGGGACGTTTGTACTCCTGCTGTTAGCTGGGTTGCTTCAGACAATTAAACGTCTCATATCTCTTGCATTCAACTTAATATACCAATGGAAAAACAAACACAACTTAGCACATTGCAAGAAGTTGTTGCTTTGGAAGTGCCCTCTGTTCAAAGTTGCAAAGGTAAGTTTTTTTACATCAAATCCGAAAAAGTAAATAATGCTTGCGCTTCAAAGTGCTTTAACTTGAACGGCATTTTGCAATGATAGCTACACTGGGCTACCAGTCGAGCATTTTTCGGTACATGGCAGAGGCCAGTTGGGATTCAATATGGTGGAGTCTCTTAAGTTGACTCCCCCCGGCGCTGGTTTGAGACACCCAAGGCTTTGTTGTTGTGTGCCGCCATCTATCAGCACGCTGCAAAACTGCGAGATTCCTCGCGCAACGTCCGGAGCATAAGACAAGCGGCGCCGTTGGTACACCTATCTATTCTTACACCGTGCTCTCGGCTGTCACCGCGCGCTGTTGCCTAATATTTATAACGCGTAATCTTTAAGCAGCGACACCACAAACTGTGTACGCTCAGTGCGCGCGGCTGTGATATTTTGTTGCAGTGGGTGCCATCCCGTGTGAGAGTGCCAGGAAACGAAGCTGCTGACTGACTCGCCAAGGCAGTCCACTCCAACCCAGCAGCTCCAGTTTGTGAGGCTATCTCGGCCTTTGACGCAGCGCATCACATACTGCGCCACAAGGTTGCACTTTGCCACCCAGACACCCGCGTCGCATCCGGCAAGCTCCCAAGGCCTGTCCCGTACACTGCGTTCGGACGCGCGGCATACTCTTTACTCCTGCACATCAGGATTGGTTGTGTCTTCACGGCAGACCGACGCCACCGCCTCATGGGAGAGGCCGACACAATCTGTATTGACTGCGGAGAGACAGAAACAGTTGAGCACCTGCTCTGTGAGTGCCCCGTTCATGCTAACGTGCGCTCCATAATGCGCGCCGAATACAGCAAGCTCGGCCTGCCCTCTGCCACTGCCGGCGACCCAGTCTTCCCTGAGGCATCGCCACACAAAAGGAAAGCTGCCCTGTCCGCTCTCGTCTCCTTCGTCGATGAGGCAGGTCTTCGCAGGCGCATCTAGTCTCACCCAAGTGCTTTGTGCTGCGTGCTGTGAACACACCTTCTGTGCATTGTGCCCCAGTGTGCTGAATTTTCACCATCGCGCGCTACATTGTGTGTGCCCGCAAACCCCTTTCCAGAGACTCTTTGGCTTCTCCACTTCCCCTCCTCCTAGAGAAACATACTGTGATCAATGAGTGCATGGGTGTCTTCTGACTCACACCAGTGCGCGCTTCGCAATGTGTGCCCGCCCACTGTTTCTCGTGCCTGTGTATCGCGCTTTTCGTGCCGCATTCTGCCGTGCACTTGCCGCCCTTTCCGCCTTCTGACCCGTCCTCTATTCTATATCTTTAACTCCCCTCCCCTAACCCTGTGCAGTCCAGTGAAGGTGTTCTCCAAGAAACAGTTGCACGCCCTGCACACAAATTTTTCGCCAACAACCAGAACCACTTACGACAGTTAAAAGGCAGAGCCTGGTGACACTCACGTGTCAGCGTGTCAGCAGGCACTGCAGTGTTAAAAATGTGTTGGAAGTAACGCCAAAATTTAGGCTTAGAAAGTCGGGCCATTAGCAACGTTGTCGTTTTTGCTATGAAAAATTGGGCCACTAACAACAGCGTACTACGTCATTATTGCAAAGGGCCAGAGAGCGGTGGGTGCGAGTAGCCCTTATTTTAGTACTTTCTTTTTTATCTACGTAATGTAGCAACCAGCATTGGGAATTCAAAAACGGGAATTCTTAACATTCAGAGCTGCAACGGATATACGTATGGCATGCAATGTTCCGCACCACCATGCCGGCTCTGAAATGAATTGCAGTGCATATTTATGTTTGTTTAATTCTGCGTGTGTGTGAGCAAGGTTCTCATACATGCAATAAAGCTTCAGTAAGTGGACATTGGCATAGTTGCTGTGTCAGTTGCCCATAAGGCCCTGGACGCGCATTAGTAGAGGTTTTCAGCCACATAGTCTCGGTGCATGCTCGCTGAGGCATAACATGTGCAATCAGGAAGAAAACAGTAGCACTGAAAATGCAAGACATTTGTCATGCAGTTTCATTTTTGTATTACAGCCGCATTGAAATTTAGTAGCTTGAGACAGTTGTTTATCATGGAAGTTTCTGCACTAAATATGCCCTAAGCCATAGCAAATATTGAACAAAAGCAGTTAATTCTGACAGGGGCATGTACCGACAGGAAAGCAGACTGTGCCTAGGAAAGGTGGTGAAGCTGGTAAGCACACAAAACTTTCAAGAGGAAGAATTCAACGTGCCGCATGTGCCAATTTTAGCACAGAAACTAAAATGCGGTGTACCTATTGCTTGCAGCCAAAGGCAGCTCACGTGATACCGCGCGGCAAGAAACCCTTGCAGCTCCGATGCAGTGCACATGAAAGCTCTACAAAGACTAGAAAATGTGAAAAAAATTGTAAATTGTGGGACACGTCACGAAGCGACACATTGTCGGTGAGGGACGCCGTAGTGAAGGGATCTGGATTAATTTCGACCACCCGTAAGTCTGATATTTCACAGCACACTCCTGCCTTTCGCCTTCATCGAAAGGCGCGGCCGCGTTATTGAACCCGAGTTGTCGGCTCAGTCGCCTCGAGCGCTCCTACGTACCACTGAACCGGCGCAACAGGTGTTGAAAAACTAGCGATATTCCTCCAAGGATTTGCATGATATAAGCTCTCTTCTCAGCCATTCTGTTACAAAAAGCGGTCGCTCGTAATGGGCAGCGGTTGCTGGTACCGTACTGTACATCAAATATTCAGCTCCGCGCTGTAGCAGTCGCGCTGCGACAATATATAACAGGCCAACTTGCAGCGAGTGAATGAAGCGTCCTAAACCACTGCCCAAACTTAAGCGCGAACAGACGACGCACTCCGTAAAGTTCGCACTTGAATTTTTAATCAAGAATTACCCCGCATTGCCCGAAGGTGTTATAGCCGTATAGCAGGGTCCCGGATTCACGGATTGGCAAAAAAAAAAAAAAACGTCTTCGTTTACAGCGCACACTTGAACCTCCGAAAGTCGATTCCACTGTTGCACAGTTTCAACAAAAAATGAATTCGCGAACAAGTTCGTCCTGGGACGGTACTCGCAAATTTTACAAGAATGGTCATGTCGTTTAGAAGCAGCAAGACTTTCCCACGTCAATAATAATAATAATAATAATAATAATAATAATAATAATAATAATAATAATAATAATAATAATAATAATAATAATAGGTTTAGGGGAAAGGAAATGGCGCAGTATCTGTCTCATATATCGTTAGACACCTGAACAGCGCTGTAAGGGAAGGGATAAGGAGGGAGTGAAAGAAGAAATGAAGAATGAGGTGCTCTAGTGGAGGGCTCCGGAATAATTTCGACCACCTGGGGATCTCTAACGTGCACTGACATCGCACAGCACACGGGCGCCTTAGCGTTTTGCCTCCATAAAAACGCAGCCGGCACGGTCGGGTTCGAAACCGGGAACTCCGGATTCTTGGTGAGGAAAAAGGGTTTGGCATGGTTTTCCTAAGTAAAATTTCAGGCTCTGGGATGGGAGTGACATCCCCATCCCCGTAAACCCTCCCCTGCCGTGCTACTATAGGAACTATCGGCCCTCTCTGTTTCTGTCACATTTATTATGGCTCTTTGAGTTTTGAATCGAAAGTCATTCTTGGCAAGGCCATCATTATGAACATCTTATAATACTAAGTTTTGCATTCAGGGTCAGCAAATAAGACTTCTTAGTATTTTTGCCCATCCTCACTGCTGTGTGAGAAAGCATTCCAGGCATGGCTAGCCACACGAAATATTGTTATGAAGATAAATACAATATTCATGACCAAAAACAAAACACTGCAGGTTTTTTTTTTTGCCCTCACTGCTGCAGGAGAAGGCATTGTTGACACAGCCAACTGCCCAAACATGTGCAATAATGCAATATTGAGATTGCAATATTCAACAACAAGAGCAGCATTAAAGGGTAGGTTGAACACAAAGCTGGGGTGTGACCATGCATGGCAGCATTGTTCATGACTTAGCCAAAAGCAGGCACGTGCACACTCATTCAGCATAAATGTTCCGAGAGGGTTGTGCTAACCACCAGAGAGCGTGATTGAAGTGTGCCCAATATGTGGGCACACTTCAATCAGACAATCAGGTTCGGTTTCGAACGCTAAAAGCGGTTTTTTTGTTCCGCGTTTGAAGAAATTTCTTCATAATTTTAAAAGTTTTAACTGTAATGGGACCGACAGGCGCAGCGCAGCGAAGAAGCGGACGAGTTCAAGCGGGACAACGAAGAAGCAGACGAAGTGCAGCTGGGTTTTTCGAACGACGCCTGTGAGTGTGCCCGTCGTGTCGCCGGACAACCAAGACCAACCGACCTGTGCTTCAAATAAACGCCTTGACACTTGGTGGAGGTGCCTCGGTTCCCGTCCCGGTCCTCATCCTGGAACTTCGAAGTGGAACGCTCCTCGTCTCCGCCACCATGCCGGAAGGTCCGAGTGAACCATCGCAGCCCCTCCCTGCCACCGTACTCTGTCACGGGGTGCAGCGCCAGCGTGACCCTTCTCCTTTTAGTGGCACCGATGACCAAGACGTCGACGATTGGCTGGCCTCCTATGAGCGCATCAGCACTTACAATCGGTGGGACGATTCCGTGAAACTTAGCAACGTCCTCTTCTATCTAACGGACGTTGCCAACCTATGGTTTCGCAACCATGAGGCCGACCTTCCCACCTGGTCGTCCTTTAAAACAAGCTTCGCCGACGTTTTCGGCCGCCCCGCCGTCCGGAAGCTTCGCGCCGAGCAACGTCTTCGTGCTCGATCTCAGCTCCCTTCCGAGACGTTCACAAGCTACATCGAGGACATCGTTGACCTGTGCAAGCGTGTCAACCCCTCCATGTCCGAAGGGGATAAAGTCAACCACATACTTAAAGGCATAGCCGATGACGCTTTCCAGATGCTGCTGGCTTTATTTCTTGGCAGCTATAAGCAGCAAGTACGTAGATGAGTATTTTATATTAAAGCAAACGCTTTAAACGTGAAACGTGATGAACAAAGACTGCTAGAATAAGCCACCAGTTTCAGTATCGGGATCTAAAAGTGTGTTGTGTGCTCAGTTTAATCATGAATGTTTAACTGTCTACCGAGGTTTGGTAGCTACTTTTTGTTTGCTAAATAAGGGATATATATTTTAACTATTTTACAGTGTTACAATCGCTTTCAAAAGAGTAATCTGGCTACCAGAGGGCGCTGATATCAGACGGCTAGGTACAGTTTTGAAATAATAATAATTAATAATAATAATAATAATAATTGGTTTTTGGGGAAAGGAAATGGCGCAGTATCTGTCTCATATATCGTTGAACACCTGAACCGTGTCGTAAGGGAAGGGATAAAGGAGGGAGTGAAAGAAGACTGCTAGAATAAGCCACCAGTTTCAGTATCGGGATCTAAAAGTGTGTTGTGTGCTCAGTTTAATCATGAATGTTTAACTGTCTACCGAGGTTTGGTAGCTACTTTTTGTTTGCTAAATAAGGGATATATATTTTAACTATTTTACAGTGTTACAATCGCTTTCAAAAGAGTAATCTGGCTACCAGAGGGCGCTGATATCAGACGGCTAGGTACGGTTTTGAAATAATAATAATAATTAATAATAATAATAATAATAATTGGTTTTTTGGGTAAAGGAAATGGCGCAGTACCTGTCTCAAATATCGTTGAACACCTGAACCGTGCCGTAAGGGAAGGGATAAAGGAGGGAGTGAAATAAGAAAGGAAGAAGACGTGCCGTAGTGGAGGTCTCCGGTATAATTTCGACCACCTGGGGATCTTTAACGTGCACTGACATCGCACAGCACACGGGCGCCTTAGCGTTTTCCTCCATAAAAACGCAGCCGCCGCGGTCGGGTTCGAACTCGGGAACTCCGGATCAGTAGTCGAGCGCCCTAACCACTGAGCCACCGCGGCGGGTACGGTTTCGAAAGCTAAAAGCGGTTTTCTGTTCCTTCTTCTAGAAGTTTTCTCGCAATTTTAAGAGCTTTTAACCTTTACTTCTTGGCAGCTATAAACAGCAGGTACGTTGGTGAGTACTTTATATTTATATATTTTTATATATACTTTATACATACTTTATATACTTTATATATACTATATACTTTATACATACTTTATTTATTTATTTATTTATTTATTCACGTTGCCTCACAGGCTCCAAGCATGGAGTATTGTGTGAGGGGGGGGGGGGGGGTTACATAAATAGGGGTAATAACAGGAGCATGAATGACACGATTATATAATGCTGACTGACTGTTAGTGCTCATTAAACAGTAAGAACATCATTATACAATAGTTATTGACGCGTCAGTAATTAGAAAAAATCGCTATTATTTCGGTCCTAAAAGAAGCTGGATCACGAATATTGACGATGTGTTCCGGAAGACCATTCCAGTGAACAATAGCCTGCGGCAAAGCGGATGAATTGAATGCAACGGTTTTACCTGAAAGGCGTTTGAAGCTGAGATGGTTGTTTAAACGGCGCGAGGTGCGGTGAGGTTGGGCAAGAGGGAGAGTCGAAAGATTAGTGCTATAGACTATCTTGTGAAATAAGCAGATAAGGGCAATTAATCTTCGTGATTGCAAGGTACAAAGAGAGAGCAATAATTTAATGTTTGTGACGCTTGAGTGACGGTCATAGTTTCTGGAAATGAAACGCGCAGCACGATTTTGGACTGATTCAAGGGAGTTAATTAAATAAGCCTGGTGAGGTGACCAAATGGATGATGCATACTCGAGTTGCGGACGAACAAATGTTTGATAGGCGAGCTTACGGGTAGTGGCAGGAGTTCCATGAAGATTCCGTTTTAGGTATCCTAAGGTCAGGGATGCTTTAGCTGTTATTTTCTGTATATGAGTGGACCAGGACAAGTTACATGAAAAATGGACACCGAGGTATTTGTAAGAAGACACCTGAGAGACTAAGCTGTTATCGAGCATGTAATTGAACGAAGAGTTAGATTTTTTGCGGCTGAATGTCATTAACTTGCATTTTTCAGTGTTAAGTGACATTTGCCATGATGAACACCAAGCGGTTACATGATCGAGGTCCCTTTGAAGTGCAAGAAGGTCTGCAGGTGATCGGATTTTGCGGTAAATTATGCAGTCATCTGCGAACAAGCGAATGGTTGATGTAATGTTGGGTGGCAGATCATTAATGTAAATCAGGAACAGCAACGGGCCCAGGACGCTTCCTTGAGGAACACCAGATAGAACATCGCTAAACGGAGATGAGTGGCCGTTAACAACCGTGAACTGTTTACGAAAAGACAAGAAATTCCTTAGCCATGAGGTTGTTAGTGAGTCTAGGTTGAGGGAAGTAATTTTACCTATTAAGCGTGCATTTTCATCGACTTTTCTAAGGCTTTTGATCGGGTAGCACATTGTCGTTTAATTGCCAAATTCTCTGCTTTAAATATCGACTCATTAACGCTATCATGGATTAGAAATTTCCTCTCATTTCGCAAACAATTTACCAGTATAAATAATTGTTCATCCTCTCTCTCTGAAGTATCGTCCGGTGTTCCCCAGGGCAGTGTCCTGGGCCCGTTACTATTTTTAATATATATTAACGATCTGCCAACCGACATTACCTCTAACATCCGTTTGTTTGCTGACGACTGTATTATTTACCGCAGAATTTCTAATCAAACCGATCATATCGCTTTACAGAAAGATCTAGACCATATAACAAACTGGTGTTCCATGTGGCTAATGCCGGTCAACACTGATAAGTGTAAATTAATGACTTTCAGCCGTAAACTTTCAAACTCTTCTTTCACCTACTCGCTCAGCAGTAATCATGTGACAACAGCGTCCTCATATAAATATCTCGGCATTCACCTAAATCGAAACCTTTCCTGGTCGACACACATTAATAAAATTACAGCTAAGGCTTCACGAACCCTTGGATACTTAAAGCGTAATCTTCATGGTGCACCCTCTGACACTCGAAAACTAGCCTACCAGACGTTTGTCCGCCCACAACTAGAATTTGCATCACCCATCTGGTCACCTCACTAAGCGTATCTAACACGTAATCTCGAATCTATACAGAACCGTGCTGCACGCTTCATCGCTCGTGATTATAACCGGCATTCCAGCGTCACTAAGATCAAGTTATCGCTATCACTTGAGTCTTTAGAATCACGTCGTACCGTAGCCCTTCTTTGCTTATTTCATAAAATGATTTTCAGTCTTCACAGTCACACATTACCTTTGTCACGGCCATGTCGCACATCTCATCGCCTCCATAATCATAGCAGCTTTACGCGTATTTTTGGTCATACAAAAGCATTCAACATGCCTGCTCTCCCACGTGCCATAAACTATTGGAACAGCCTTCCTGACGATGCTACTAATACCAGAAATCCTGCTACATTTCGTGATAAAATAACCGCAATCTTCGCCTAGTTGTCTCAGTTCTGTGTATTCTTGCGAAAAATGTTTTATTGCTGCTTAGAGTGAACTAACTTGTGCACTTTTTAGCCTCTCTGTCAAATCGTGTTCCATTTCCATGTTGCCACATTTTGAAACACGTAATTATTGTGTGTTGTATTACTTTATTTGTATTCTTCTGAGTGCCTCTTGCTAACTATTGTATAAAGTTTTTCTTATGTCCTTATTTTCTGTCCTTATTTTGTGTTTTTTTTTTTGCGCTGTTCTCTAACTTCTATGTACTGCCCCACTCACACAATGCTCCAATGTAAAGGAGCCTGTGAGTAACTTGAATAAATAAATAAATAGACTATCTGGTGGTCTGTAACAAACTCCAAGAAGATGCTTGGAAGATAGCGATGTGATGCAAACCCACAAAATTTCTAATTTACTAGGAATATCAACGGGAAAAGAAGTTATATGCTTTTTAGCAGCAATCAACACCCCTCCTCCCCTTCTGTCGCTCCTATCGTTTCTGTAGATAGTGAAACTGTCCATATCAGGCAAGACTTCATCGTTCCTAATATCTTTATGGAGCCACGTTTCGGTTAGTATTAAAATGTCGCATTCACAATTGTCAAGGTATGAACAAAGTTCGATGCGCTTAGGAAGAATGCTGCGTATGTTAGTGAAAAGTAAGGAGAGCTGCGATTGCGCGGTGTTATTGCTGTAAGATGTTTGTTCTTTCCTGATGACACGTGTAGCCGAGCAACACCTTACCTATGCGGAAGATAGTTTTACAGTGTCAGTAGCGGCGTCGTACACGTAAACACTATCGTTTATTCTCAGCTTATCGACATTTAGCTTGTACGGAACTTTTTGTGGTTTGGCAAATTCGATCAACTTCTTTCTAGCCAGTCGTGTCTGAAAGGAGAAATCTTCGCGCACAGCGTAGTTAGTTCCTTTCAGCTTGATGCCGTTCCCAATGATCTGTTGTTTGTCCTTAAACAATGTGAATTTTACCATCACTGGCCTGCACTTTTCCGGGTCGTATTTACCAATGCGGTGTGCCCGTTCTATTTGCGATGAATCTACTGTAATGTCCAATTCATTCTTGCACAGGTCAATCACTTTTGTTTCAGCACTTGACCATGTCTCAGATATGTCATCGGAAAGGCCGAAAAAAGGCAAGTTGCAGCGTCTCAGCCCGTTTTCCGCGTCATTACAACGCGATTCAATAATTCTGAGCTGGTCAGAGATGACGCTGGAAACTGCACCAGGAGAATCAGCCGAAGACGCAGCGGGATTGTTTTTTAGATCTGAAACGTCCACTTCAACACTGCGAAGTCTAGAAGACAACTGCTTCAGTTCAATGTCTACTGACTCTTGCCACTGCTTCAACTCTCTCAAATCACTTCGAATTCCATCTTGGCCGGATTCGATCCTTTGTACAGTCTCCAGCACAGTAGCCAGGATGTCATTAGAATCAGGTCCGGGGTTTGTTTCCACATCCCCGGAAAGAATTAAGAGTAAACTACTTAAGCAATGTTGCACAGATTCCTCGCATGCTTCTAGGGCAAATAACCACTCTCTGGGGCACGACACAAAAAACAAGCAGCGATTCTTGCTTCTTAGGCAAGTGCAATGATCAAGGTAACTCACCTGGAACAATGTGAAAGGTAAGCGCTCCATTGCCAATACGGCGTCGTGCCCCAGAGGGGCGTTCACGGGCAGCAGCTTATATTCCGTGTGGCCGGCGCTGATAGTGGTATCGCTGGTGATGAACGACCGCGGTTGCCAGTCGAAGAACAGGTTTCCTTCCAGATGGATCTGTAGGCAAGGCTGTTGCGTCCAATCCGCGGGTTGATTCACGTTCTCAACTGGGCAGGTGAAGACCACGTCCGATGCCAAACAAGGTAGCGATGAGCCAAGGAGTAGGGCAGCCTGGAACAATGTGAAAGGTAAGCGCTCCATTGCCAATACGGCGTCGTGCCCCCAATATAAATATATACTTTATATTTATATTGTTGCGCTCTTTATTCGATGCAACACCTTGCAAGGAGCTGCGGAGAAGAGCGAAGTCGATTAGACGGTAGCCAGTCGTACTTGAGCCGTGTTCATCGAATAATTCACCACCGATTCACCACCGAATGATTCACCACCGAGCCACTTGTGGGCAGTGGAAGAGGGGGGTGTCCGTTTGCTGCTGATCGACGGCTGCCATCGGCCGTCGTGTGTGGGGAGGGGATGCCGGTTCTGCGCGGTGACATAGCAGCCGCTCAAGGCCAGCACCAAGAGTGATACGACAGCACAAATGCAACCACACTATAGCATGCCTAATATATAGTTTATCTCGTCTGTATTTATGGTGTCATGCTTTCGTCTCGATTGTAAGTCGACCCCCACTTTGTATTTTCAGATTTTGAAAATAGGTGTAAATATGGTGATCTTTGCAGGTTTCTTAGTCTTGTTAGAAATAATGCTATTCACTAAATATATAACAAAAGTGAGCGAGATCTGAAGCTAACATTTTGTGAAATTTTTGTTAATTTCTAGCATTTTGTTTTGGCTTTCAACCAAGGAGCCTTAAGTGATAAAGGCTACAGCGTACATTACACTGACAATATTACCTGTAGTACAGTACAGTGTAATCCGATTATAACGATGCCAGATATAACGATATATCGCTTATAACAATTCTTAAGAGTTTATAAATTCTCTCATTGCGCCCTATGTAAAAATAAACCGTATTTAACGATGCAATTATCGGTGAAATAACGGATACAGTGAAAGAATTCTGGCTGCCCGGATACTGTTTCCCGCCAAATTTTGTCTGAAAGCTTGATAAAACATACTTTGAAGCGAATGAGGTAAAAACTCACTGGCGCGGCGAAATCCCTGCAAGAAATGTTGCCTTCCGCCTTGGGTACCAAGCCCCATCCTGGTCACAATTGCTTGAGGGAGGAGCTTGCTTGGCCTCTGCGGTGTAACGCTCTCACACAAACGTAGTTTCAGTGGGAGATGGTTCAGAATTTACTTTTTTAAGCGTTGGCCTTTCTTCCCTCAATTTTTCCAATATGCAGCCAGCCTTCTTGGGTGTTCCCCCATTTCTTGCCATCTGCAGCCATTCTTGGGAGGGCAGAGCCAGGATGTTCTGCGCTGATGTCATCTGTCTATCTTTTGACCAGAAGGAGCAATACATGTATTTGTTTTTGCTTTTTCTGTTATAATTGTAGGATTTTCCTGTTTTCTCAATATTGTTATAAATGGATTGCAATGCAGTTTGGAGTTCGAAAAGTTAGCATCAAAAACTGGATATTTTGAAGGTTATGTCTGATTACCTTGATTTTTTATATTATGTCTTATTACTAGCACCGCAGTCAAATGAAAACAAACACTGTAGCTGCTTCGCTAAAAGCTCTTACACATTATGTTTAGCACCGGTGCCATATCGCAGTGCTTTCAAAATGAGCACATTGGCAGTAGATCTCTAAATGCAGCATAGTCATTTCCCCTTTTTTCAGTCTGCTCAGGCGTCAGTAACTGACCAGGTTACGGTGATACAACAGAATATAATTTCGTCGAACATTACTCTGGTTTGTCAAAACTTCGATAACTGCACCGAAATGTTAGGTTTCTGCATTGGTCTGGTAATTTACAGGCATTACATTCCATCTGTGGTGCACGGTTGCACTTAGCATACACACGAATTGGGCACGCCATACTGCAGCGCCGTCAAAGATGCGACTGCTGTTCTTGAACGCCGATCCATCTACCTCTTACATTTGCAGTTATAGAAATATCTTTCAGTGGAAAACACAAAGATGGACTCTCAGCCACTAACTTGAACAACTGTGGCCATGACAAGCCGGCAACGAGGCCAGCAGAACGCATACCAACGCGTGGAGCGCAGCCAGTGGACCCCGCTTCTGTTTTCAGAATTTGCCGTGAGAGGGATTTCAGTGGCGCCCCTACAGGCAGCGCTCATGCCGTATATCGCGCAAGCCTGAATTAGTGAAGTCTCAAACGTATTGTTGTACTGGTGTTTGCCCATGTTGCATAATTATGCCTATAGCTAGCGCTCTGCTATGTACCTGTGCCATGTATCACCCATTGATGCAGGTTAGTATTTGAAGTGCTTTTTGAATCAGAATCACCGTTCAAAGAACTTTCAGGCTGGCCGGGAGGTGAATCAGAACTATGGCACTGTGCCCTTGAGGAGACGCGGTCGTGGAAACGCGTCCCCACTATGTGCGTCGGAAGTTTCGAATATCCTGCTGTTCGATTCATTGAACGTGTACCAAATTATTGGAAATGAATGCCAAGTTTCAGAATAATTGGCACGAAGTTCGAATACGGCCCGCGGTATAGAGAGATTGTTAATTCAGTGCTTAGATTGGACGACGTGGCAGGGCTTACGCAGATAACCCATCACAGAGGCGTTGATGTAACTCTCGCCCATGTCATATGTATTGAGACATGTGCTAGCACTCATTCGTCATTAATCGCAAAAGGTAATTTTCCTGCACTTGATGATCACCGAGATAATATACTATAATGACATCGTGTTGCGACCCTTTAGCAGCAGGCTAAAGGCGGGTGCGCCACTCTTAGGTTGGGTTGGGCTAGGTTGCAATAGGTTAGGTTAGGCTAGGTTGGGTTGGGTTAGGTTGGGTTAGGTTAGGTTAGATTAGGATTTGTTTTGTTGGGTTAGGTAAGTTATGGGGTGGGTTAATTTGGGTTGGGTTAGGTTAGGTGTGAAGGGTTTAGGTGAAATATTATTTCAGAAATATTAAAGTAACTGACGCAGTGCTAATGCCAAACAAGTTGGCAACAGCCCGCTGTTCTGCTGATGTTGCGAGGCGGTACAAGCCGATCGCACGCGTTTGTCCGGCGGAATAGCTTTCCGCATGGTGGCACCTTGTCGGCTCACGCTTCCACAAACAACCACCACGTACCAGAATGTGATGCGGTTGATCCGAAAGTTTTCTCGGAGTCCAGTGACCGGAAGGTGGAGAAGTGTGGTCTCGTACCACGAGTCTCGACGCGGGTACACCGACAGAATTCGCTCACGGACGGACAGGTATACCACCGCCAACTAAATCGCTTCGACCGCCCCCGGTGTCACTTTCTCTTTTCTTCAAGCATGACACTTTCAGCGCCCAGCACCAGCATCTGCATGGGCAGGCATTGTAGTGCTGCCTGATGCACCACGAACGCAGGCGAAAAATGAGCGTCACATTTATTCACGACAGACCTTATAAAGGCCAACATAGGCCTGACACACACACAACCTAACCCAACCAAAAAGCGCGGGTAAACGGCTACAGTAACTATGACTCTCTTGTGACACGGAAGTCATCTCCGCCGTCTTTTTCCGCTGCGTTTGCTCCGGGGGCTTTGTGGCCGAGGTTCTTGCTTCTGCCGGCCGGCAGAAAACAGCCAACTCAGAAGTGGCACAAGCCGGAGAAAACCGAGTGTCTTATTAAAACAAAGCATTGCGAAGGCCAGCATTGGTGCTGAAGCAATGTGATTTCTGCCAGTGCTCCAAATGTCAACATGAAAAATTCAACAGACCGTGGGTAACCTGCGAAAGTAACTGACTTGCCAAATTCAGGAAAGAGTCATATTTATTCGGGCTGTTTACCCGCCTCTCTTATCCTCGAGAGAGCAATCTCGGCTTGTAGGGGCATCGCCAAGTTCTCCGTCGTCACCGCCCCAGCGGGAGCGGCCCAGATTTTCTCGGAGCGGACTGCGGAGCACTTATACCGACGGCGGACTGCGCTCGCCAGAAGACCGCATCTGTTTGACTCAGAACAGGCACGGACCGGGGGAATCCGCCTAATTAAAACAAAGCATTGCCAGGCGGGGTTAGGTTAGGTTAGGTTAGGTTAGGTTGGGTTAGGTTGGGTTGGGTTGGGTTGGGTTGGGTTAGGTTAGGTTAGGTTAGGTTAGGTTAGGTTAGGTTAGGTTAGGTTAGGTTGGGTTGGGTTAGGTTAGGTTGGGTTGGGTTAGGTTAGGTTAGGTTAGGTTAGGTTAGGTTGGGTTGGGTTGGGTTAGGTTGGGTTGGGTTGGGTTAGGTTAGGTTAGGTTAGGTTAGGTTAGGTTAGGTTAGGTTGGGTTGGGTTAGGTTAGGTTGGGTTGGGTTGGGTTGGGTTGGGTTGGGTTGGGTTAGGTTAGGTTAGGTTAGGTTAGGTTAGGTT